>NW_011888941.1:2454292-2474481 GCF_000151845.1 Pteropus vampyrus
CTCCTCATAGATCCATCAGAAGATTTTGTTTACAGAAAAAAAGCCACCACCCAAAAATGTGAATAGACGGATGAATACAGAGAATATCACTTACTGGGAGCAGAAACTGTGTTGGAGCCAGCAACTGGTAGGCTCTTACAGAGTAATTGACTCATTGCTGGAAAGTGAGCATGGACTAGTTTGACAGACAAAATGCAGAGGGTTTCAGCCTTAGGGAGGTCCCAAAACTGGAAATTTTACCTGTAGTAGCCTACTCAGATTGTTATTGTGAAAATTGAAGAAAATTCCTCTTCTGGCACAGAGAGAGGGAAAGTAACCATCTGAAATAGATCTAGAGGTTTCTCTTCTCCTTAACAAAGTTTTCCCTCAAGGGAAACTATTTTACCAGGGCCTTAACCAACACGGAGCAATCCACTATTGGTATACGATGCCAAACATCCAACTCCAGCACCCTTTAGTCTTCCATGTAGGGAAGGGACATGTTCGACTCAGACTCACTAAAAGATTGAGACTTAATCATAGGATTTCAGAACACCTCCCCTCTCCCCACACCTTACCACCACATCATTGGAGCTCCTGGAGATTAAAACGAAATGATTCTAAGGTTCAGATCCTACTTAAGAAGTAATCTTTAGGTAAATTGAAAGACAATATGGAAGACAAAAATGAAAAGACCAGGGAAATTTTAGCCTCTGACCTCTCTGCTATAGTAAACCACAAATATAGATTAAATCCAAGCTAAGTAAACATAAAACCTTAAATAAAAGTCTGTTTACCCCAGTTTTTTATACCAAATACATCTTCTCTGGTTTTCGAAAAAAAAAAAAAATGTTACAAAGCATGATAAAAGGCAAGAAAAGAAAAAAAGAAAAGAAAATAGTCTGAAGTGACAAAACAAGTATAAAAACTAGACTCATATATTACGGTTATGGGGATCATCAGACTAGGAGTGAAAATAACTATGATTAATATGCTAAGGATGCTAGTAGAAAAGTAGATAACATGAAAAGACAGATGGGTAATACAAGCAGAAGGATGGAAAATCTAAGAAAGCAAGCCATTCAAACCCAAAAATGTTTTGGGGCCTTCCTAAGAGTTGAAAATACAACCTTGCTGCCACCCAGTCTTCCCCCTGGGTATCCAGCTACAGCCTTTGCCAACCCAAAAGAATCATGAAACTGTGAGTGGGTAGTTTGCTTGGTGGAAGGAAATCTACTTTCCCAAGTCAGGTGAAGGGAATCCAAGAGGTTTACTCATTAAGAATCTGAGTTCTTATTTCCCATTTGGAGATCCAGCAGGAAGTCCAGTAACATTGTTAACATGTCCATCTGAAGAGACGATAGGGGAATCAGAGAGCTGTGGTGCCGGAAAAGCCTGCACTTCATAGATCAATAAGGCAAGGCATTTTTGTGGACCTGTGGCTCAAATGGTTGACCTGTCATAGATGTTGGATATACCTGAGTCATCTTTCTGCCACTCCACCCAAGAGGGTCTAAAACGTAGGGCCAGAGGAAGATTGAGAGATGCCACATGGAGCTGTACCTCCCATATCAGGAGTTGCGCAGAACAGGATCCCCTCTGAAGAACTTGCCCACAAGCCTTCCTCACATGACTGGCACAGAGCATATCAGTTGTCTACCAATGGGAGTCAGAGAAGCAGCAATAACTGACAGGAAGAACACCACCAAAGAGGTCAGGTTATTACAGACACAGATTCTTTCCCCTCCCTTTTCATCCTCTCCCAAAACATGGGAAGAGCTATACATACATGTGTGGGAGAGACAGGGGAACGAGCGCTTTCCCAGGGTGAGAATATACCACGTGCTAAGCAACTAGGCTTGATCTATTTGAGTTGAGGAACAGAGCTAAATCAAATTTTAGGCTAAAGTTTTAAATCAAATAGTTTTTTAATACCTAAAGTAATCTAAAAGTTAAGGAATCCACTCAAGATTTCCTTAAGGGAGTAGGATTAGAGAACCAAGAGCAATGTTGGAAATATTGATTGGGAAAAGGTCAATTCTTTTCACATCTGCTGCCAGCAGAGACAAGACCATAAACCCGTTGCAAATGTTATGGGATTTAATCACCGCAGCAGCTCTGCGATGCATATGTTCATATCTATACTCAAGAATATATCAGTGAAGTCCGCGTTAGTTAAGCAACATGCCCAAGGCCACACAGTCGGTGCAGGTTTGCAATATGAACTTGATGTCCTCAGACACCAAAGCCCAAATTGTTTCTACCGTGTCCCATTGCCTTCGTTTTGACTGGAATATGGAAATCTTCTAAGTTGGTTGCACTCAGTGTCCCTTGTGCTTTATAAACTCAGATAGCAGATTAATAATTGTATTATTTCTAAGGTTCACAAATGCCTTGGTTTCTAGCCCAAGGAGAAATCAATGTCACCTACACTATCTCAATTTTTATTTTCCTAAATAATGTTATCAATTGTCCTTCGATATCTCATATGTTAACATTACTTGCAATAATGGATCCATTAAATGTTAGGATCATTTTAGCTTACAGCAGTGCTTCTTGCCCTTTGACCATTGAAGATCATTAGAGTACAGAAGGAGAAGCTTAGAAGTTCTATTTTTATGGGTCCCCATTCCTTTAATTTGAATAATCTTATACATAGATAATTGTAACAGCTGGGTTGTCACCACTACTAAAAATTAGCTATTTTGTTCTCTATTTTTTCTTAATACCTATCAAGTTCCAGTTTCTTCTTCAGCCTCTCACAAATAGTAATATACTCCTTAACATTCCTTTCCCCCACTGCTCAAGTCACCACAGCTTCCTTCATTCCCCCATCATCTTCCTTACTTACCTTTCTTCAGGACCATTTCGAATACTACTGCTGTGTTTGGGATCTGATCCCCAAATGTTTCCTGCTGAGTGGGAGGATGGTTGAGGATGTCACCTTTGAGAGGCTTGGTTAGCCTTTGAGAAACACATCAACATAGTTTAATTCTTTTTTCTTCTTTTGCTCAGAGAACTTTAACATGCCTCTTTCATCCAGCTAGAGTTTATTTAACTGCAAGCGATTCTATGGAGATTTTAATAGTTGTTCGTCATTTTATCCATTCTTTGCCTTGACTTCTTGACACAAGTCATGCAGGCAATGGTTCTAAGCATTCGCATAGAACTGTTCCAGCTTTACAAAAGGGCAGCCCATTTCCTATTGTATTACCTCAACTGTATGAGGTTTATAATCTCAGGCCCCTGCAGAATACCAAATGCTCCCCTTTTTAATTTTACTACAAAGAGAGACATAATGATACCCGCATTTGTAGCTTTCCTCGTCAAGGCCAACCACCCAATATGCCAGTCATTAGTCTGATATTTTCAGGAAACTGATCTTAGAGGAAAAGAGGGAGGTCCGTGTGTTGAATGATAGTGCTAGTTCTAGAAAGAGGAGGCACTTTGAACCTGGGCTGAGCCTAGACAGACTTCTTAGAAATCCAGATTAGTCTGTTTGGTTCAAGCCAAAGTTTAGGTCAACACCAAAAGTCAAGGAAGGAACTAACAATTCCTCTTTGCTGTCCTCAGTGCAGAAAGTTGGATTGTGCATTGTCAGTATTAAACCATATTTTAAAAATTCAACCTTGTTTATTTCCCTTCTGACTTGCATTTAAATTATTTATATGCAGAAGCCAAATATTTGTAAAGATATCCTAGATTTTTAAAGACAGCATACTCAGTATGCTGTCGAATAGATTTTTTTTTACAGACCACATATTTGTCATGAAAATTGCTGACACTGAACTGACACATCATTGGTAAATACCTCCACAATAATGTGAAAGAGAAATGCAGAGAAAACTATGGCTTTGCTGTGACTTTGAAGGAAAACCAGCCTTCATCTCACTCCCATTATCAACTAGCACTAGCAAATGAAAGTGATCAGTTTATACTAGAAAAATAAATAAATATGGTTTTCAATTCCCACTGATGTCATTTCTGAAACATTTGGCCAGGACCTATGAGTCCTGGAGGCTGTTATTTGGTTTTACCCCTTTTGAAAATTACAGGGAGAAAATCACAGGCTGGTATCAGGTGTCCAAATCTTCATCTCAAAGGTCGAATCATAGAACTATTATAAAAAAAATGCATCCTGCTGCAGTGACAGCTGTCATCTCAAAGCTACCCAGTACAGAGAATTGTGGCAACACTCATTAATGACCTAAATGTAAGATTAGTTTGTGGCATTTAATGGCATGGAAAAGAAACTTTTTAAAAAGTTTGGAAGTAAAAAATCACGCTGTCGATGATGAATAAACCGGCTTAAGGATATGAGATCATTTAAGTAATTAGAAAAAGTATTGTACATTGATATTATTGTGTGTTTTTGTGTGTGTGTTTTTCACCAGTGAGTGGGTAAGGTTTAAATCGAAGGTACTATACACTTTGGTATTGTTACTTTTGATGGTGGATCAGTTTTTGTTTACTCTTTTAGAAAATGTTCAAAATTGCATTATGACAAACATAAAAAGTCATAAAATTTTGAAGAAGAAAAACTTACGTTACAGGATAGGAAACAAGTTCAGAGAGAAAGTAAATTTCTAGCTTCTATAACATTTCTATAACCAATTGGCTGCAGAAGAAGGACTAGAACTTATAAGCTTTTAATATTTTGTTTGGTAGTGAGTGAAATATTTTGATAGTCAAAGAGAAAACTGAGACTTAAAATTTTTTGTTCTCAGGTTTTGCTGTAATGATTTCTACTATGCTACACTTTACCTGAAAATGTTTGGTGCTCCTTGAGGTATAGCAGCAGGAAATCCAGAAATCTTTTGGTATACGCTCTGGCTTGTGAAGCCAAAAAGAAACTATGAAACTAAATCTTCAAAATAGACTCCCATAAAGTCAATCACAAAGGAAATGAAACAGGAGATAGGGGTAGCCTCTTGTATCAAAATGAATCCCATTGGAATGCCATGGAATAAAACATTCACGTAGAAAACTAAGGAGTAAAATGCTAGTGAAATATCATAGAGTTAAAAAATCAGAAACGAAAAACACTGGGCAAACTCCTCTTCCCCTCAATGCTTTGAGATATCATTCAGAACTAAGCAGTCACTGGAATTCTGAGATAATTTTACCTTTCTCGACCACTGTGTTGGACCCTTCTGGAAAACACATCGGCATAGCAGTCATCTTTCATCTCTTTGGTCTGGCTGTTTATCCAACATCTTCTAAAAACTGGAAGAGCTGAAATAAATCACAAACTCGTGATGGCACAGAAGAGAAGAAAGATCAAGAAATCTCTTAGAGCTGGGTAGATTAAGATTTCTGTACATAAATAGATGTTTTCATTCTTTTATCTTTTCCTCCTTCAGAAAACCTAGTTTTATTCCATCTCTGGCTGTTTTATTTTGAGGTTATGTGTTGTCACTGCATCAAAACAACAAACAACAACAACAGAAAAAGAAAAGAAACCACTTCTGTTATCTACACTCTGATCCTTGAATTAATCCATTTAAATATGAGAGATGTGAGATCTGATTCCACAGGGTTTATTAAAGTAAATTTTCTTAGCAAATATGTTCTGTTCCATTTGATTTTGAAGAATAATTGGTTAATGAGAGAATGATTACTTTGTTCAGACATGATTACTGAAAAAAATGTTTCATCCATATGTTGTTGAATAATGAGAAGTTCTCCAGTGAAAGAGGGACAATGATTAGAAGAAATAAGATAGCTCAAGCAAATATTCCCCAATGTGTTACTAAAGTTTTTTCTTTTTTCCGTTTTTTTTTTTTTTTTTTAACAGGCCAACTCTAAGAAAGTACAAGGTTTCTTTGTATAAGCCTAAAAGTTCAAAATGCTAATAGAATGAAACTGTTGAAAAAGTACTTGGTAGGTTTCTTTGTCTTTTGAATCAAAGAGCTTCGGCTTCTTCTGATACATTATATGACCATATTAGCTGTTTGTTATTCTGGCTTCCTTTGTGTAGTTAATGATATTCAGATTATGGCATTGAAGAGTTAAGCTATGTACTGACAGTTTTCAAAATATTCACCAACGCTTTGGGTTAAGGCTTCTTCACAAGAATTGGTCACACAACAGCTTGATAGGTTAGTCCTCCTTTGAGCAGGGGATTAAGGACACTGGGTGTGTATCAGTTTTAATTGCAAATGATCTGAGGTGGAAAAGTGACTGGTTGACACATTCCATATTCTCAAAAATTGGTTAGAGTCAAGTAGGAAAAAGGTAAGTTTGTCTCAATACATCAACTTTGCACATCTCAGTTGCTAAATGCAAAGACTCATGATCAGAATCTAAAGATTAGAGTTTGCCCTACATCTTGAAAGTTAACTCATTCCTACTCTCTACCCAAATCAAACAAAATAAAACTCCAGTTTTAGTTTCATATAAGTAAGTAAATACCAAAGTAATTTACACTCTTTATTTCATTTCTGAATTTTTCTGAAAATGAATATTACACATTTTTTAAAAAATTAAAGTTGTGTTTTATTTTTTTAATTATGCTGCATGAGCAATAAATGAGCAGTTTAGCATCTATGAATAGAGCTAAACGTTATAACCAAAAAAAATTTCAATTAAGATTACTTCTCACACATTCAAAGAAAAAAGTATTATGGGCTCTCACTCAGAGCAATTCACTCTACCTGAGAATCAAGTTTCAAAAACTATTGCAGTTGAGTTTTGAAGAATGAGCAAGAGTTCATCCATGTGAGCAAAAGGCAATCTGGATATAGAGCATAGAATGAGCAAAGGCACACTGTCATTCAAGAGTTAGGAGTATTCAAGAGGCAGAGAATTCAACATACCCAGAGTGTAGTTCTGTGGAATTTTCATACTTAATATAAATAACTGTACTGCATGCATAACCAGAAAAGAAAAGGAATTCTGGAGCACAGCAAAATGTGTGGGATTTAAAACATAAATTAAGTATTGTGAGAGTATAGCTATTAACTCTTGTTATAGAACTCAATAAGAACATCTAGAAAGAAGAGAAGACGGAATAATGAATCCAGAAGAATTCTAATATTTAAGATATTTAAACAAAAAAAGAAAGTGAATGAAGGGTTAAAAGAGGATAAAGAGAAAACAGTATCTCATGTGCTAAAGGAAGTGAAAATATATAAAGAAAGGAAACCAAGAGTGTCAGCCAAAGAAAGAGATCACTTAGAAGAAATACTGAAAAAAAAATCATTGAATCTGGTAACTTGAAAGTTAATAGTGTTATCACCATTGAAATTTTAAGGAGAGGTTTTCAAACATGGCATCTAAATTCTTTGACACTTCTCCCATCAATGGTTGGGATCTATATCTCCTTGAATTTGTCTGTGCTCTATGACTTATTGACCAATAGAATATGTCAATATTAAAGTACTGTTGGCCTTAAGAAACTGGCAGCTCCACTTACTCTCTCATGGCACTAGATCCTGGTGGTCTAGAGGCCATTTTCGGTGCCTTCACTTTTTATCTCATGGTTGCCTATTTTTGGTACCCAGACATCATGCTGCATTTCACCCACAAAACCCATGAAATGTTAAGCTCTAATTTCCAGGACATGTAAAAGCCCTAGCAAAAGCTCCTCCAGTCAACACCCCAGTCTTCCCAGCTGATGCCCGTGGAACAGAGAGGAGATGTCCCTGTAGAGGCCCGCCCAAATCACAAGATCATGAACAAAACTAATGACTGTTTCTTCCAGACAGTAGGTTTTAGGAAAGTTTGTTATGCAGAAATAGCAATTGTAACAGCCAATGACAAAATGGCATATAACATCTTTTCAAGTAGGTTTAAAATTAAGAGAAAGTTAAATAGAACAATGATTTGCAGGAATGCAGGTGGAAGGTAAGGTTTGTAAACATTTAGGAATCGAGCAAGAATGTAGAGGAAGATACAGGAGAAGGGAATTAGTGTACAATACAGTACAGTTGCTGTTATTCAGCCAATAAAAAGAAGTTAACACAATTGGATGGTATAGAATCTAGAACACAGGTGGCACATTTAGCCTGAGAAAGAAAGACTAGGGATAAATTTCTTCTCATAAATAAAGAGATAAGTATAAGTAACTGAAAGATTTTTAAAGAAAAAACCCTAGTAGGAAATCTATTATCTCAAGTATTCTTAGTTGAAAATCTATGATTAATTTGAAGCAATCATAAAGAGAGAGGAGCTTGTCTTCTAGATCACAAGACCATGGAGCATATATAATATTCTATTTCTTTTTCACCACTTTCCAATCACTAGTCTCTAGCTGGAAGGAAAGGAACAATGGAATATATAGAGTAGCATAGAGTAAAATAAAATAGTGTAGAATGTGTACAGGTTAATAGTGATTTATGTAAGTAATCTTAAAAAAAAAAACAGATGACACTCATTGGGAAAGACAGGACATAAAGGAACATTTTTTTTTTTTCATTCCTATACAAGTGAGATTTTCTAGGAGTGTCAAGAAATAAAGTCATTATAGCTTTTAAAGGAATTAATGGCTTTGACTCTCAAAGAAGATTCTTAGGAACAAAGTCAGAGATGCAAATGCCTTCAGAAAATCCAGATTCTACAAAGTGAGAACTCCCTACAAACTCTTAAGTTAAGGCAGCTCTCAACTCAGCAAGTCAAAGAAGAAGGAATTAGAGACAGTTCAACATGTCTAAAAGAAAGTTTGGTAAACTACAGCCTAAGGTCAAACCTGGCCCACTGCCAGATTTTATTATGTTTTTACACTTTAACTACTTGAGAAAAAATAAAAACAACAATAATATTTCATGAAATTGAAAATTATATGAAGTTTACATTTCAGGGTCAATACATAGAGTTTAACGGTACACAGTCCACCTATTTATTTATCTACAGCTGCTGTTTTACTTCAACAGAGACCATGTAGACTACAAGCCTAAACTATTTACTATTTTCTAGTCCTTTGTGGAAGCTTTTTACAGTCATTTTCCTTTTGTTTTTGCTTTAAAATAGATTGATTTTTCTATATCTGTTCCTATGGAGTCAAATTTGATTGAAGTGGACTTGCATTAAAAATTGAAGAATTTTCTTTTTTTTTTTAGAAAAAGAAATGGTAATTTTGGGATGGTTATTGATTTCTCCTTCTGCAAACACTTGGACAAGACCCAGACTCTTAGTTTGTATCTACCACTAGGCTAGTTTCTCTTCAACAGTTGCACAGACTGCAAGCATATGCTCTTAGTGTAAACATCTTTTTTATCCATCTCACGAGTATTTATTGAGCATTGTCCTGGGCATCGGGAGTATTTGGTAGTATGGCAGGGAAAAGGACAGCCGAAGTCTCTGTCCTCACAGAGGGTGTGTTCTTGTGTTGGAAGACAAACAATAAATAATTAAACAAATGAATCAGATAAGTTAAGACTATGGTAAGTAATAGAGGTGGAGAGTGATTTGGATAGGATGGAGGAGCTTACGAAGATAAGAAAGGGCTCTTTGAGGAAATGATTCTTGAGCGGAAGCTGGAAGGATACAAGAAATCAGCAATGCGCAAAGGGCAGGGAAGAGTGTGTCAGGCAGAGGAATAGTAAACACAAGATCTGCAGGCCAAGAGAGCGTGTGTCTAAGATTCAGTGTGCGTGTGGATTGGTGGGGGAGGAGGGGGGAGTAAGAAGGAAAGAGGGATAGGGGAGATCAGAGAGATAAATCAGGACAGACAATGATTTAATGCCTACATCACTGTGAGAAGTTTGAATTTTATACTAAACACAGTGGGAAGCAACTGATGGATTTTTTAAATGGGGTGGGGGGAAGGACATATGATTACACTTTTTAAAACATCATCAATGTTTGTACATTGAGTCTGTGGTTGCAAGGGTAGAAGCAGAGAGAGAAAGGGGACTCTGCAGACGTGTAGGCAAGAAATGACAGAAACTGAGACCACGCAGATGGTGAGAAGTGGGAAGATAAATATGAGTTATGTTTTGGAGGGAAAGCAGGAAGTCTTGGACATGAGATATAAAGAGAAAAGGGAAGAGTCATGTTAGAAAGAATCCATGTTTTGAAAATGATTTCAAGCCTATTTATCTCAATTTGTTATATTGAGAAAAACATTATGCTAGTAGTGGGGAAAATGCGGCCCTGTTAGTGTCTGGAAACAGTAAAGAAGGTGCAGGTTCTTCAAAAGGACTGAGAATGACCTCAGCATCTAAGGGAAATGGGAACTGGAGCAGATGCTGTGGAAGAAATCTTGTAGCCAAAGTGAGGGAAAACAAGGAAACAAGATCCCTAGCCAAAGATGATAAAATCTAACTGTGTGACAACCTGAAGTAAAAAAAAAAGGAAAATCAAACACCTTTGGGCTTAAGGAGACCCCCAAATAAGTAAAGCAAGCATGAGATGTTTGTTTTTTGTTTTGTTTCACAGAAGAGTGACCCACAATCCAGGACATAGGTATAGGCTTGTGAGTTGATGATCAGTGGTGGACACTAGCTAATTATTAACGTTCTACCATATTATATGGAAAGGAAGAAAAAACTTGAGATACATTTATTGATAACAAAGTTCACTTTGTGAGTGAGAGGCTGGAGTTGAGGTCCTGAAGCTGGCTCCCAGGCTGCCCTCTCCATACCTGTGTCCTGATGACAGATAGGGACATGTGTGGCCTGGGTGGCCTTCATGTAAGTTTTGCAACTCCTCTGAAGCTTAGAAGGGATTGAGGTTTGAAAATAAAGCCATTTCCCATGTAATTTTGCTTTGGGATTTCTTTAAATCATGCTACATATATTATTTTATAAATTTGAAAAATTTGGAAGATAAACCAAGGGTTTTACTTTTGTAAAAGGGAGCATGAATTTTAAAAGGTTCTGAAACCCTAGTCATACAGATTCTTCCTCAGACAGGTAAGGGAAGTGAAGGTGAAGGGTTAGGTAACTTGCCAGGAATCACAGACATAGTTAGGGGCATATGCAGTACCCAAATCCAAGAGTGTTGTTGGTGTTTTCCTTAATAAAGAGTTACATTTAATAGTGTGATCGAAAATGAAACTAACACACAGAGTGGACCTCTTGTGACAGAGACAGCTTGGGGCCAACACAATAAGAAGAATTTGATCCAGGTAAGAGGCCAGACTAAGAAACACATATCTCAGGTATATTTCACACTGTACACATCATCAGTGGGGAAGAAAAATGAGTAAATTAGAATAAAAATGTTTGATTAAAATATTATTTAGTTTATTTTTTTCTAAATTTCTTAAAATATTTCTCTCAAGAGCCTCACAGCCATAAAAGCCCTCTTTCACCATAATCTCCCATTCTTTATGCTTCATCTTTATAGTTCAAGGATTGGAAAATGTAAAATGTTTTCAAGTTTTTCAAGATGATTTGTTTTAAAGTTCCAGACAGGAAACTCATGCCAATCTTCATTTTATCCACATCTTTTTTTCCACGCATTATCATCACAGTATGACAAGCAAAACTTTTTTTATTGCAACAGCCTTTTTTTGGCATAGTGATATGCTTAATGTTCTGTTTGTAGTAAAAAGGCTTAAAATGCTATTTTTCTTCTCTTCATTTAGAAGCAATCAGTCTCCCTCTCACTGAGTTCTTACTATAGGCAACCAATATCCAGAATTATACCACATCAGCTGTGTGGGAAAAATGCATGCATTGTTTCTTTTTTCGTAAGCAAAATAGTATTTGCCAGTTAAATCCCCAGGTAGTTAGCTTTCAAACAGTCAGATATAAAATTAGCAAATGAAACATCTGCTCCTCACTATTATTTTATAATCACATTAATTGGCAGATGTCTTTAGGTAACAGAGAAAAGCATATCAGCCATTACGTGTGTTTCCATGGGGTTATGCTTGTGACCACTGGATATCACACACCTAAAAGACCATCTCGGCAGGAGACAAAGTTACAGTGGACTCAGAGTGTAGCCAACTTTCTCCTTCTGCAACACCTCCTGGCAGTAGAGCCCACTGCCCACCGACAACAGGAAACAGGATGCCCTGTTACGTTCCATTGTAGAGAACCTTACCCTCACGGCTGCCAGGTTTGGATTTTCAATTATCATGTAGTTTGCACAAAAGCACTGTGCCAATTCAATTACTGCCTGATTAATGGAGTGTTGCAGGTTTATTTCAGGGGTCTAGCTATCTATTAATTAGCATATCGGGGCCTATACTCTACTGTTTTGTCCTGATATGCTTTGAAAAGTCCCCAGTGCAATTAAAAAACTCTAATATGCCTTAAATAGTTATTTGAGAAAACACATCCAGACTTTTACAAACTCCTCAGGGATTTTTTAAGCACATCCAGATTTATTATAAGGCATCTAAAGTTCCTTTAAAAACACATTCTTCTTTCCTTTACTGGGTTCTTGAGTTTATCTGAACCAGATGAACAGTTTTGTGCCGGGCAGGAATGGACCAAGTTTCAGAATATCACTGAGTGATTTGCTTCCGTAGTATCTTCTCCAGTTTGCTTTGAATTATAAACCCTATTAGTGAGTCTAACATGGAGTCTCTCAAGGCACATAGATGAGTTCTATCAGTATTCAATAAAAAGAAGCAAATATTAGACTGAGTTGTAAACATATTGAATTTCCTTTGGCCTTTTTTTTTTCTGGAAAATGTCATTAAGCCTGACTGACCCTCGTGGAAAAATAAAGATCCTCTCTTTAATAGCTGCTCTATTTGCCACTTTTATGTATGGGCACTTTTATGTGTGGCCGCTTTTATGTGCAGATGGGCTAAGACAAATATAGACTCTGCCATTAGTCTTCGCAAATGCCACCTGTAAATTCAAGATGTCCGAGGTAGTAAGTCGACTCATTTGCTTGCAGTAGAGGACACATGCAAAAGGAGGAAGGGCAATTAGACTGGAAATAGACAGTGTGGCTACACTGTTAAGATTCAGGTTAAAAATGTGACATATCTTTGGCATCAAGAAACACTGATAGTGTCATGTACTATACTTTACGTATGATCAATACTTTAAGTATATACGTAACATTAAGTAATATATGAATATAAAATATATGTGATATATTTCATGTCTGCATATATGATAATATATGCAATATATTAAGTATGAACAATATTTTAAGAATCTGAGATTTATGTCAATCAGGAGTTAGAACAGGAAAGAACAGTGGCCATTTAGGGGTTCATTGCAAATTCAACAATGATGTGATGGGAAATAAAATATATTGATACCAGGTAATAGATTTTCCACTTAAGAGACAACATATTAAGATGTTAACCAACAGCTAGTCATATGTCACCTACCATCCAATAACCTCAGTGTTTCTAACTACAGGATGGGAATGATGGCCTGAAGACCTGAATACTCTGCAAAAATATTGGAATATTTGTCAATAGTATTCTCATTAGTAGGAATAATGCTACCTTACATGCATCCAGTAAGGCACAAATATTTTATGGTAATGATTTTTCAATATCTCACCCACACAGATCTTCAATAACTTTTTGAAATTAATAAAATATTCAATACCAAAGATCCAATGAATGTAAGTTCTGACTGTATCCAACACCAGGCTAGGGTAAATACAACATGGTTATATGGATACTATTCTCTCTATACTGTTAGTCCACACAGTGGCTACCCTAGCTATCTCTGTGACAAGTATGCACACAAAAATCAGCAGTAATGCAGACAACATGACATCCACACGTTGTGGAGTTTTCCAATCTCCCAGAAGCATTGTGCCTCAGAAATATTTGCAGGAGACTAATAGGGAAAGTGCCCACCTATCTTCCCCCCAAACAATACCTCATTTGTGCATTTATTCATTCATCCCTTCATTCATTTATTCAACAATTATCAGTGGTTCCATATGCTAAGGATCATGTTAAAAATTATTCATGTTCTAATGCTGCCCTCACCTAGCGTGTTGCTACATAGCTCTTTATCTCATATCCAGGAACAGATAGCATAAATTATTATCCTGAGAAATGGATTTGACCATTAACTTTCAGAAATCTGCTTATATCATAAAGTATGGAGGGACAGGTAGAAAAAAAATGAATAAGAATCTTTATTTTTACAACTCAGAGCATATGTTACATGTGTTAAAGAAATCCTTCCTTTCCTCAAATGCCTATTTACTACAAGAAGAAAAACAAACATTATGTAAACCATTTCTTTTCCTGCTGAAAACTTCAGGATATAATATACCAAGTTTGGAGTCATTAGCATCTATAAAATGCTACCTTGAAGTAAGAAAGAGGAAATGCATATGTCCTAAAACAAACAGTAGGACCGTCAGATGTAAATTTTTTGGAAAACGAAGTAAAGTCTAGGTCCATAATTTTGAATAACATCTACTTTCCTCCAGGTATTACCATTGTTGGTTTTTCCTGGTTCAAATTCATCATGAGCTCTCCTATGAATGGCAAGTGACTTATTCTGATTCAGTCCACAGGGAATGATGACATGAAGTATCTGCTACTAGGCAGTGAAGTGTAAGCAAGTCCTAATGCTTAACATGATGAGTGGCAAAGGATGTAGAGTTAAAAAATCGGGCCCACGCACCCTCACAACTCCCAAGAGACCACAGTAGCAGAAGTTAGAAAACAGAAAATAGAACCTTTGAGGAAGAGTGCATAACTTAACAACACTGGATTAATAAGTCAGAAGTTAATCTTTCCAGCTCTGGAAAATTGCTCATTTATTTAATCTTCCATGGTCTGATAAACTGCATGAATATTTACATACTTGAAACTGAAGGTGGTGTGATCAGTGAGCATCTTGCCCGATTTTTTAAATCCAATGTACAAACCCTCAACGTATTTCTCAATCTGAACTTTTAAAGTTATATACCATAAGAGAAATTTATTCCATATGTGTCACAGCTAATTGTGAATAAACATGTGCCCAACATTCCACAAAATACAAATTTTTCTCACTCCCAAATTTTATAAAAGTAAGGGAAAGGTCTTCTGAGAAAGTTGGAAGTATTGAAAAATGACTTAAAGATGTTAAAAGCTATAAAGCAAACTTTATATGATTTGAAAAACATTTGCTTTGTATTTAACCCATTGTTGTTACAGAGAGATTTAATTTTCAAAACATGTTTTTCTAATAAATGAAAGAAGGTCTATGAAAACAAACAAGCAACTTGGTTAAAATAATCAGTGTTCAGAACCACCAGGAAAATAACGAGAGTTTCAATAATGTACTGGAAATAATCTAACCAATAAATAAATTTAACTTTTGAAGTTTTATTTTTATTCCAAATTTATAAATCTTTTGAAAAATTTATTTCAGAGCAGAATATTGAATTCATTCAATTTTAGTATAGTGTCAACACCCTCGGTAAACGATTAAGTCTTTTCCTCTAAGATAATATTTTAAAACATTTAGGTGTGATTATATACTTTAACAGTTTTTATAATTATCTCGTTAACATCACTTATGAAGCAACTTTAAGTCAGTTATGTCACATACAATATATATCTCACCGAAAGCTAGGTAGGTTTCTCATGTTGCTTTTGGATGCTTTTAAAAATTGTGTAATTTGAAAAGTCATTAAGATATTTTTTCTAGTAAAATGATCTAACAAATCTAAAAATTATAGTTAGAGATTAAAACACATACTTTATTCTCCTTAACGTAGAAAATATAAACTTTTTGTTCGTTTTCTGTTTTGGATTATTATTAGGAACTTTAACCTATACATTTTTATAGGCCGATTTAAAAAAATGATATTTTACTAGGTCAACTAAAAAGAATGTTTAAAAAGATCTAAGCATTCCTGTGAAATTTGCCCCATGTTTAGGAGAAAGATGAACACACGTCTAGTTTTGCACTATGTGCCAAGTTTCAGCCTGAGAAGATGTTTACGGTTAAGATATAAAACTTCAGAAATATAAATGTGAAGACAACCTTAACTACAGTGTTGCAAATGCAATGTTGTAATTTTATATGTTAATCTATCAATACACAGCATGTGCAAACATATGTTTATAGACAGGGAGACAAGAATATACAAATGAGGAGATAAAATTCTTGTATCTCATTTGATGCTCTATAATTTCTATCAATTTATGAATGTTTTGTTTTCGTGTTATGATTTCATTTGAAGTTGACATAATGCAACTTGTGCTTATTTGCACAGGCCTCATCACTAACATTCTCAAAGCTGGAGCTGCCAGCCTGCTCAGAAGCTGGGGAGGGAACTTTGCCTGCTGGGACCATTACAGGCAGCTCCAGGAAACCAGAACAATGTGCAATGGGAAACTTTGGGGGGTGTTTTGGTAGGCAGCACAGGTATGCATTCAATTTTATGAGCACATCTGGTCTATCTACATTTCTAAATTTGGCCCTTAGGGTTCAACAGAAAATTTGTGGCAAAAGAAAGATAAAATGTTGCTTTAACAGTCTTCCTCTGACTCACCAAAGGAGCCCAGCTCATTTGCTAACCATTATGAAACTGAAACAAAATTCAGGGACAAACAAGACAATTTATGTTGTGAAGAAGTCCCCTGTGCAAAAGGCATTCCTCTGTTGATGGCAAGATCCCCATTGCATAGTTCTCTGCCAAAGATTAAAGATCTGAGGCGTGTTTACTTCTTTTCTTGTTTTTACTCAAGTTACAACAAAATTTTGCAAAATGCTTAGGTAAAGTATGCTGTGGAATTAGCAGATGGCTTTAATTTTCATTTGGGATAGTAAGGCATGTCCCAATTTTCCTTACTAATATGATGGATGAGTTTGGGGAAGGTTTAAAATTCTAACTTTAACTTTGATAGTTATATAAGAATGAAAAATTATATTATTAAAATCTAGTATCGGGATTTTTATGAAAGAAAGCTTTAGATACTATAAATTTTAGATACTACATAAATTTTTTAAAAGAAATTATATTTCTAGGACACAGATCCTTGGGGCTAAATTTTTTAAATATATTTTATTTTCTTGGAAAAATGTCTAAGATCTTTAAAGTTGATTTTTTTTATATCGTTTTCAAAATAATCTAGCTTTTTTCTTGATTATATAAGTAATTGATATGTATCATAAACAATTTAGACCAATACATATAGCTTAAATAATAAAAGAATTCCAGGATCCAAACATAATCTCCACATTAACGTGTTTTCATTTAATTAGTTTTTATGGACGTATTCACAACTCGTATTTTTATAAAAATGGTATCATAATATCCATATTATGTAACTTTTTTTTATTTAACTATGTAAAAAAAAGAAAAATGTAGGCGTGTGTTTCTAAACACACACATACCTCCTTGTTAACGAATATAGACTTATATTCTCAATTTTATTTTCTGAATAGAAATTTACTTTAGGGAGATATAACTCCTTCAACAGTCCCCTGTGTTGCTTATATAGGTTGTTTCCAATATTTCGCTATTATAAAACAGGATATACTTTTTTTATTCAACTAATATTAATTGTTCATTTCTGTTTCTGTATACTCTCTTTTTCCATTATTTCTAATATATTATTTGCCTTTTCTTATTAATTTGTAAGAAATCTTTAAATATAATGATAATGCTTTATCATACATCTATCAGTTTTCTTAAATTTTAATTACAGTATCACTTTCAACCACATAGAAAATGTTTAGTGTGCTTAAAGATGTCATTGTTTTTTCAGGGGGAAAAAAGCATTTTTATTTATTTACGATTGTAAAATTAAAGTATTTCGACTCTTTTCAGAAAAAAATTTATTCCATTTATACATTACTATTCGCATTATACACAGTTTTACCAGTTGGTTCATTAACTCTGATAACAGTTTTATAATTTATTGGCCAATAATGTACTTTACCTCTTACAGGAATAGTGAAGTTTACACCTAAAATTTTTGCATACATTTCCCAAATTAGTATTTATACAAAAGAATTATTTTCAAAGATACTTGTACAGACCTGTTGTATCATCCCCAGACTTCAGCGATATGAATGGTAAAATTCCCATTGCCTTTTGATTTGTTCATTCAGCCATTTATTTTTAAAATCAACAAATATTTCTGATTGACTGTTGGCAGACACTAACCAAGGTATGTTATATAGGGGCAAAGGAACATGGACATGGTACCCTCATTAATGAAGCTAAAATTATTGTTAATAGGAAGAACACTAAAGTTTCAAAAATTAAATATAATTATTATTTTTAAAAGTGTCATACTGTCTGAGATTATAATTGGGGGACTAACCTTAGTTTGAGGCAGTCATGGATGGCTTTCTTGAAGAAGTGACATTGCAGCTGATATTTGAGAGATGATTTAGAATTAGCAAGGTAAAAAAGGAAATCAGTTATATTCCAGGCAGGAAAGGGATGTGCAAAGGCTGTGACATAGGAAAGAGAATGGCACAAAAGATGCACTGAAAACAACGACATAGTAATTAGAAGTCAATGATGAAAGGACAGAGTTTTCTGTGATGAAGTTAGAAAGAGATAAGTGATAGAATACGTAAGACCTGGCTGACAGATGCTGACAGGTGCAGATGCTGCCATTAAGGCATTAGGCTCCTGGTAGATTGTGAAGACACCTAATGAAATGGGGGACACTCAAAGTAACTAGATTTCCAACAATAGTTGTGGGGAAAGGTGGAGATTATGAATTTAAATTTTAACATGTGAAATTTGAAATACCTATGAGACTATACTATCCTTAGATAGGGGTTGAATATGTGGATCTCCATCTTTGAATAAAGGTCCTCTGCCAGCTGCATTACTGATGCCCAAGCCTCAAGAGTATATTTGCAATACCTGGAGACATTTTGGTATTCAGTACTGAAGGTTGGGAGGGAGCTCCTGGCATCTGGAGTGTAGAGACCAGAGAGATGCTGCTCGACATCCTAGGATGCACAGAATAGTCCATCACAACAAAAAATTATTCTTTCCAAAAGATTGAAAGTGCCAAGGTTGACAAACCATGGTCGATAAAATGGAAAATATGAACGTGTAAGTTTTTGATTGGTATTTAAGGCCATACAAGTAAACAAGATCATCTAAGATTATTTTGATATAGTCCTATTCATTTATTTTTTGATTTACTTCCCTTGCCTTTGAGGTCAAATTCAAAAAATCCTCTCTAAGTCCAAGTTCCATGAGTTTGGAACCTATGAGGGAGTGGAAAGGTAGATAGGGGTAAAAGGGGTCAAATATTTGGTGAAATTTAATTCTGGGCGGTGAACCCACAATGCAATATATATACGACATGCTGTTGAATTGTACACTTGAAACTTATTGGATTTTGTTGATCTGCAATAATTTTTAATAATAAATAAATAAACAAACAAATGAAAGCAACCAAAAAAATCACTTAAGATTACAGAGTAAGAGGAGGAGAGAATGAATCACAGAGTTCTAAGAAATTCTAATTATTAAAGTCAGGAGAGGCATAGGAATGAGGTCAAAAGAATCTAAAAAGGAACAACTGGGAGTTTTAGATGCAAAAGTTGCACTGCTCCTATGCTTTGTCATTGAAATTGATTGTATTAGTTACCCATTGCTCTGTAACAAATTACCCCCAAACTTAGCGTCTTAATACAAGTTTGTATTTCTCACAGAGTTTCAGTAAGTCAGTCTAGGAGCTACGTTTCTGAGTAGTTCTAGGCCAGGTTCTTTCACAAGGTTTCAATCAAGTTCTTACCTGGGGCTCCAGTCATGTTAGGCTCAACTAGCACTGGGAAATCTGCTTCCAAGCTTACAACTGTGGTTATGAGCAGACTCAAGTCCTCAATGGCTACTGGCCAAAGGTCTGAGAACCTCAGCACATGCGCCTCACAGTAGGGCTGCTTAAAATTGACACTACGCTGTCCACCTGAAACTGACATAATGTGGAATGTCAACTGCAATTGGAAAATAAAAATTTTAAATTAAATTAACATTTAAAGGACAAGAAAGAAGCATGATAGTTCACTTTCACCCTCACTTAGATGAGAGAGAGAGAGAGAATCTAAGACAGAAGTCACAGGCTTTTTATAACCTAAACTCATTAGTGCCATTCCTCACATTTGCCATTCATCAACGAGTGTTGCTAAATCCAGCCCACATGATTCTTGCCTGTAGTATCCGATTAGCATCTGACCAAACAATGAGTTGACTCTGCCTTTGTCAGGTGTCGTCTCCTGGTCACGTCTGTTTGAAGAGCAAACACACTGCAGTGCTGCCCTTGGGGGAAAAGCAGTTTGTCCTGCCTCTGAGAGAAGTTTCCAGAGAGAAGTGTGCCCTGTGCCATCAGGCCTGCATGGTAAAGG
>NW_011888941.1:2474531-2477599 GCF_000151845.1 Pteropus vampyrus
CCTCACTTAGATGAGAGAGAGAGAGAGAATCTAAGACAGAAGTCACAGGCTTTTTATAACCTAAACTCATTAGTGCCATTCCTCACATTTGCCATTCATCAACGAGTGTTGCTAAATCCAGCCCACATGATTCTTGCCTGTAGTATCCGATTAGCATCTGACCAAACAATGAGTTGACTCTGCCTTTGTCAGGTGTCGTCTCCTGGTCACGTCTGTTTGAAGAGCAAACACACTGCAGTGCTGCCCTTGGGGGAAAAGCAGTTTGTCCTGCCTCTGAGAGAAGTTTCCAGAGAGAAGTGTGCCCTGTGCCATCAGGCCTGCATGGTAAAGGAAAATGGTCAGCGGGATGGAGCAGAGAAGAGTTAACTCATTTTACCTGCCGTCCCTTCACTCTCTGCGGTTGGCTGCAGCCAGATTTTCATTAGGAAGCTGGCTTATATGCCTTGTGATTTTTCCATAGAAAAAATGATACTGCTTGACTTCTGCGACAAGGGTTAGTTTACCAAGATCAGATAAAGCTCAACATTTCAGTGAACACTTGAATATTTCAAAAATACTAATGGACTTTATCTCTTGGGGGGTGGGGGGGATGTATTGCCAAAATTTTAGATTTTATTTTCTTCACATGTTTTTAGTAAATGATATTATACGCCACCCCCCACCCCCAACACACATACTCATATTGTTCCCAGGCTGGGAATTTTAAAAGCATTTCCCTTAGGTGGCTTGAGCACTAGAAACCAACTCGAATTAAAGATAAAATGAATTTGATCTATGACTTATTCACAGGCCATGACGATTTATCCCACACCATTATCACCAGTCGATTACATGTCAACTGCTCACCAAATGCACTTCTTATTCTCTTATCTTCCTCTAGCTTCATGTGATATGAGAAAGTGGACTGCATTCCTGGGGGACACTTACAGAGTTGGAGTCTCTTTAAGTGTGAGCATTTTTACTCTATCAATTTTTATTGGAGAGGTTTTATAAAATTGTTGTTTTAATGAGAAGTGGATTTATTACTTTTGATTACAATGGGCGATTGTCATGAATTTGTATACAGTGAGTCATATCTTCCCACGGAAATGTACATAGGCCACAAATGGGACTGAGTAAGTAGCTCTGGCACAGGCTCAGGCTGAATGTTGGCACAGGCCAAGGCATCTCAAGCGTTGGCAATGAAGACCCATTGGATTCATAAATGCTGACCATAGGCAACTTATGTGTGGAAACCAACAGCTAATGTTGGCCTCCCCTGTTCTCAGCAGACCACATAATCATCACAACTGACTGCTTAGGCTCCTCATAGCTCTCCAGGTGACCAACTGTCACAAAGCTCACTTAGATGGACCAGGATGTAGCTATATCATGCTTTCACTATCAGGATTTTTTTTTTTTAAATATCACTTCTTCAAATAAATATTACAAGCAGTGAAACATGAAAGAGGCAAAACAATTTCAAAATTATATGTTCACGAACTAAAATCAAATTACACATTTTTGCCAACAATTAAATCAATATTATCAGTATTACATTGTACTAAAAAGGAACTTCAACTAAAATGAAATGGCACAGTAATCACTGTTGAAGAAATACAACACTTTTATGAACACCTGTTTCTCGGGAATGTTAAGTAATTTCTTTGAAAGAAGCATTTCTCAACTCATCATTATCTTATCATCTTATAATTCAAGGGCCTGCAAAAGATTATAGACCAAAAATATTTTAAAATACTGACATCAAATTTATTCATTTTTGCTAACTTATTTAATACTTATTATCTTCAGAACTCTCAATCTAAAAGAAAGGAAACATCGCTCTGACTAGAAACAAGCAATATATTGAATTGTAGGTAACCATAAATTAAAACCTTTGCAACTGGCTATTTTCACTTAATTTGAACAATATATAAGTTTGCATTTAGTTGCGCATCTCATGTCTGCATACATCTAATTTGAAGTAAAATAGAATTCCCTAATTGACAAGGTGACTACATGAGGCCTATCTGATTAAAAATAATTTCAACCTCACCAAAGACAAACTTCCGTCAAATCAAATTTTACTTTAACAGTTCTGCTCCTACATCCCTTTTGTGCTTCATGAGGCTTGTAAGTAATTGAGATAGACATGGAGGCATTTTTGGGCCAGTGATTTCAAGGTAACCTGTGACTTCCAGACTCTCAAAGCTTTATAAATTCCAGTTGGAACCATTGAGATGTTGGGAAGTGTTATTGTCCCAACTCTAAGGCTGGAAAAGCCAGGAATGGCAACAGGAAAATAAATCCTCAAGGTCACTCAAGGTTAGTGAGCAAGACTTGAAATCTAATACTACTAGCACCTACTCTGCAATTTTAACCAATATCTCATCCTGCTTATCTCTTTCTGATCTGCCTAATGAGCAGCTGTCGAGCATTAAGCAAAATCATTCCGTTCCCTTCCTGCTAAAAATACACTGTATATGCCAACTTTCAAAAAGGAAGCAAAGGAGATGATGTATAGTTTTCTGCGTCCAGGTGCTTTATTCAGTCCGTGGTCTTTATTTAGTTCTTGACACATTCCAATAGTCATCATGTTTGCTGACACTTCATGACAGCTCCAGAAGTCATCATTGCTGGGAATGGTTGCACAAGATCATTCCACATTTGTGGTTTAAGAGAAGAGATTATCTGCCAGGGATGAGAAGTATTTCTGAAGCTGCAACTGGAGTAGAATGGTGCCTTAAGTGACAGAAACATGCTTTGATCAATATTGTGCTGTTTAGTTATAATTTTCCTGGAAAATTCCAAAATGGAACAACTTAGATAAACATATTATTCATTTCAGAAAATAAGATTTTCTCCCATTTAAATTTACTTTGATTTTCTTCTCTTCTAATAAATGGCAGTGTTAGCACCCAATTCAATTACTCAATAAAATGCAATCCTTAAAAATAGATACAGGTGCTACTCAAATATTTCAACAATGATATCTATTTAATTGACTTAATTATCATCATAATTATTCTCCATATTTTAAAAATAAATATTTGGGTTTATTTTTAAATTAATTTATCAATATATTTACA
>NW_011888941.1:2478034-2482937 GCF_000151845.1 Pteropus vampyrus
GGACTGAGTAAGTAGCTCTGGCACAGGCTCAGGCTGAATGTTGGCACAGGCCAAGGCATCTCAAGCGTTGGCAATGAAGACCCATTGGATTCATAAATGCTGACCATAGGCAACTTATGTGTGGAAACCAACAGCTAATGTTGGCCTCCCCTGTTCTCAGCAGACCACATAATCATCACAACTGACTGCTTAGGCTCCTCATAGCTCTCCAGGTGACCAACTGTCACAAAGCTCACTTAGATGGACCAGGATGTAGCTATATCATGCTTTCACTATCAGGATTTTTTTTTTTTAAATATCACTTCTTCAAATAAATATTACAAGCAGTGAAACATGAAAGAGGCAAAACAATTTCAAAATTATATGTTCACGAACTAAAATCAAATTACACATTTTTGCCAACAATTAAATCAATATTATCAGTATTACATTGTACTAAAAAGGAACTTCAACTAAAATGAAATGGCACAGTAATCACTGTTGAAGAAATACAACACTTTTATGAACACCTGTTTCTCGGGAATGTTAAGTAATTTCTTTGAAAGAAGCATTTCTCAACTCATCATTATCTTATCATCTTATAATTCAAGGGCCTGCAAAAGATTATAGACCAAAAATATTTTAAAATACTGACATCAAATTTATTCATTTTTGCTAACTTATTTAATACTTATTATCTTCAGAACTCTCAATCTAAAAGAAAGGAAACATCGCTCTGACTAGAAACAAGCAATATATTGAATTGTAGGTAACCATAAATTAAAACCTTTGCAACTGGCTATTTTCACTTAATTTGAACAATATATAAGTTTGCATTTAGTTGCGCATCTCATGTCTGCATACATCTAATTTGAAGTAAAATAGAATTCCCTAATTGACAAGGTGACTACATGAGGCCTATCTGATTAAAAATAATTTCAACCTCACCAAAGACAAACTTCCGTCAAATCAAATTTTACTTTAACAGTTCTGCTCCTACATCCCTTTTGTGCTTCATGAGGCTTGTAAGTAATTGAGATAGACATGGAGGCATTTTTGGGCCAGTGATTTCAAGGTAACCTGTGACTTCCAGACTCTCAAAGCTTTATAAATTCCAGTTGGAACCATTGAGATGTTGGGAAGTGTTATTGTCCCAACTCTAAGGCTGGAAAAGCCAGGAATGGCAACAGGAAAATAAATCCTCAAGGTCACTCAAGGTTAGTGAGCAAGACTTGAAATCTAATACTACTAGCACCTACTCTGCAATTTTAACCAATATCTCATCCTGCTTATCTCTTTCTGATCTGCCTAATGAGCAGCTGTCGAGCATTAAGCAAAATCATTCCGTTCCCTTCCTGCTAAAAATACACTGTATATGCCAACTTTCAAAAAGGAAGCAAAGGAGATGATGTATAGTTTTCTGCGTCCAGGTGCTTTATTCAGTCCGTGGTCTTTATTTAGTTCTTGACACATTCCAATAGTCATCATGTTTGCTGACACTTCATGACAGCTCCAGAAGTCATCATTGCTGGGAATGGTTGCACAAGATCATTCCACATTTGTGGTTTAAGAGAAGAGATTATCTGCCAGGGATGAGAAGTATTTCTGAAGCTGCAACTGGAGTAGAATGGTGCCTTAAGTGACAGAAACATGCTTTGATCAATATTGTGCTGTTTAGTTATAATTTTCCTGGAAAATTCCAAAATGGAACAACTTAGATAAACATATTATTCATTTCAGAAAATAAGATTTTCTCCCATTTAAATTTACTTTGATTTTCTTCTCTTCTAATAAATGGCAGTGTTAGCACCCAATTCAATTACTCAATAAAATGCAATCCTTAAAAATAGATACAGGTGCTACTCAAATATTTCAACAATGATATCTATTTAATTGACTTAATTATCATCATAATTATTCTCCATATTTTAAAAATAAATATTTGGGTTTATTTTTAAATTAATTTATCAATATATTTACACCTATACAGTAAAGTAAAAAGTAATATAAAAAACATAAGTTTAGGTTGCATATAGACATGAAAGTATATTTGTACAGTTTTTGATACGTATGATATATCTAATGAAATAGCTTCAACTAAGGTCATTATATATTACAATTACAAAGTGCTTTGCACTTTAAATGTAGATTTATGATTTTTTATGTTATATAGCTTATAAGTGATCTATGACATCTTTAGAGTTTAGACGATCTGGTGATTGCAATGACAAATACACAACGCATAAATTAATTTAAATTGAGACACATGTGAATCATCACAATTGCAATGAGGAGATGGGCTAAATGCATTCTTTATATGAGCACAGAGGTAGAGTTATGAACAGACAGATGCTACAGAGTAGGGATTATCAGAAGAACTGTAAGAAGGAGAGTTGGCTTGAGAATGTGTATGGGGGTATTTATTTGTCTCACTATCTGTCTGTGTTCTAAGAATAGGAGAGCCAAAATGTGTGGCCAGGAGAACAGAAATATAAGGAAAACAATGCTCAATTTTTCTGAGTGCAAAGGAGTAAAAAATGTATTTATTAGAAGCTGCTGGAAGAAAATAAAACAGAAGTGTATTAGACTCTTTATTGTATTTTGTGGAAAGCCCAGAGGAAAATGGCAGAATTAACTTGAAAATGACCTCACCCACAAGTTCATAGAAATGACTTTCACAATTATATCTTTGACTAGTCAAAAAATAAAGGTGAATCAAGGAGGTATTTATATCCAAAAGTATGTTGATTTGGATAAGGACTCCAAGACTGCTGAGAAGCAACCTTCACTAAGAAATACAGATCATCACCAAAATTGTAAAAACAGGGTTGCTAATTGCCAGGTGAATTACAACTAAAAGTTGTCTGTTCAATATATGAAACATAAACACTGAATGTGTCTAGGTGGAAGTATATATGTGTATGTGATGTTGGAGAGTAGAAAGAAAGGAATACATTCAAATTAAAATTTTAAAAATTATCTTGTGAATTCTACTGTGATAATGTTGGAGGGTGTCAGAAAAAAAAATCAAAGAAGTCATTAAACAATCAAATAAAAACCTGATAGTCAATGAGCGATGACTACAAATATTGGCCATGAATGGGGCCATGGAAATTAGGTCATCACTCTTCAAGCATTAGACTGTCAGTTATTGAGAAATGTTGCCCCCTAACCTAAAGCTTCATCATATGCAAATATCTGTTGTTCCTTTCTATATTTTGCTTCAAAAAATCCATTTAGGCTTCTTGTTTTTTGTCCTCACTTCATTATAATGCCTATAATTTGCTATAAAATAATTCATATTAAATAGTTACATATGTCTTTTAAGCTATACCAGTGATTCCCAAACTTGTCTGCATATTGGAATCACCTAGGAAGCTTACAAAATGAATCTTGCCTCTGTCCCAAATCTAGAGATTCTAAGTTAATTGGTCAGGAGTGAGTTTGGGTCTTGAAATATATATATTCTAGAAAGAAGTTCTTTTTTGAATATGCGATTTGCAAATATTATGTTCAATTCTGATGCTTATCTTTTCAGTCTCTTCACAGTGTCTTTAACAGAGAAGTAAAATATTTTTAAATGTTGGTGGAGTCCAATGTATCAAATTTATATTTTCTAGATAATGCATTTGATATCATATCTAAGTATTCTCTGCCAAACAACAGGTTCCAGAGATTTTTTAAATATATTTTCCTCTAAAATTTTATAGTCTTACATTTTATATTTAGATGTAATTTTTTCCTCACCATATGAGATTTAACTTGAGATTCAGTTTTAAAATATGGATTTCCATTTTTTCCAATGCCATTTGTTGAAAAGAATATTCTTCTGTATTGAATTATTTTGCACCATTTTCGATTTGGGGGAAAGATGGAGTAGACACATTTTCCTTTTATTTCTACTAAGTACAATGAAAATTCCTGGATATTAAATGTAAAACAAAAACAGAAAGACTCTTAAATTTGGAGAAAAGACTTCAAAGAGGAAACTCGAGATCCAAAGAATGACAAAATGGTGATGTTCCTGGATTTTCTTTTTGCCTCACATATCTCAGAATAGGTGTTGGAGAAGTTGGCAATGCACAAATACCAACATTTACAGATAAAAATGAGGTCCAAGAAAAGCCTCTTTTCTCTAGCCAAAGGATGAATAAAGGAACAGCTTTACATGACAGTGAATTTGTTCACAATAGCCACTCTACAACTGCCAAATATCACTGTAAAAAAATAGACCATACCACCACACACACTTGCCAGTGAAGGCTGAGTAGAAAGCCTAGCAGTCCACAATTACCAGTCTGTAACATGGCCTCACACCCTTGCCAAAGTGGCAATAGAGGCCAAGTGAGGAACTTGGACTTCTATCTCTGCCAGATGATAATGAACCTAAACTTCCACTCCTGCCTGGAAATAATAGGGTGGTACCATCCTCCTCATTCCTTCACCAAACAGAGCATGCCATACAAGATATGTTAAGAAGTAAGATTTAAATAAGATGTGAAATTTTATAAAATACAAGATGACCAGGTTTCAATTGAAAATAATGCATACCAAGATACAGAAATGTCTCAAACTGAATGAGAAAAGACAATCACCAAATACTAACAAAGAGGTGACACAGATGTTATAAATATCTGACAAGGATTTTAAAGGAGCTATTGTGATAATACTTTAAGAGAAAATACAAACATGCTTCAAACAAATAAAAAATAGAATGGTTAAACAAATAAATAGAAGATATAGAGAAACAAAGAAAATTTTAGACTTAAATACAATAACAATTGTTTTTTAAAAAACTCATCGAATTAGCTGAATAGCAGAATAAAGAGATCAGAGAAAATAATCAGTAAATCTCATGCTGGAACAATATAAATAAGCCAACATGAGCAAAATAGAGAATAAAATAAAATAAGAAAAATGAGCA
>NW_011888941.1:2482987-2486422 GCF_000151845.1 Pteropus vampyrus
TTGAGATTCAGTTTTAAAATATGGATTTCCATTTTTTCCAATGCCATTTGTTGAAAAGAATATTCTTCTGTATTGAATTATTTTGCACCATTTTCGATTTGGGGGAAAGATGGAGTAGACACATTTTCCTTTTATTTCTACTAAGTACAATGAAAATTCCTGGATATTAAATGTAAAACAAAAACAGAAAGACTCTTAAATTTGGAGAAAAGACTTCAAAGAGGAAACTCGAGATCCAAAGAATGACAAAATGGTGATGTTCCTGGATTTTCTTTTTGCCTCACATATCTCAGAATAGGTGTTGGAGAAGTTGGCAATGCACAAATACCAACATTTACAGATAAAAATGAGGTCCAAGAAAAGCCTCTTTTCTCTAGCCAAAGGATGAATAAAGGAACAGCTTTACATGACAGTGAATTTGTTCACAATAGCCACTCTACAACTGCCAAATATCACTGTAAAAAAATAGACCATACCACCACACACACTTGCCAGTGAAGGCTGAGTAGAAAGCCTAGCAGTCCACAATTACCAGTCTGTAACATGGCCTCACACCCTTGCCAAAGTGGCAATAGAGGCCAAGTGAGGAACTTGGACTTCTATCTCTGCCAGATGATAATGAACCTAAACTTCCACTCCTGCCTGGAAATAATAGGGTGGTACCATCCTCCTCATTCCTTCACCAAACAGAGCATGCCATACAAGATATGTTAAGAAGTAAGATTTAAATAAGATGTGAAATTTTATAAAATACAAGATGATCAGGTTTCAATTGAAAATAATGCATACCAAGATACAGAAATGTCTCAAACTGAATGAGAAAAGACAATCACCAAATACTAACAAAGAGGTGACACAGATGTTATAAATATCTGACAAGGATTTTAAAGGAGCTATTGTGATAATACTTTAAGAGAAAATACAAACATGCTTCAAACAAATAAAAAATAGAATGGTTAAACAAATAAATAGAAGATATAGAGAAACAAAGAAAATTTTAGACTTAAATACAATAACAATTGTTTTTTAAAAAACTCATCGAATTAGCTGAATAGCAGAATAAAGAGATCAGAGAAAATAATCAGTAAATCTCATGCTGGAACAATATAAATAAGCCAACATGAGCAAAATAGAGAATAAAATAAAATAAGAAAAATGAGCACAGCCTCGAGAACATGTAAGACTATTACAAAAGATGTAATATTCATATCAACAAAATCTAAGAAGAAAAAGGATGAGACTGAAAAAGTAGTCCCCCGAAAACGGTTTTCCAGACAAATAATACCTTTCCTAAATATGACAAATGTATTAACCTACAAATTAAAAACTGTAAGAAATCCAAGCAGGATAAACCCAAAGAAATCCATATATTTCATAATTAAATGTCATAATTAAAACATACAGTAATTAAATTTTGAAAACTAAAAGAAAATAAGATATTTAAAGCATCTAGAGATAAATGATACATAATTTATAGAGAAACACCAATTCAAATGACAATGGATTTCTCATCTGAAACCATAAAGGCAAAAAAGAAGTGGCTTTTGCTGTGCAGAAGCTTTTTAGTTTGATAGTCCCATTCATTTATTTTTGCTTTTACTTCTCTTGCCTCTGAGATCAAATTCATAAAATTCTCTCTAAATCTAAGGTCCATGAGTTTAGTACCTATGTACTTTTCTTCTACACAATTTATTGTTTCAGCTCTTATATTTAGGTCTTTGATCCATTTTGAGTTAATTTTGGAACATAAAACTGAAAGCAACAAAGGAACAAGACAATAATTTAGCCAAGGAGATCAAATATATGGCAACAGAAGAAAATTTAACTAGGCGGTGAACACAATGCAGTATACATAAGGTGTATTATTGAATTATGTACTTGAAACCTACATAATTTTATTAAGTAATATCACTCAGGTTAATTTAGAAAAATTAAAAAAATATATCAAAAATGAAAAAAAGGAAGTGGCTTAACATATTTCAAGTGTTGAAGAAAGAGAACTATACATCACGAATTCTATAACTGTGAACATGGATTAAGACTTAGCAGATGAAAAAAAAAAACTAAGGTAATTTGTTGCTAACAAATCTACCCTTAACAAATGGCTAAAAAAAATGTTAATAAAATAAGTGTTTGAATTTCATAAAGTAAAAGATTATGTGGAAATGTATAAAAATGGGCATAAAGCTATAATAGACTTCCCTTCTTTCTATAAGTTTCCTAAATCATATTTGATGATAGAAATAAAAATTTAAAAAACAATCTGATATGGTACTCAATGTATATAGAAGAGATACTTAAGATAATTATGTTAAAAATAAAAAATGTAAGGTAATGTCTACACACTTTACTCAAAGTGGTAAATGTTGATAAATACATACCATGATAAATACATATGTATATTTTAATATCTAGAGCAATGCAGCAATAACTAGTGTGAATGCTAATTTTATGTCTCATCAATACCCAGATATTTGGTCAAACACATCTGGATGATGCTTTGAAGACATTTTTTAAATGAGATTAACATTTGACTAAGTAAATTTTGAGTAAATCGGATCACCCTCTATAATGTGCATGGTTCTCGGCCAATCAGTCAGAAGTCTTAAGACCAATTTCCCCTAAAAATATAAGATTTGGCCAGCAGATGGTCTTCAGACTCAAGCTGCAGACTCTTCCCTGAGTTATCAACCTGCTGCCAATATACCCGGAAAGTTTTGGACTTGCCAGCCTCCACAATCAACATGTGAGCCAATTGCTCTTCCCTTTCTCTCTCTTTCTCTCTCTCTCCCTAACCCTGTTTCCAATCTTAGGTAGAATGCATTCAAACCTTCACCATTAAGCGTAATGTTAGCTGTATGTTTTTTATAGATGCTCTTTATCGCACGGACACACACACACACACACACACACACACACACACACACACACACATCATATTGGTTCTGTTTCTCTGGGGAACTTGATTAATACAACCAGTAAGAAAACTTACAAAGTGATATACTCAAAACGCTATAAATAAATTAAGATATAACCCTAAAAACATATCCAAGTAACTACCAAATAGGCAAATAGTTAAGGAAAAACAAAAAACAAAAAACAGAAAAGTGAGAAACAGAAAAAATAAGTAGAATAAAATGACAAATTAAGCCTTAACATATCAATAATTATACTGAAACAAATGGCCTAATAGCAGTTATATGACAGAAATTGACAATGGAATAAAAAACAAAACATTATTGAAACATATATTTCTGCAAAAAACTCATTTTAATACAATAGCCTATGTACAGTGAAAGCAAAAGGATAGAAAGTATACAATAAAAATAGTTATTTAAAAATGTGACATTAATATTAAATAAAAAGTGAACCTCAGATCAAATAAAATCGCTAGTATAAAAAAGAAACATTATATATCAGTAAGGAATAATGCAA
>NW_011888941.1:2487662-2488241 GCF_000151845.1 Pteropus vampyrus
ATGTGACATTAATATTAAATAAAAAGTGAACCTCAGATCAAATAAAATCGCTAGTATAAAAAAGAAACATTATATATCAGTAAGGAATAATGCAACAGGAAAAGTATAATCCAAAATGTGTACATACACCCAAAATGTATATATACACCCAAAAATAAAAACAGCTTTAAAATACAAAAAAAAAAAAAAGGCCTAAAGCTTTCTAAGTATACCAGCTGTACCTCTTGCTTCATTTTTTTTTTTAAACACTTTCCCAAGTAAAAAAAAAGTAATAAAATAAAATAAAATACATGAAACAAAAACTAATAAAGCCTAAAGGAGTGGATAATTCCACCATTCTCAACAATTAATAGAAATACTAGACAGAAAATGAATATGAATATAAAATAATTAAACAACAAAATCACACACACATATATATATATGAATATTATTCAGCCATAATAAAAATGAAATCTTGCCATTTGTGCAACATGAACAGCCCTTGAGGGCATTGTGCTAAGTGAAACAAGTCAAACAGAAAAAGATAAACACCATACAATGTCACTTCTATGTGGAATCTGAAAAACAAAAACCAAA
>NW_011888941.1:2488291-2494309 GCF_000151845.1 Pteropus vampyrus
ACTTCTATGTGGAATCTGAAAAACAAAAACCAAAGATCATGAATATAGATTGGTGGTTGCATAAGGTTGGGGTGGCATGGGGTGAAATAGGTGAAGAGAGTCAAAAATTACAAATTCCCAGTTATAAAATGAATGCCATGAAAATGTAATGTACAGCATAGTGACTATAGTTAATATTTTGTTACTATTTGAAAGTAGGTAGGAGAATGACTCTTGCAAGTTTTCATCACAAGAAAAGAAAATTGTAACTATGTAGAGTGACCAGTGTTAACTGAACATATTGTGCTGATCATTTTCTAATACATACAAATTTTTAATCATTACTCTGTATGACTCGAAACTAATATAATGTTATATCAATTATACCTTAATTAAAAAAAAATAAAATAGGAAACCAATGGCGAAAATCAATGAATCAAAAGCCAATTCTTAGGGAAAAAATCAATAAAATTGATAAACCTATTGCAATAGGAGAAAGATAAAGAGAGAGAAGAGAAAAATAATCAATATTAAGATTGAAATAGTGGCAATAACTGTGGTCGTTTAAGGGATAACAAGAAAGAAATGCAATCAATTCAATCTGAATAGTTACAGGGAACAGTGTCATGTCCTGGGCTCATGTGTTTGCTGTTGTCCGCAATGTTTCCTGCTGCTGGGTGTGTACTGAACTACCAGTGGAAGTGGCCGAGGGACTGCCGTGGCACATTACTCCGGCTACTGCTGAGAATTGGATATGGCTGCGTACCTGAAACACCACACCTGAATGGGACCAGCTACAGTGGGCCATGGAAGCACTCCTCCACCGCGATTATTGCAACTGCCTACCCCTCATAGGCTATGCCATTTCCAATGGGTGGGGATGGCTGGCGGGGGAACATGTGGAATTGCGGGAGCAGGCCCCTCACTGCATAGAGCAAGTAAGATCTGTGCCCAACCGTATCATAGGGTGTCTACCCCACAAGCTGTGTGTTAACACCACCTTTGCTAATATTTCCAAGGTTTGGTGGCATGGGTGACGTTATGCTGGTACAGAGCCTACTGACTGGCTACCTGCAAGGTATCTCTGGGTATGCAAGCACTACGGCGGGCCCTATTTACCCACTGATGAGACCGGCCATTGTACCTGGGGACATCCTTAGTTAGCTGGATGCATATTATCCCCCTCGACCCAATTGCCCCGTAATTGAGATCCCATATATCACCGCTGGCTCTGGCAGAAATAGGCAGCAGGTGGTTCTACCCCCTGGCATTATTCATTCCAGGGTAAGATACATAGATGTAGAATTGCAGGTAGAAGCTTTAGCCCAGTGCACCTGAATGCTACACATCAGGCTATAACCCTTTTAATGGATGAAACCACCCAAATGCAAAACCGCATGGCGCTTGACCTTCTAACTGCTGTCCAGGGTGACACCTGTGTCTACATTCCTGATCATACTGAGCAGGCACAGGTAGCCCTCTAGGAAATGAATGCTGAAATCCAAGCCATCCACACCCTGGGAGAAGACTCCTTGACAACTTGGCGGAATTCCTTGGGGTCCTCCTGGCTATGGACAGTAGCCATCCTAGTCTTTGTAGCCTGTAGCCTGGTAGTCTTTTGCTGTTCTTTGTGTTGTTGTTGTGGATTGTGGGCCCAAGGTAATGCCCTCTGGGCCAGATACTGCGCCGCAACCCTATAGGGATGGAGTGTGGGTCCCAGGTCTGGCTGTGATCCAGGCTTGTGGCTAGAAATAGGACTCTAGATTTAAAATGTTACATTAATGTAGTAAGGTACCTGCACCTAACTTATGCAAACATGACTCAGCTTATTGTTTATTATGCATGTGTGACAGAACGCCACTATTGTTCTCTGACATATATAAAGCCCATGTGGTCCCCTAGCTCAGAAGCACGCTCCCCGCAATAAAGTTGGTGCCTGTCGTTTCATTCTCATGTCGGCTCCTCGTGCATTCTTTAAACTGGGTATCTCACCACCGGAGCCTTCCCTTCTTGATCAGCTTGGTGCTGACAGGTAGGCAAGCCTGCTTCAACATTTGAAAATTAATCAATGTAATACACCCTATCAATAGGTTAAAGATAAATCATGTGATCATATCAAATGATTCAGAAAAAGTATTTATAAAATTCAGCACCCATGTATAGCATCTCACCAGGTTAGGAATAGAGGAAAATTACCTCAAGATGATAAAGGACGCCTACAAAAACATGTAGCTAACATTATACTTAACAGTGAAAAATGCATTTCTTCTAAGACTGGAAATAAGGCAAGGATATACATATTCAACATAGTACTTATGTCTTCCTCAACATAGTATTAGAAGTTCTATCCATTGCTATAAAATAAAGCAAATTTCCAATTTATATTTTTTATTATTATTAAATTGGAAAGAAAAAAATACTCTCCCAATTTGTAAATGACATGATTGTCGATGTATAAAATCTCAAAGAACTATCAAAACAAAACAGACACAAAAATTTCTAGCATTAATATGGAGTTCAGCAAAGTTACGGGATAAAAGATTAACACTCAAAATTCATTTGTGTTTCTATATAATGTTTCTATAACAGTGAACATGAGAAAACAGAAATGGAATAAAATATTTAAAACTTGCTCAAAAGAAAATAAAATATTTAGATATAAATTTAACAAAGCACGAATAGAAGATGCTTGCTGAAAATTATAAAATGCTGATGAAGAAATCAAAGAAAATCTAAATAAATAAAGAGAGAAAAGGTGTTCATGGATTGGGACACTCAAGTATGTAAAGATATCTGTTTTTTCTAAATTTATCTAGATGTTCACAGCAATGTCTATCAAAACCTCTGAAATATACTTTGGAGACAAAGAGAAACTTATTCTAAGGTTTATAAAAAATCACAGCCTATACAATAGCTCAGATAATTTCTATAAAGAAACATAAAATGGGAGAAATCACACTATCATACTAAATTTTATTATATAGCCTCAGTAATCAAGATTGTATTGTATTGGCAAAGGAATAGACGTATAAATCAATTGAACAAAACAGAGAACTCAGAAATAGATATACATAAATATGTTCAACAAATGTCTGACAAATTTGCAAAAGTACTGCAATGGAGGAAGGACAAACTTTTCAGAAAATAGTATTTTATCCACTGGAAATCCATTAAAAAATACAAACGAACATCTACCTAAATCTGATACTTTACATAAAAATTAACTCAAAATGGATCCTAGGCTTAATTACAAATATAAAACTCTGAAGATTTTAGAAAAAATAAAAACTCCTGAGGATATAGGGGTAGGAAAAGAGTTTCAGATTTGACACTAAAAACAGAATCTATAAAAAAAAAATTGATAAATTAGACTTTATCAAAATTTAAAATTTTGCTAAATTCAAATTCTGCAGCCTCAGCAAGCAGGCTTTGCAGGACACCCAGGCTACCTCGTGCTGTGCCCACTGCAGCCTTGGTCAGCCAACGCGCCAGGGCACACCAAGAGCCATATGCATCTGTTCCGGGCCCAGCCAGACTGCCAAAACCACCAAGCACACAGAATTTACACAGAAGTCACTCTTTCAAGGCCACACCTTCAAGATCAAGACAGACAGCTGTTTCATCTAATTCAGAGAAACAAATACAGAAAGTCAAACAAAATGAAAAGACAAATGAATTTATTTCAAATGACAGAACAAGAGGGGAAAAAAAAACAAAAAACAGAACCCATCAGCCTGGTCTCAGATTTGGGGGCCTCTCAGACCTTCTCTGTGTACACAACTTCCCCAGATTAGTGTGTGAAAATTCCCAATTAGAAAGATGAACTAGTTATTTTTTTTTTTTCAGTAGTTCATAAGCTTGCACTCTGTGGTATCCCTCTGCTGTACAATGGGTCTTCAGCAGCAGTAGTGTCCTGAATTCTTTACTTGTTCTTGTTCTCAGTGGCATCCAGGGGTCTCACTTGTACTCTGAGACAGATAAGACAGAAATAAGTCCCTTGGGCAGCCATCCCAAGTATCTCAATGTTGGATTTATATTTCTGTTTCCTTTTTTCTCCCTGAGAGATTTCCTGATCATGTGCTGAGCTGGGAAGAAAGGTTCTAGCAAGTAAGTGCATGCTAGCCCCTGCCTTCTTCTTTATATTCAGCACCTAGGTATGCTCGGTCTTATTAGCAGTTGGTACCAGGAGAAACAGAAGCCAGTCCCTTACAAAGAACCCAAAAGATGGAATGTTTTATGATGGTGCACCTCCTTAGGGAGAAGTTGTATTTGGGGTATTTTTCCTATTCATTTTGTGCTGAGCTGGGAGTAGGGGCTATGATGAGTGTTTGTGTCATAGTCCAAACCACAGCCTTTGTGGTCGTTACCCTAGTGTCTTTTTGTGTTAGTACTTAGACTCGGTCAAAACAGAAACCCATCCTTTTGACAGTCTCCCAAAAGTTTAAATGTTGGATTATGTTTCAGCCTTCTCCCTACCGCCCCAGGGAGAAGCCAGGGGCTGGGAGTTTTCCCAATTGAGCTGCACTGTGGCAAAAGTGTATCTTACAGGTAATTGTCTACTAGTCTAGAACTTCTAGAACTTTTCTGTTTATAGCACCCGTGGACATCTCAAGTATGTCAAGTCCTATCAGTACTCAAGGCCTGTTAGATGGAAGCCAGTCCCTAGCATGGCCCTTTAAAATGGTTGGAACGGAGATGCATGCTTCAGCTCTTTCCTTACCTAGAGAGAGCTGTGCTGAGCTGAGTGGAAGAGCTTGCATGCTAGTTCAGACTGCCATCTCTGTTCTCAGTGGCTCTCCATGTAGGGGCCTTTCCTGTCAGTATTTAGATTTGGGAAAGGCAGAAACCTTTCTCTTGGGCGGCTTCCTGGAAAAGTCAAAACATTGGAAATACAGTCCAGTCCTTTCTTTCCTTTCCAGGAAAAAGCCAGGAGCTGGGAGATTCCTCCTGAGATTATATCACTGTGCCAAGGGGAGGGATTATGATAAGAGGGGTGTCTGCAATTTTCCTACTGGCTTCAACGTGGCTGCTTTTGTATTTTCCTGGGGAGCAGGACTCTCTTAACTGGTATGCGTCTGGATTTCTCACAATGGGAATTAGTTTGCATATTTGTTGAATCGGTGTGTCTGTTGAGGAAAGAAAAGTATAATTTTGATTACTTTAAAATTTTTAACATTTGTTTCTCGACCCATAAAATGTATTGTCTTGGTGAACGTTCAATGTGCATCTCAAAAGGATGTGTATTATGATATAGTTTGGTGGAATATTCTATAAATGTGAAGTAGACAAATATTTGATGGTAAATTTTAGTTCTTCTCTATCATTGATGATTTTCTCTCTAGACATTCAATCTGTTACTTAGAGATGTTTAACGATTTTTTCAACTATAATTTGCCAAATTTTTTCTAACTACATTAGATTTTACTTCATGTACTCTGAAACTCTGATGTTTGGAATATACACATTTATGATTGCTATGTCTTCTTGTTGAGGTAACTTTCCATCATTTTTGAAATCAATTTTTTGCCCTTAGGTCTATTTTGCCTTATATTAATTTAGCCATTCAAGCTTTTTTGTCTGTTTGTTTGTTGCATATTTTAATTCCTTTACTTTTACTCTGTTTCTATTGTATTTTACATAAATTTCTTGTGGACAGTATATAACTAAAAAATTTTGAACCCCATTCACTCTTTTTTGATCAGAGTTTTTAAACTTTGATACTTAATAAGTTATTATTATGTTTATATTTAGGTCTAAGATCTTTTTTGTTTTCTCTTTATTTCATCTAATTTTCATTCTTTTGTTACTTTTACTGGCATTTTTGGATAATATGAACATTTTTAGCATTTCATTTTAGTTTATGTATTTTGTTTTTACTATATTATTCTTTTATAGTTTTATAAGTGACGTATGTAGATATTATAATATGCAAACATAACTTTTTTATATTGTTTAAAAACAATTCTTTATTACTACATGTTGAACGTAGAAATTTTACCATCACACAGGGTCTTTTGCCCTCAACTCTCTATTTTATAA
>NW_011888941.1:2495484-2499803 GCF_000151845.1 Pteropus vampyrus
TCATTTTAGTTTATGTATTTTGTTTTTACTATATTATTCTTTTATAGTTTTATAAGTGATGTATGTAGATATTATAATATGCAAACATAACTTTTTTATATTGTTTAAAAACAATACTTTATTACTACATGTTGAATGTAGAAATTTTACCATCACACAGGGTCTTTTGCCCTCAACTCTCTATTTTATAATTTCCTTTTATATTTTGTCAACTATACTAAAATTTTTATCAATATAATTTTTCTATCATCAATCACATTTTTAAAAACTAAAAAATATTTTATTATATTTGTCCAAATAGTATTCATTTTTCTTCATCTACCTTCATTTCTGACATACCATTTTTCCTCCTGGTATCATTTCCCTTCATTTGGTAATTGTTTTAGAGCAGATTTGATAAAACCTGAGAATTTCTTTCATCTGAGAATATACTTATTTTACCTTTATTTCTGAAACATATTTTCACTGGATATAAAAATCTGGGTTGAGAGTGACCTATTTTTTGTTTGCACTTAGAAATGCCATTTTCTTCTGATTCTCATGTTTTTTGATAAGAAATCCATAGTTATTCAAATTGTTCCCTCCTATGGATAATGCAGTTAATTTAGTTTTCTCTAGCTTACTTCAAGTTTTTTTTTTTTTTTTTTTTATTGAAGGTCAAGGTAGGCAAAATACTATATACCACAGTTGTTCCATGCATTCTGTTTATTATTTGTATCAATGGAGGGATATGGTGAAAGGTGCTTACTAAATCTTATTCAGAAAATAAATCCTCTAAATAATGTATTTCTAACCTCAGACATTTTTTATACCTAAAAGCTTGATTTCATTTTTTCTTTGTATTTTCAATTTCTCTGTTTAAGATGTACAATTTGTCTTCTAACTCTTGAACATATGGAATATGATTATAATAACTTTTATACTCTTTGTCTACTAATTGTATCATTTCTAGGTCTGTTTCTATTGATATTTTTTACTCTTCGTTATGTGTCACGGTCTCTCAATTCTTTGCATGCTTGATAATTTTATAATGAATGCCTTACTTCATTGGAGGCTAGATAATTTCAGTATACCTGCAGTGCTACTTGATTATGACCCTGGGTTACAGTAAATTCTTTGAAAATACTTTCATCTTTTGAGGCTTGCCTGTAATAGAGAAATAGAGAAACCGTTTTAATTTAGTGCTAACTTTCTTTCAATACTAATCAACACCCTTCTGAGTAGTTTACTTAAGACCCCTTGAATTACAAGATTTTCTATTCTTACTCATGGTGATACAAACATTCTCGGCCTTGTAAGCTCCATAGATTGTTTCCTTTGTTCTTTCTGATGGTTCTTTTCCAGGCCTCGGGTATTTCGGGGGCATGTGTTTATCAGTAATCAGCTGAAGAATTTGCAGAAATGTTCTGAGGATTTCTAGAGCTCTCACTCTGGGAAGCTCTCTTCTTTCTTGTACTGTAAACTCTAGCTGCCCTGGCCTTATTGTAGCCACAACATTGCTTCATTATTCCAGTGGTGTTCTAGGCTCTGACTGAGTTCCTTTTTCTTATACAGCAGTCTGGAAATTCTCAAAAGGTAGTAATTGGGTCAATCATAGGGCTTAAATCATCTCATCTCTGTCCCTTCCTTCAAAAATCACTGTCCTGTGTTGCCTGATGTTCAGTGTCTGAAAATCATTGCTACCTATATTTGATATGTTTTTCATTTGATTCAAGAGGAGAGTAAACCTTGTCTCCAGTACTCCATCTTGGCTGGAAGCAAAATCCTCACATAATTTTTTTTAATTCCTCATTTTTTTTATACTTCTTTAGATTTATCTTATTTGTATTGATATTCTTGTGCTTTTTCCTGATTTTAACCTACATTCTACTTAATTTTCTATTACGAAAAGATGTTTAATCTTAATTTTCTCACAACTAGTTTATCAATAATGCATCATTCTCATTTTGCTTCATGAATCTCTTGAACAATGTACAAAACTAAATAATAATATTTTCAGTGATTTTCAATCAAACCAAACATTTTGAGTTTAAAAACCACCACAGTTACATACCAATAGTAGTAATAGCAATATTAATAATAATTCACAAACTCATTTTGTTTATTTTGCGTCAGATCCTGAGTTTGGTATTTTAAATGCATTTAACTTACTAACTGTGCATAGCAAACCATTAATAATCCGATTTTACAAATAAGGGACCTGAAGCTTCATAGATCAAGTACTTTTTATAAAGTTACACACTTGGCAACACTACTGCCCAGACATAAACTCAGATCTGATTGGGTTTATAATTCATCCCCATAACACTCTCTTCTTGCGTCATGATGTCTTTTTTCTGGGCTCTTTTTTTGGTCACAGATCTCTTCCTAGACCCTATACTCCAGTCATAACATGGTACTTTGTTTAATTCTATCGTAGCAACCAAGCAGTAATAATTCTGTCTACTACTTTTGTATGAACAACATGGCACTATAAATTAAAGTCTGGCCACATTGAGTGATTTCTCCAACAAACTTCTGTCAAATGAATGAAAAACAAGTCATTAGAGTCACATGTAATAAAATAAAGAACACTGCACAGAGAGGCAGGAGACTAAGTAATAGTGCATGCTCCATCCTTACCTAACATTTTTATCTTGTGCAAGTTTAACCATCTTTGAGTATTGTCTTATTTCTCTCTTTCAATCGATAATATAGCCCAAAAAACCAGTTCATGATGCCATGTAATTACATGTGAAATAACTTTTAGAAATACGAATGGTTATTCATATATAGCACACTAAATACATAAAACAAACAGTGAATTCTATGCACATTGATCCAAATAGTCACATTTCAAAAGGATTTTATTTACTTTTCTATGTATTAACCTCTTAAGTTTACTAATACATGGACTCCTCCATGATAGAAAGAAAATTATGATGGAATTTGATATTAATATATTGAAATATATTATGAAAATACTTTATGGGTTTTAAAAACACCTATTAAATTCAATGAGAATGAATGAACATAAAACCAAATGAACTTGTTCCTTTTCTCTTATGGCCCTTTAACCTAGTAATCCCACTCACGATCTATGAAGCCGATGTGACATAAAAATGGGCAGTCAGATTTCCCACATGGTTCTGTTCAACCTCTCTTACACTCTATTTTTTTTTTAAAATAAACTTTAGTTCTTACCATAACTTGTACAATCACCTCTAATATTTAGAGGAGTTTATATATTAAAAAGGAAAAAGTAATTTTAGCTGTGAGTTCTGGCCACTTGTCAACCTGCCAAGGAATGTATTCAGTTGATAGTGGTAGTGTTAATAGTAAAAACAATAAAATATAATATAAAATAAGGCAAGACATTCAAAATTATTTCTAAAGACATTTGTGGGAAAAAAGGGAAAAAATTGTTAACATAAATACCATGTGATTTCACCTATATGTAGAATCTAAAAGACAAAACAAAATAGAAAAAGATTCAGACATAAAGACAAAATTGATGTTTCCAGAAGGGAAAGGGATCGGGGATGGAAGAAAAAGATGAAGGAAAATAAGAGGTACCGACTTTCTGTTTTAAAAATAAACAAGTAATGGGAATGTCATGCATAACAGAAGGAATATAGTCAATAGTATCACAATAATTTTGTACAGTGACAGATGGTTTAGATTTATCACAGTGATCAATTTGTAAGGTATATAAAGGTTGAGTAGTATTTCGTACATCTGAAACTCTTAATATGGTATGTCAACTATACAATAAAAGAATAAGTAAAATAAAATAAAAGTAAAATTTGGATAAGTTGTTCTTGAAAGAATGTTTTTCTTATTTATTTTAATATATTTAATGAGAAAATGAGCTACTGATTCTAAATCACATAGTTTGTTTATAAATAATTCTCTCTGGAATAGATTTTTCTCCTTAGTGATTAAAATAGAGAATAAGATACAATAGTTTTCAAATAGGTAGCTTCAGACAAATGCCTTCAAACCTCCTCTCTCTTTATTAGCATATATTAAATATACTGCTGGGTATGACCTCCCAAAACTATATGGCTATTTTCAAACTAGTTTTTTACTGCCTCAAACATTTAGTGTAAACTTAAACTGATTTATCAAGTCTTTATGTGATTATAACTTGTAAGGTGAGAAAAAAATATTGGTAAAGAGTAATAAATATTTTGATGCCTCATTTTATATCTCTTCTCTTGAAAGATACTATTTGGAGGGTAATTTAGAGTTGCCTGCATCTAGTTATTATATACCATGTAATTTCAGAAAACTTTGACCCATATTTGCCAATAATAAGTGCTATTAAATACTTTGAA
>NW_011888941.1:2499853-2502368 GCF_000151845.1 Pteropus vampyrus
AAAACTATGACACTGATGTAATAAATTGAGGAAGACACAAATGAATGGTAAAATATCCTATGTTTGTAAATTAAAATAACTAATATGGTTAAAATGTCTATGCTACCCAAAGAGATCTACAGATTCAATGTCATCCCAATCCAAATTCCATTGGTATTTTGTTTTTACAGAAATTGGAAAGAAATCTTAAAATACATATGAAACCACAAAAGACCCTGAATAGTCAAAGCAATCTTGAGAAAGAAGAACAAAGCTGAAATTTTCACAATTCCTGATTTTAAACTATATTCCAAAACTGTAGTAATCAAAACAGTATAGTACTGGCATCAAAACAGATCAATGTAAGGGAAGAGAGAACAAAAATGAACTAGTGGGTATACGTCGAACTAAAAAAAACTTTGCACAGCAAAAGGAACCATCAAAAATAAAATATTTACCCCTATAGGTCGGCGTAAATATTTGCAAAGTATATATCTGGTAAAGAGGAATATTCAACATATACAAAGATCTTATATAACTCAATAGCAAAAATTAATAATAACCCATTTAATAAATAGGCAAAGGATGTGATTATACATTTTTACAAAGAAGACATTTAAGTTGCCAACAGGTTCATGAAAGATGCTCACCATCACTAATCATCAGAGAATGCAAATCAAAGCCACAATGAGATATCACGTCACACATGTCAGGGTGGTTTTTACAGAAAAAGTGAACAAATATTAAGTGTTGGTAAGAATTTGAAGAAAAGGGATTCCTTGTACATTTTGGGGAATGTAAATTGGTGCAGCCACTATAAAAATAGTATGGAGATTCCTCAAAAAATTAAAAATAAAACTACCATATGATCCAGCAATCGTACTTCTGGGTATTTATTTGAAGGAAATAAAATTAATATCCAGGAGAGAGATCTGCACTCCCATGTTCATTGCAGCATTATGCATAATAATCGAGGTATGAAATCTAAGCATCCATTGGGTGAATGGATAAAGAAAAAATATAAATATCACATATGATATATAGAGAGAGGAATTTTATTCATTAGAAAGAGAGAAATTCTGACAGTCGAAACAAAATGGATGAACCTAGAGGAGAATATGCTCAGAGAAATTAGCTGTACAAAGAAAGACAAATATTATATGATCTCAGTTATACATGAAATCTTTTTTGAAAAAAAGTCAGATTAGTAAAAACAGAAAGTAGAATGGTGGTTACCAGGGCCTGGGAGGTGTAGAGATAATGGAAAGATGCTGGTCAAAGGGGGCAAGCTTTCAGGTATAATATAAACAAGTTCTGGAGATCTGATGTACAGCATGATGGCTGCAATTATTAATACTGTGTTGTGTGCTTGAAATTTCTTGAGAGTTGACATTTAGCATTCTCCCCACACAGGTACACACACAACTGATAACTATGTGAGGTGATGGATGTGTTAATTAATCTGACTATTGTAATCGTTTGACAAATATGCCTACATATGTCAAATTATTACATTGTACTCTTTAAATATATACCATTTTATTTGTCAAGTATACCTTAATAAAGCTGAATGTAAAAATATTGTAGTAAAAAAGTGGAAATAACTCAAATATCCATAAAAGAGATAACAAAATGTAATATATCCACACAATAGAATGTTATTCTTCAATAAAAAGGAATGAAGTACTGATACATGCTACAAAATAGGTGAATCCTAACATTTGCTATGTGAAAAAAGATAGTTGCAAAAAGGCCACATGTTATATGATTCCATTTGTATGAAAAGTTAAGAACAGTCAAAGATCTAGAGATAAAGCGTACATAAGTAGTTTTCCTGGAAGAGGTGGGGTAAGATGGATGTTACTGTTAACAGATGCTGTTTCCTCTTGGAGTAAAGAAAATGTTATAAAATTATTAAAACGAAGGTGATAGTTGCACAACTCTGTGACTATACTAAAAAAGCATTAAATTGTATGCCTTAAATGTTTAAATTTTATGGAACATAGATTTAATCTCTATAAAACAAAAAAATCTGTCCAGGTTGTATTATATTTGTCTCTACATCCATAAGATGTGGACCATAACTTATTAATTGTTGAATCTCTAGCTAATACCTAGTTTCTGATTTGTCGCTACTGATCACAGAATATTTACTCAGTAAATAAACATAAACATTATGTTTCCACATAATAAAGGTGAATTAAGGCAAAGAATTGTCTGTCTTTTTAACTCTCATAGAATCAATAGAATAGTACTATTTCATCCTAAGCACTCAATACTTACTGGATTAAGTCATTGATAGATAGTTATCTTGGTTACCATTGCAGAGGGCAGCGTTCTGCTGTGATGACAATGATGAAGACCATAATAGGACCCCCAATTTTTTTTTACCTTTGAACTGTCTGATCCTGAAACATATGAACAGTCCTTTCATTAGCCAAGGGAACTGTCTGCCTCAGTAATTTGTAATTTACAATTAATATCTACCATATGGCTTCACTTCTTGTTTTAAATTTCTATTTATTTGCCAAAGAAT
>NW_011888941.1:2502418-2503668 GCF_000151845.1 Pteropus vampyrus
AGTTTTTTACTGCCTCAAACATTTAGTGTAAACTTAAACTGATTTATCAAGTCTTTATGTGATTATAACTTGTAAGGTGAGAAAAAAATATTGGTAAAGAGTAATAAATATTTTGATGCCTCATTTTATATCTCTTCTCTTGAAAGATACTATTTGGAGGGTAATTTAGAGTTGCCTGCATCTAGTTATTATATACCATGTAATTTCAGAAAACTTTGACCCATATTTGCCAATAATAAGTGCTATTAAATACTTTGAACACAAATAAATTTTTCTGTTAGGAGAAAAACAAAATATGTAACTACTATAAACAAGACTTCAACAATTTTTAACAAGTTGAAATCATTTTCTTTATAAAAGAAATGTGAAATAATATTACTTATTAATAGTTATTAAATAAAATGTTTGCATTTTTTAGAAATACCCCCATTATCCCAAACACACAATTTTTTTTAAAGTATATCTATAGATTGGTATTGCTTAAAGAAGCTTACTTTTTGGTGTGATGTATTATAACACCTTTATTGGAACGTACATATTATTTTGGTACATTGAATACACACATACCATATTTAAATTTACTTTAAAAAAATCCATTCAAAAATTTTGCAACAGAGTATGTATTTTTACTCTAAAAGAAATTCTTATCAAAGCCATTTGTTTTATTAATTAATCAACCATTTTTCCATTAGCTTTTTTGAATTTAATACTATAGCAGGAAGCTACCTCTTTTACTACAGCTCACTTGATTTGCGTTTGAAAATTTTGAGGGCCATGTTAGTATACACACTCGTCATGTGTGTGAGAGCACTTTATAAATATCCATTTAAAACAGAGTTAAGAGGCAAGACTTCCTGAATGGTGGCATGAGGACCTTTATGAATCTGCACATCTATTAAAAGCAATGAAACTCTGGTAAATTGCCAACATCAACTTTTTCAGCAGCTTCCAAATAATAGAAAACTGACACATCACATACAAAGGACCCTCAATATGAGTAATTACTGACTTCTCATCAGAAACCATGGAGAACAGAAAGCAGTGAAATGACATATTTCATGTGTTGAAAGAAAAAGATTATTAATCAAGAATACTACATTCAGCCAAATTAAGACATTTCCAGATAAACAGTGACAGAATTTCCTGCTAGCAGACCACCCTACCAGAAAAACTAAAGAAAATAATTCAATTCGATTAAATAAAAATATGCAAAATAATAGATTAAACTCATAGGATCATTAAAGATAACT
>NW_011888941.1:2509083-2513342 GCF_000151845.1 Pteropus vampyrus
TGATAACAATGAGCTATACCCTCAGGTATTTTAGGAATCTTGGAATGGACAATCTTCATCTGCCTTTATTAATTTTTTGTTTATTCTTGAATAATATATGCTTATTACTTAGTATGGCACACCCACTTAGCAGAATATTTTCTTAATATTACATCATGTAAAGTTATTTTCTAGAAGCAAATCTTTCTCAAGTGGGTCTCAGTGACATCTGTGTGGCCTTTAGACTCCTGGCATGGCTGTTGAGTCCTTAAGGGATCTGTTAAAAGATACAAAAAAGGATAACTCTTAGATATATAGACATTACGGTAACCACTAAGTAGTGGAACTACTAATTAAATCCATGCTTAAAAGAGGGGCATATCCTATTGTAGGGGTTAGGAGTTTTTCAAACTATACAGATTCTCATTATGAAACTTAGGTTTTACTTTCTCTGATACGATCTCAAGTTATCCACATGCATGCCATAAGGCTTCCATTTGCCTGCCTGCTGCTAGTCACTGGGTGTCCTGAGTTTTCTTGCTGCCCTTTTAGTTCCCTGCTATACCTGGGAACTTCCTATGATTCCCAGGAGCCACCATCTTGTGTAAGCAGCCTCAGTGAGTATAAATAAATAAATAAATAAGTAAGTAAGTAAGAAAAAACAAAGACCGCGTCTGATCCCCCAGATTTATCACCCGAATAAGGAAACCATTTAGACTGATGAAGATTTTCAGAGCTTCAGAAGAAACTTGGCTTAGAGTTTTAGAAAGCAGTGTTCTAGGAGCTTCAGAAGACACCAAGGACTGACCTAGATAAAACAATAGCAGTCATAATAAAAACCAGATAGAAAATTTTCATTTTATTAGACAGCACATCAAATGTGAGACAGAGAAACCTGGGGATCATATGTAACCTTTAGATGTAATAAAATTAGCATATTCTCTCAAAAATATGTTCTTGGTTTCATGGTCTGGACTGACTGAGAATGTATCTACCCCAGTACATTCTGAGGCCGGGTAATGGCTCTATCATGAATTGTGCCTTTCATATATCTAGCATAAAAAAGCATATTCTGCTTCAAGGACTGTAATACAAATGTTCTAATTTAATGCATGAGTGATTTTGATTTGACCAATTATTATTCATATCGTTGGCTATGGCTATTGCCTCAATGAGTCTTTTGAATTGAGTGTGTTAGTTCTAATGCCCCAGGTTTTGATTTCAGTTTGTATAAAAACTCTTTTCACTACCTTCCAATAAATATATCTTAACAACCTCAGTATCTCTTAATTCTGAATGATGCCTGTTTTGTGGTTTGAGATCATCTTTGAAGCAAATTGAGGCCCCCACCTGACTTTCCAACTTTTAGTGCTGGTACTTTCTGTCAAGCCATACCTCCCCTCGTGCCTCATTAGAGTAAAAGATTCACCCACATGTAGGCCTTGATTTGCCCATGGCCTTGAATGATCTGCTCAGAACCACATTCATCTGGTTGTCTTTTCAGGTGCAGCTCCAAATTTAACTTTAACGCGAAACCTTCCCTCCTTTATCCCATCAGTTACAAGCAACCCCTTGTTTCTGAACCTCCATCTCCAGCATATTTGATGCACTGACACAGAATTCGCCACATTTCTTTTTGTACTACAGTATAGATTGTATGATTTGTTTGCATCTGCCTCATCCTCTAGGTTAAGATTCTTCTCATTTTCTTTATCTCATAGGATTACAAGCGAGATCTTTTGAAGGTAGTAAGTGCTTAACAAATATGTGATGTATGAGTAAATAAATGAAAGAACTACTATAAATATGCTATAATGACAAAAATAAGTAAATAAACATATTTGTTTATTTATAGCTATCTCTATCTCTATATCTCTACATAGAGATAGATGATAGATGATGATGATGATGTTGATGATGATGATGATAGATAGATAGATAGATAGATAGATAATAGATAGGTAGATAAATAGATGATAGATAAATAGATATGGCTAGCTCTCAATTGGATAACCTGAGAAAAATTGTGTAAATTTTCTATTGAATAAGATTTCCCATTTTATAAGAGGGAAATGGATGGTGTCCATTGTGCAGCCTGCCTCAGTGAGGAGTGAAGGAGAAACAGGAGGAGGAGAAATGAACCTGGTTCTTTGGATACTTTATCTTTCTAAAGTATTTGTCCTTGAGAATGTCATTCTAGTGGGGTGAGTCAGGAGCAGTAAGTAACATTGCTATCAAATTGTAGGAATTAAGACACAGAGTATCTAGTCTTCTCCCAGCACCCTGTAATATAAAGCATGAGAGTTTTAATCCAGAGAATGTAATTTGTTTTATTTTTGCTATGCCACTTACAACTGGCATTATCATGAAAAAGTTATTTAATCTCCTTATGCCTCATTTCATAAATTTTTAACTATCTAAAGTTTTTAAAGAACTTAAATAAATCAGCAAGCATAAGGCAGTATGGTGCATATTACCTGCAAGGCCACTGGAGCTAGACTCTCTAGGTGAAGGTTAAGGATCTGCAAATTCCTGTGTGATCTTGGGAAAGTTACTTAACCTTTCTGTGTCCTAGCTGTCTCCTATGTACAATGGTAAAATGTATCCAAGGATTAAAACAAGTAATGCTCAATTAAAAGTTTTGAAACACATTAACTTCAGTAAGTAGTAGATACGTTCATTAAGTGCTCAATAATTAGTTCATTTCACTTAACAATGTCAAATGCATAATGGAAGAAGCAGGTTATTCCCTCCTTTCTTTCAGGAATTATAGGAGGAGATAAATCAAGAAAGACAAAGTCCTCTTATATAAATGTACTTTCATTCTCTACAATTATCTCTGCCTTCCCTTCTTTTTAGATCAGTGTGTTAGAGAATTCCCTTCCTTTTGGTCTGAGGCTATCAGTTACCACTCACATACCCCTTTCCTACTTCTTTAAACTGAGTTATTCATTTATTATGTTGCATTGTTGAATACTAGTCCCGACTTCTATAAAGTTATTTATTGTACATTAAAAATTATCTTCACTGTCCCTAATTACTACTTTCCATTTTTCTCGTGACTTTCTATACTCCTGTGTCATTCTTTGATCCATGAAAGTAGCTTTTCCTTCACACTATCTAGCCTAGATTCTTCGATTAGCTTCTCCTGTCATACGCTAACTGACCTCTCCTGACCTTCAAATTTTTCTTGAAGCCAAATATAAATTCTAGTTCATTGTCCAAATTCTACCATGTTTGCCATGTCTTCTTTTCCTATATTTTCTTTTGTTGAATTATAAACATAGGGGCCAAGATTTTATGTCCTTTAATTAGCAAAACAGAAATGGCAAAAAACAAACTGTGGAATTTATATTTAAAAAAAATTTAAGCAGAAGGCAACACAAATTCTGTTATGAGTAATCTAATACTACCTAACAAATTTTCCATTTCCTACTGCTGAGGAAAATGTCTATTGCTAAAATAAAGACAGAACTACTGCAACTTGTCTGTTGTGGACAAGAGATTCAAACAGAAATAAAATTATTTAATTAATAATAACATCTCTAATATCAGATTTGTTTTTGGAGAGATAGAAATCACATTTGAACCCAAACCACAAAGTGAGCATCAAGTATAATAGGTACCAGTCATTTTAGAATTCTAAAAGTAAGAGTTGCTGCTGTTTTTCGAGCTCTCTACACCCCACTTGGTGCTTTACATGCCTTATCGTATCCTCCACCAACATAGCTACTATTATTTCCATTACAGAATACAATGAAAATGAAGTGCAGACCCCATTTTGTTCACATGGGTCTCATCGATTCATCTACTGAGAAATCAACAGCATGACCTTCTATGTCCACTCTGTCTCCAATAGAATCTGCCACCACAGTCTCCATTTCTCCCGCTTCATTTTTCTTCATTCCACTTTTTTACGACTTGGCACTACAATATGTGCATTTGTTTATTTATTGCTAATGTTCTCCTCTAATACTTAAGCTCCATGAGGGCAGGCATCTTTGTTTGGTTTACCATCGAGATGTCAAACCACGCAATAGTGCCTAGAGGGAGTAGAGGTTTCATAAATATTTGTGTAATAGAAACGTAAAGAATCTGAGCCACAGAGAGTTTACATAACTCACCTTACCCGAGGGTACCTAATAAACAGAAAGGAAAAGCTGGGTTCAGAACAAGGTCAGCAATCCAGTAAAGCAGAGTTCCCTTCACTGTGCCATGTCAATACTCATATTTTCAAATTACTGTTTCTTGTCACTAACACTGAGCGGGGAATCCTATGT
>NW_011888941.1:2513392-2515648 GCF_000151845.1 Pteropus vampyrus
TCGATACCAATCCACCTCATACTCTTCCAAAACATTAAAGAGAAGAGAATACTCCCAAACTCATTTTATGAGGCCAACACTATCCTGATAAGAAAGCCAGATAAGACATTACGAGGGGGAAAAAACAAAAACAAAATACTGTAGACCAGTAGCTCTGATGAATATAAATATAAATATATTCAACAAAATATTAGCAAACCAAATTCAACAGCATATTAAAAGGATCATAAAGCATGTTGGACCAAGTTGGATTTATCCTTGGGAGGCAAGGATGTTTCGACATCTACAAATTAATAAATGCGATATATAATATTAACAGAATAAAGGGTATAAATCAAAATAGACGCATAAAAAGCATTTGACAAAATTCAACATCCTTTCATAGTAAAAATTCTCAACAAATTAAATATAGAAAGAACATACCTCTACATAGTAAAACCCATACATGGCAATCTCACTGTTAACATCAAACTCCATGGTGAAAAGCTAAATGCTTTTCATCTAAGATGACAAACAAAACAACAATGCCCACTCTTACCACTTGTATCTAATATGGTATTAAAAATCCTAGCTAGAGCAATCAGACAAGGAAAAGATGTAAAAGGTATTCCAACTGGAAAGGAGGAAGTAAAATTTTCTTTGTTTAGTGATGACAAGGTCTTCTATGTAGAAAACTCTAAAGACTTCATTTAAAAACAAAAAAAGACTTTAGAACTAATAAATGAATTCAGCAAAGATACAGGATATGAAATCAACATACAAAAATTAGTTGCATTTCTATACACTAACAACAAACTATTGGAAAGAGAAATTAAAAAAAAATCCCATTACAACAGCATCAAAAATAATAAAATACTTAGGAATATAGATAAACAAGGTGGTGAATGACTGAAAACTATGACACTGATGTAATAAATTGAGGAAGACACAAATGAATGGTAAAATATCCTATGTTTGTAAATTAAAATAACTAATATGGTTAAAATGTCTATGCTACCCAAAGAGATCTACAGATTCAATGTCATCCCAATCCAAATTCCATTGGTATTTTGTTTTTACAGAAATTGGAAAGAAATCTTAAAATACATATGAAACCACAAAAGACCCTGAATAGTCAAAGCAATCTTGAGAAAGAAGAACAAAGCTGAAATTTTCACAATTCCTGATTTTAAACTATATTCCAAAACTGTAGTAATCAAAACAGTATAGTACTGGCATCAAAACAGATCAATGTAAGGGAAGAGAGAACAAAAATGAACTAGTGGGTATACGTCGAACTAAAAAAAACTTTGCACAGCAAAAGGAACCATCAAAAATAAAATATTTACCCCTATAGGTCGGCGTAAATATTTGCAAAGTATATATCTGGTAAAGAGGAATATTCAACATATACAAAGATCTTATATAACTCAATAGCAAAAATTAATAATAACCCATTTAATAAATAGGCAAAGGATGTGATTATACATTTTTACAAAGAAGACATTTAAGTTGCCAACAGGTTCATGAAAGATGCTCACCATCACTAATCATCAGAGAATGCAAATCAAAGCCACAATGAGATATCACGTCACACATGTCAGGGTGGTTTTTACAGAAAAAGTGAACAAATATTAAGTGTTGGTAAGAATTTGAAGAAAAGGGATTCCTTGTACATTTTGGGGAATGTAAATTGGTGCAGCCACTATAAAAATAGTATGGAGATTCCTCAAAAAATTAAAAATAAAACTACCATATGATCCAGCAATCGTACTTCTGGGTATTTATTTGAAGGAAATAAAATTAATATCCAGGAGAGAGATCTGCACTCCCATGTTCATTGCAGCATTATGCATAATAATCGAGGTATGAAATCTAAGCATCCATTGGGTGAATGGATAAAGAAAAAATATAAATATCACATATGATATATAGAGAGAGGAATTTTATTCATTAGAAAGAGAGAAATTCTGACAGTCGAAACAAAATGGATGAACCTAGAGGAGAATATGCTCAGAGAAATTAGCTGTACAAAGAAAGACAAATATTATATGATCTCAGTTATACATGAAATCTTTTTTGAAAAAAAGTCAGATTAGTAAAAACAGAAAGTAGAATGGTGGTTACCAGGGCCTGGGAGGTGTAGAGATAATGGAAAGATGCTGGTCAAAGGGGGCAAGCTTTCAGGTATAATATAAACAAGTTCTGGAGATCTGATGTACAGCATGATGGCTGCAATTATTAATACTGTGTTGTGTGCTTGAAATTTCTTGAGAG
>NW_011888941.1:2522218-2529423 GCF_000151845.1 Pteropus vampyrus
TCTGTGTCCTAGCTGTCTCCTATGTACAATGGTAAAATGTATCCAAGGATTAAAACAAGTAATGCTCAATTAAAAGTTTTGAAACACATTAACTTCAGTAAGTAGTAGATACGTTCATTAAGTGCTCAATAATTAGTTCATTTCACTTAACAATGTCAAATGCATAATGGAAGAAGCAGGTTATTCCCTCCTTTCTTTCAGGAATTATAGGAGGAGATAAATCAAGAAAGACAAAGTCCTCTTATATAAATGTACTTCCATTCTCTACAATTATCTCTGCCTTCCCTTCTTTTTAGATCAGTGTGTTAGAGAATTCCCTTCCTTTTGGTCTGAGGCTATCAGTTACCACTCACATACCCCTTTCCTACTTCTTTAAACTGAGTTATTCATTTATTATGTTGCATTGTTGAATACTAGTCCCGACTTCTATAAAGTTATTTATTGTACATTAAAAATTATCTTCACTGTCCCTAATTACTACTTTCCATTTTTCTCGTGACTTTCTATACTCCTGTGTCATTCTTTGATCCATGAAAGTAGCTTTTCCTTCACACTATCTAGCCTAGATTCTTCGATTAGCTTCTCCTGTCATACGCTAACTGACCTCTCCTGACCTTCAAATTTTTCTTGAAGCCAAATATAAATTCTAGTTCATTGTCCAAATTCTACCATGTTTGCCATGTCTTCTTTTCCTATATTTTCTTTTGTTGAATTATAAACATAGGGGCCAAGATTTTATGTCCTTTAATTAGCAAAACAGAAATGGCAAAAAACAAACTGTGGAATTTATATTTAAAAAAAATTTAAGCAGAAGGCAACACAAATTCTGTTATGAGTAATCTAATACTACCTAACAAATTTTCCATTTCCTACTGCTGAGGAAAATGTCTATTGCTAAAATAAAGACAGAACTACTGCAACTTGTCTGTTGTGGACAAGAGATTCAAACAGAAATAAAATTATTTAATTAATAATAACATCTCTAATATCAGATTTGTTTTTGGAGAGATAGAAATCACATTTGAACCCAAACCACAAAGTGAGCATCAAGTATAATAGGTACCAGTCATTTTAGAATTCTAAAAGTAAGAGTTGCTGCTGTTTTTCGAGCTCTCTACACCCCACTTGGTGCTTTACATGCCTTATCGTATCCTCCACCAACATAGCTACTATTATTTCCATTACAGAATACAATGAAAATGAAGTGCAGACCCCATTTTGTTCACATGGGTCTCATCGATTCATCTACTGAGAAATCAACAGCATGACCTTCTATGTCCACTCTGTCTCCAATAGAATCTGCCACCACAGTCTCCATTTCTCCCGCTTCATTTTTCTTCATTCCACTTTTTTACGACTTGGCACTACAATATGTGCATTTGTTTATTTATTGCTAATGTTCTCCTCTACTACTTAAGCTCCATGAGGGCAGGCATCTTTGTTTGGTTTACCATCGAGATGTCAAACCACGCAATAGTGCCTAGAGGGAGTAGAGGTTTCATAAATATTTGTGTAATAGAAACGTAAAGAATCTGAGCCACAGAGAGTTTACATAACTCACCTTACCCGAGGGTACCTAATAAACAGAAAGGAAAAGCTGGGTTCAGAACAAGGTCAGCAATCCAGTAAAGCAGAGTTCCCTTCACTGTGCCATGTCAATACTCATATTTTCAAATTACTGTTTCTTGTCACTAACACTGAGCGGGGAATCCTATGTCCTTGCATTCAGCCTCCAGGGTCACAATCAACACAATAACAGAAATAAAGAGAAAGTCTAGTCCATCCCCACAGCCAAGAATAGTGTCTAAGATGCTGTAAAGAGGGTGTGGCAGAAGAGGGACTTTTTAACAAGAAATGTGATTGATTTATCCCTAATTTACTAATTGCTTTTTATAAAGAGAGTTTACACATGCCACTTTTCATGAAGCTCTGAGGAAAAAGAGAAAGAAAGAATATTAAAAAGAAGAGTATGCCATTCATGTTGACTAATGAAGGCATCTCTATCTTGTGTGACCACCTTTTCATGTGTTTCTTTTTAAACTGCAATCAGTGAGAAGGACAGACAGTCTCAGTATTAATGGACATTTGATTAGACAGAAGTATGCCTTCCCCATGCTAATGATCAGTAATGTTCCTCTGTATGTGAATTTCATTGCCCTGAGAAAAATACCTCTTTCATTTGCATGATTTAAAAATCCCTCTCAATCATTTAACATTAATTCAGTTAATATTTTTAACTCAAAAGATGGTTTAATGTAGTGGTGCATGTCTTTTCCCAAAATTGCTTTGAATTTCCAAGTGTGATACCTTGAAAACTGGTCTCTCTATAGACTTTGATGATGACATTGACTTTAATGGCAAAAGGATTTCTACCCCCACCTCATCGCTTTCTGTTCTGATCATATTCTCAAAATTTCTCACACCTAAGCCCAGTTGGAGCCCAGGTGCCATTTCTGTTACTTAACTAGCAGCTGTGTCTTTTAAATCATTGCCCATCCATTTCAGAGAGGACATTTTAAATACGTTTTTCAATAAAGGGGTATGCCTAGCAGCTGTATAGGAGCTGATCTCATCCTTTCTCTTTTATCTCATATAACACTCACCACATACTAACATAATGATCCTCATCCATGAAAATTTGTAATTCATGCTAGCCAAAGAACAGGAAAATTCAATGAAAGAAATGATCCTTTAAAATGTTATTTCTTTGCCTTCATTTATGTATGAAGCATTGAAACTTCGTGGCTAGTCATTCTGAAGGAAAGTATAAGAAATAATGCAAAAACAATTATTCAAACCGAAAAGAGGATTTTGGCACACAAAAGAAAATAGGTAAGGATATAAACTAATTACTAATGACACCTTCTGTTTATTCTCCACAGTGAACTTTTAGAGAAAAATAGAATCTTGCACACATTGCAGATTGGTGCTCATTTTTCCTCCAAATCGGCTTTAACTACTTTAATATGATCCAGTCCAAGCTTAGAGATGAAAATGTGATCCTTCTGGTAGAAACTGATTCCATGTTTTCAGAAAGCCATAAATCCTCGCTTCTTTCATAACAGTTCTCCAAAAAGCTAAGATCAGGAGAAACGAATATTAGCTGCATGTTTATGTTTACTACATGAGATTATAGCTTTCTTTTTGAAGTTTGCTTATTATTCTTTCAATTTGCTGTGTCTGTGAGTTCATCGTACAGAGGGAGCCCATCACTTTGTACATTACTAGATCATTAGTATGTCGTTTTGCAGTTGCTGGTTAATGTTGGACTCTCAAAGGGGAGTGGCTTACAACAGTATGGGGAGTGAGGCTATCTATTATGACCAAGTCAAAGTCCAGATTAAGTTCTATGAAATTTCAGGAACAGACTGATCATATCCTGAAGAAACTGAGTGGATTTCCAGAAGGAAAGAAATGTCCAATGCTTGCTTTGGACTGAAGCAAGCATTGAAGAGGGGGTTGGGCATGAGAAATAAAGGTCGTGCCACAAACCAGGCTCTGAGTTGGAGAAGCGTGAAAACATTCCGAGGGGAGCAAAAACTATTTATTACTCTGTTTAGCTGTGAAACGAAAGGATCATCAGAGGTTAGTGACAGAGTGGTTACAATGGGAAATTGGGATTGGATAGGCGAAAACTGTGTAACTAAGAGATCCTCTAAAAACTCTAAATATGAGGAAAACTTGAATTACATGGCAAACGAGACTGCATGTGAGAGTAAATGATAATATTATGATTTATTTTTACTTAAAACCCACTTATTTTGTACCACACAGCAATATCAAACACTGAGCACTTGCCATGCACAAAGAAGTCCACGTAAATTATTGTATTTAACTCTTAAAACAGCATTACGAAGTAGATATTACCATTTCTGTTGTAAAATAGGATTTTAGGACCCAGTGAGTAAATAATCTTTTCATAAGATCACAGGTCTCAAAACAGGCAAAACCAGCAGTGGGTCCTAGCTCACCTTTCAACATGCTACCCACATGGATAAGCGGTATGGCACAGTGGTTCCAGCAATTTCAAGGAAAATAATTGCATCTTTATAAATAGCTTATTTAAATGAGATAAAAAAGAAGGGGAATATAGTCAGTAATATTGTGATATTTTTGCATGGTGACAGATGATTACTGGGATTAATGGGGTGAGTGATCACATTTTAAGGTCTAAAATGTTGGATCACTATATTATACACCTGGAACTAATATAACTAATATAATATTGTATACCAACTATACTTAAATAAAAAATATAAATAAATAAATTAATAATAATAAATAAATGAGATCAACAAAGATAAAAATAAACAGAAAACATTTTATTACTATATACACTTTGCTATCAAATTAGACCCTTTTCTTTCCTCTCAAGATCTTTTGATCAGAGGGAGATCATTAACTTTCTAGAAGTTTAGAAGGAGAAATACATACCAAAGTATCAACGGGAACATTACACAAGCAGGCATCATTTTATGATTTATCTAAGTGATGCTTACACAGAGAAAACAACCTTTTCAGTAGAAGGATTGTTCCTTCACTTCTAAAAATACTTTCAAACATAACAGCTACCAACCATGTATCAAGCAAGCAGGATAAAATCCTTCTGTTGGGCTAAAAAGCATTAAATGCTTTGCTCAAAACTCATTGGTAAATAATCTGCTGGGAATGATTTTGGGGAGAAAGCTGTGATTTATGTAAGCTGCAATTATGAATTCAATAAGGCTTCATGAGGGTAGAGATGGGAGAAGCAGCCTCCTGTATTCAAGGCTTCGCTTTACCTGCTCTGATTCTAATGCTTCCCTTGACTCTGCTCTCATTTCTTTTTTGTGCATTTTTTTTAATGTTTGCTTTGTAAACATTACATCTTTTAAAATGCTAGGAATCCAAAAACTAACACAGTGTTCAAAGTGAAATTAAATCAGTGGCTTATATAGCATAATGTCATAATATTTTCCATACTATTTTCCCTTGCCTTATTAATATAACCATCAGTCTATTAGCTTTAACTGCTGCTGAAGACGGAGCAGATGTCTTCAATGAATACTTCCATCCATAATTACCCCTTATTTTTTTCCTGAGTTCAGCTAATTCAGATCCTACCAACGTATATGAAAAGTTTAAATGATTTCTCCCTAAATGCATTACCTTTTTCTTATCTACATTAAATTCCATCTGTCATTATGTTGCACAGTCTCACACTTTGATTAGATCCTTCTGGAGTTTTTAACAACCCTTGCTAGTTTTTTACTAACCTAAATAATCTCACGACATTTTATAGAAGAACTTTTTAACAGTTATGACTCTTTTCCAGCCTCGTCTTTGTATAGATTTGCTATTAGTATTGTGTCTGCATAGAAATGTGTTAAGTATGATGCTTCAGCAGTGAAAAAGCATAGACACTTAAGCAAAAAAACAAAAACAAAAATAGTACAAAAGAAATAAAATCAAGTCTGGAAAACTTTTACTGCCTTTTGGTGCAGCATTAACATTTATGTATTTCTGAAATAATGTTGATTAATTGCCACTACAGGAATTAGGAGAACTCACTGGTAATTGTGTCTTCTACCAAAAATTGTATCTGAGAACACTATCTATTTTTTCTAAATTGATGGAAATAATTTTAATTGGAAAAACATCTGCTCTTTACCTTATTCTTCAAAGACATTTTAAGTAAAATCGTCATTATATTAAAAGAATTATTTGATTTCTAAAGCATAAATTGGTTATCTAGCTATTAAAAACTCCTAAACAGTTCATAAAACAGGGGTAACTGTTTCTTTGCAGCTTGTTTTAACCAAAAGTAGGGGTGGGATGTCATCTAGTTGATTTAATTCCAACTCTCAGGATTATTTTTCTACTTTCCATTTAGGATCTCTCAATCCAAGAAGAATAGATTCTTGAAGCTGGAAGGGACTACAGGTTATCCAACTTAGCCTCTAACTCAAAAGAGCCATCTCTTTATTTACTGGAGAAATAAATAGCGAATAGCCTCTTTCTCATATGACTGGGAATATTACCATGAGCAAAACAGACAGAGTCCCTGCCCTTCTAAAGCATCCTTGACTAGTGACCATATCACTGGGCTGGAGTCCTTTCTTTCATAGAGACTGTTTACATACAATTTATTAAAGGCTAATTATTTCAGTCATTATCCTAAGTGGTTTGCCTATAACCTAATTAAATATTTTTAAATATTCTATGCAGGTACTTATTCCCATCTTGAGGATAAAGAGATTGAAGTTTAGAAAGATTGATGGCCATGCTCGATGTAATGCAGCCAGCAAATGAGTGAACTAGAACTGGAATCCAGGTATATCCCAATTCTGAAAACTTTACTTTTAGTATTTTGTTTCCTTTGGATACTAATAGTTGCAATAATTTGACCTTACATTCATGTACAGTCACGGTCTTGAAAAATTTCATCCATAAGTCATGCTTCTACCATATGAAATTACAAAAATTAATTTCCGTTTTGTATAAAAATGCCTTAAATCGCCAAAAACTAGTTTTCTGTTTTGTTCTATTTTCTTCCCTCCAAATTTAACTTCCCCCACAGGATAGTACTTGCAGACCTCTTTGAATTAAGACTCATTTTTTCTGGATTGACACTTTTGTCACTTTCCTTCCAAAATGTGTCACCAAGAACTAGACATACCTGTATACTGTTTAACAATTTATTATCTCATATGATACCCACAAAACCATTGATTCATATATTATTCTCAGCTCCACTGAAGAAAACAAGTCTTGGTGAAATTAAGACACTTGTGTGAGGATCAGAAAAAGATGGCAAACCAATTCTTCTGGAGTCCACTGGATCAATTATAAAAGTGATTATTTCCATATACAATGACAATAAACATTTGCTTACTGATTAATAGTTGAACATTAAACAACACTAAAATCATTTTCAATAAAAATGAACATTTACCTTACTTGAAAATACACAACTCACCTATGATTTAATTTATAACTAGGTATTCTAATCTTCCTTTGAAAATATTGTCCTAGTTGCATAACTTTTCAAATCTAAAGGAGTATAAGAATGTTTTTTCTCACATGAAGCCAAGATCGATTGCAAGCTCTGAGTGCTTCTGGGAGCAATATACCCAAAGCTATGCTATGGAGAGAACAGAACAGAGAGAGGTGCAGAGAATACTGTCTTGGGACAAAATAAGAAGAGGGAGAAGCTATGACAAAGG
>NW_011888941.1:2531148-2538510 GCF_000151845.1 Pteropus vampyrus
TACATAATGGATTGTTCATTTTGGTTTTCTGAAAGTGCTAGCTTTTCTGAAAGAGTTTCTTGAAAATGTGTGATATTCGCGTATTTGGGAACCGTATTGGGGTCAATAGTTTCTCTTGCACGTTTCTTCATGGTAGGCTTTCATTTTTATCTAGACCCAGACAAAAATCTGTTACAAAAAAATAATCACTTATGTATTTTGCTAAGGTGTGTACAACACATTCCCAAAAGTGCCTTTGAAGGAAGGCTTGACTGAGCCCTGTTCTAACTGCTATAACCTGATGCAGAATACAACAGAGCTTGATTCTAATACCTCCCTACAACCAACTCATAACATTTTAATTTAATAGGATTTGTAACTCATGTTTCAATTAAAAGTAAAATTATTAAGTTCCTCAGTTTGTTTGAATTTTTTGATAGAATAGTACATTTATATGGTAATTTTCCAAAGATCAACTTTATTTATCGGTAAGAAGCTATTTCAAGATCGTTGTATATTTTCTTTGCTTCTGAAATGTTATCACATTTAATTGCCTGATCTTATTTGGGTTGCAATCATAGTCATTAATTAGTGGGAAGGTGAGGGACAGCACCATATCTAACTATCTGTTATGGCTGCTTTAATGAGGAAAATACCTGCCATCATTTTAAAGGCATCCGGTATACTTCACAAATACAGCTTGCCGTAGCATTCTCATTTAGACTGTGAACATCAAGGAAATTGATGTCAGGTGTGAACAGAAGCTGTTCAATATATCTACTGAGGAAACTGGTGTGTCTGGATAGGAGAGATGAAGGACAGCTTCTAACATTAACGGAACTACAGGTAATTAGTGTAAACTTTCAATAGGTGGTATGTCTGAGGAATTTTAAAAAATGCCATTTATATTTATGGCTTATAAAACCATAAAATTTAAGGTATTTTTATTTTTATTTTCTAATTCTATAGGAAGCCAGGTAATAAACAAAATTGAATTATGAAAATCTATATAGACAAAACATTGTCTAGAGTCAAAAAAAAACTGTTTTATAATTGCAATCAATATAGCAGTTTATGAGTTTTAGATGCCTTCTTTGCTTCCTGCTATAGTATTAAATTCAAAAAATTAAATGGAAAAATGTTTACTTAATAAAACAAATCGCTTTGATAACAATTTCTTTTAAAGCAAAAATACATACTCTGAATTGCAAAATTTTTGAATGGATTTTTTAAAGTAAACTGAAATATGGTACATGTGTAGACAATGTGCCAAAATAATATGTACATTCCAAAAAAGGTGTTACAATACATCATGCCAAAAAGTAAGGTTGTTTAAGCAATAACAAGCTATAGATGTACTTGGTAGATGGCAGTAGCTTCCAAGGGTCGTTGCATGTGGCGCTTCCTACCCATGTTGGTGAAATTTCATTCTTGGATTAATCATTGGAAGCAATGTAATTGATAATAGCATGGTGCTTTCTTTGGCTATGAAAGAGTAGATTGCAATTCCTTATCTTTTAGACTTCTTTTCACAGAGATACTATTGAAGTATACTGATGTCCTCTAGAAATGAGTTTCCAAGAAGGGATGTCCATCTGGGATTACTACTACAGTTTTCTTCTCTTGTGAAAAAATTGTTTTAGTCATCGTGTTCATGATGCCTTAGATCTTTCTTCATATTCACATATTGGTATCTTATATGTAGATTTGGATGATTAGATCCAATTTTTTTTTAGTAACTGTTGATTGAGAACAGAACAGTTTTTGTCTTTGTAGGACCAAATCAGTGGCATTGACAAGCCTCAGTCTTGCCTGAAATTGCTGCAACTACATGTGCTAAACCTTTCGGCACTTGCTAATAGGGTTATAGTTATTCTGCTATATTTGAAACAAATATTAACTAAAGATTAGATGCTAACTCATCACAATTGTACTCATGAAGCATTATACTTTTATGTGGAAACCTTTGTGTGTCCATCCTCAGCTCAGCACACCTGTAGCTATGACACAATCCCAATGTCAACATTTCAATGGAAATGGAATGCCAGGTGCATAGTGCTTATATGCCAGAGAGGCAGGCAAATCTGGGCAATTCCTGACACACTGTCATCATTTAATTTGTCACAATAGTTATATTATTGATCTCATATCAGATTGTAGGCCTGGAAACTTCAGACTGGAGACCTTTTATCCATTCCTTTATTCACGTAACACATATTTGTCTGTATGCCAGAGTGCAAGCTCCTACAAGAAGAAACTGTTCAAGAAGTCCAGACTATATCTGGGAACAAGATAGTCACTGCTCCTTCTCCTGAATCTTATTTAATTATGGGTGGGTGGGGGAATAGACTTTGAAAAATCAGTGAAAGATTATTGCCATGTAGAAAATGGAATAATATGCTAGAAGTGTTCAAGAATCTATTTGAAATGGTAAGTCAATAGTGCCCCCTCTGAGAAGGTTATACTGAAGTTAAAATCTGATAACTAAAAGGTCATACAAAATATTCTCTTATATTCCCACAGCCTCCACTGGTTGGTTAAATTAATTGGCAAATCTTTCGTTCTCCACTTCCGTGTTGTTTAAGCACAGTTGGGAGTTTGAGATACAGATGCTCCTCAACTCACGATGGACTCATGTCCCAAAAACCCCATTATAATTTGAAAATATTATAAGTCGAAATGTATGTAATACACCTCACCTATTAAACATCATAGCTTAGCCTAACCTACTTTAAAGATGCTCAGAACACAATATCTAAAAAACGCTGGCAATGCAGTACACTGCTGAGTAGCAGTTGTTTACTCTCATGATCACGCGGCTGGCTAGAGCTGTGGCTCGGCCTTACTACTCAGCATCAAGAGAGTATCTTACTGCATATTGCTAGCCTGGGAAAAGTTTAAAATTCAGACTCTGAGTACACCTTCTACTGAATGCATACTGCTTTTGTAGTACACCAAGGTCAAAACAAAATCATTAATCAAACTATCTTAAGTCAGAAACCATCTCTATATAATTTTGGCTGTTATTTAGAATGGAGGCTTGAGCAAATTTTCCTGAACCAATGTAATAATCTTTATGGTACTTTGATATTTCAGAGGCAATACAAAAGCCAACTTTGAGCATGAGAATAGGAATACTCTAAACTCCGTGGAACTTTACTCACTTGTAAGGCTCAATCGACAAGCCAACTTCTCTCTCCACTACTCAGGTAAAATGGCCTTCACTACAGAAGCAAATAAGTTTCTAACTGCTAAGCCCAATAGGTATTTTTATCTTAATCCTATGAGACTTTACATCTGCCTTTTGCACCATCAATCCTCCCTGGCTTAAAGGTCTCTATCATCTTAATTTCTGTCACATCATATGCTCTTTGTTCCCTACCCCTGTCTTGGTCTCTTCCTAGTCCTGAGTTATCTCATTAACCTTCACAGTTCCAAATACTATCTGTAGGTTGATAACTCCCAAATCTACAATCTCAGCTCCAAAACACACCCGAATTTCAGAGTCGCAATATGGCGTACTACATATTTCCACCTGGATAGCACACAAAGACATCAGCTTGACTACACCAAGTTGAACTCCTCCCACTCCCAAGCAAGCTCACTTCCTACAGTAGCTCTCAAGGGATGGCAATGTCATGTCCCAAGTGTCTCAAGTTAGAAATGTGGTATCATTTTATAGATTGTCTCGCTTTCTAAGGCCTTGCATTCATTTTAGACCAAAACTCTAAAAATGAAATATATTTGGTGAACAATAACCTTTATGCACAGTATTTAAATGCTGTAGATAAGTGTGTCTCAGAGGTAAAGCTAAGTAAACGCACCATTGTAGATGTGCAGGGCACACGAGAGGGCTGCTCTGTGGCAAAAAGTTCAACTCCGACTTTTACTTAATAGACATGTTCTTGATTTCACTTTTAATTTGACAAGAGAAAACTTCAAAACAATTTCTGGTAGTTTGTGATAGTTTATAGATATTACTATACCTATAGTTTTTCTCATAAAAAGGCCTGCAGATTTGGGGAGGGAGACATATAATTTATTTAAGCCTGAAAAGGAAAAAATGCGAGTACAAATATGGAATATATAAAAGATGAAATGTGTTGGGACAATGTGTCCTGGAGAACAGATGGCTGTTGGAGGGAGGGAAATGATTAAATAACTGTACTCAAAGAAAGGGAGAATCTATAATAGGAAGTCTCTATATAAATCTTCCCGGAAAGCTAAGAAAAAGAAATTTAAACTAGGTGTTAAACTGAATTTATTTGTTTCTTTTTCTTCTCCAAAGCCCAGGGCCTTTGGCTAACTGGACATTTCCCATACTTCAGTGTCTTTTGTTCATTTGTCTGAGGAAAACCAAACATTGGTAAGATGCTTCTAAACAGCTACTCTTCTTTAAGCAAACAGTCTCAAGGTTTTTAAAACTTGTTCTCATATACCACAACTCTTACAGTTTCTCTTACAATTTTTTCTTTTCAAATAAGAAATAAAATTGCATAATTGTTATTTTTATCTTTGCCAATAGATATCCCCTCATATGCAGAGTTGCACGATACTAGTACCCAGCCCACTACTACCACAGAAATAATTCCAAAGGATGCAAACGTTAAACCCTGTTAATCTCAGTAAAAGTCTAACTCCCACCTTAGAAACTCAGAAGAATTTAACAGAAAAAAAATAAAATCATTAAGCAACAACCAGCCACATTTTGTAAACGATTCAAATGTGTTTTAAATGCTCACCATCCTGGGCATGTCAGGGATTCTAAGAGAAGCCAGCACTGAACCCTCTGCTGTGTTAACATTTCCTCTATGAAGTTAAACAATAGAAGAGACCTCCCAATGTCTTCCCGTGTGTTTATCCTGGCTATCTGCGTGAATGTGCAGTAATTAAGCAATCTGAAAAGGCAACTGACCCAGAGAGGAAGCTATTGCTTTCTAGAGCAGTCCTTGAAATGTCTTCATCATTATCCAGCCAATTTTCTTTATTTCCATGAGAGCTAATGTCAGCACAACTCAGGATCACCTCTTTATCCAGAGTAGTCTCTGCAAACAGAAATGGTTGATCTTAAATTCATATGCACAAACAAACCATCACAAAAGCACAGTGGCAATGCGATGTCCTGGGGTAAGTGCCCAAGGGCAAAAATGAGGGAACTTGAGAGCCTAAGGAGAAGAAACAAGATAATTAATGTGAGCCTGGGTGAGGATGGAGGAAAAGGAAAGTTACAAGATATGATGTTTTGCTCTCTTTTTTTAATTTTAAGGTCAAAAATATAATTAGCATTTGAAAAGATGTGAAGATGCATTACCGAAGGGACCACACTGAAGAAATTTGTGTGATTGAATGTCAACAGCCATCAGAATTGTGATAAAATTAGAGCACCTTGTGAGTGATGACTTGTGTCTCTGGTATTCCAGCACAATACCCAGGTTCCAACAGTGAACAGGAAGCTGAGACCACTTTGGATGGAGCCCATTTGAAAGATGTACTTAAGGGCTTTAACTAGTTCAGGAAATTTGTGACAACCTTCTGAAACATAAAAATAGGTGACTTAATCACTAATGGAGGAAGGTGATGTGGGAGAGCGCTGCTGAGTTTTCTAGCAGCTCAAAAACCCTCTTCACGGACAGTCAAGTGTAACTGAATTTCAACAAAGCCAGCACCTGAAATCAGGGTTGGGAGAATGGCATTTGCCTGCAGTGCAGTGGACTGAGAGGAGCTTTAGTCTTCAGAAGGGAAAATGCTTTATACTGACTCTTATTGTCTTCTCATGTCTTTTCCACAAAGAGAAGAATACATATACATACCATGCACATACACAATTTATTTGAATAACCTAGGAAGGTATTTCTTTTCTGGAGGAAGGTGAATGACCAAGGAAGTTCTGGGATTATAGCCATTTTACATGTATCGATGTATTGATCCTTACTGTCTTATTAAATTATAAACCCAATTTAGAAGAATTATGTGAAAGCAGAAATTGCTTTGCTGCATGTGTTGGGTGATAAAGGTCATTATCTTTTAGAAAATGGCTTAAACAGTGATCATCATCTGAACTTGGACTTTGATTCAAATCAAAACACTATATATATAAAAAACCAGAAATGCAAGTATATTTTCTAATCAGGTAAAATATAGGAAATATTTACTTTCTATCAACACTCATAGAATTTAATTTGTATATGATTTATTTAATCAACCATTCATTCAACAGATAGTTTTTTGAAGACACTTCTATTTGAGGTACTGAGATTGAAAATTTGGAGAGGAAGCAACAATATTTTGAATATTTCCTTACTGGCTAGATGGTACAAATGTTATTTTACCTGATCCTCACATTTTACTATTTCCATGTTATCCCTGTTCCATGAAAAAGCACATAGAGATTCAAGTTAACCTACTCAAGGTCAAAGAGCTGGGAAATGGTGAAAGCAGAACTTGAACTCAGGCCTATCTGACATCTGAGCAGTACAATGTCTCCTTACAAGGAACTCACTGCCCCACCCCCAGCCATCAATGATGAGAGCGGGGTTCAAAGTCCTTCGAATCAGATTGAAAAGAATCAAAACTTATTATGCACTTATTCTAGCATTCTTAGGAGAAAGCTAAACAACTCATTTAAAAGATGTCAATTTAACTATGGCTCCTTCATAAGCCCTCGTTTTTGAAAAGTATTTCTCCTTCTCCGGAACACTCGCTATGCATTTATTTATTTTTTTTATTTATTGTTTATTGATAGATTGATTGATTTACTTATTAACTTAACTAAATTTCTTATTTCAAAAGGGATTTGACTGTATTTTTAAGGTACATGTGTGTATTTATATACATACCTGTATGTATCTTTATTTATATACATATATACATTTTTGACGGTTATAATATTCAGTGAAAGTCAAACACAAATGTATTTCTAAGTTAATCCCTTAGAAATACATAAATCTTATTTCATCTTCTCAGTTATAAGAAAAATTAAAAGAATGATCATTACCTATATAGCTCTGGAGTATTTGATAGAACTTTAACACGTCATTATTATAATATTTCTGCTACTGATTCCTAAGAAAAATCAGTCAAAATTATCAAGAAGTTCATTTTTTTTCCCTCAAAGTATCCATCTCCTTATGGAAAGTCTTAGAAAAATGAAAAGTTCTGTTTCTCTCAGAGAACAGAAGAAAGGTGCTTGGCATGGAGGCATGGAAGCCAAGGGGTGAGGACATGAAGCTAATAATGGCGAAGGAGAAAATGTAATTTCCACACAAGTCTGTTTCTCTAAGGAAAACCAATACCCTATTCATTGGTCTCAAACTGGATAACCCTCTAAACTCAGCCTATCGTTTTATAAATATGAATGATTTGATAATAGGGAGATCAAGTTTT
>NW_011888941.1:2538560-2569219 GCF_000151845.1 Pteropus vampyrus
GAAAGCTAAACAACTCATTTAAAAGATGTCAATTTAACTATGGCTCCTTCATAAGCCCTCGTTTTTGAAAAGTATTTCTCCTTCTCCGGAACACTCGCTATGCATTTATTTATTTTTTTTATTTATTGTTTATTGATAGATTGATTGATTTACTTATTAACTTAACTAAATTTCTTATTTCAAAAGGGATTTGACTGTATTTTTAAGGTACATGTGTGTATTTATATACATACCTGTATGTATCTTTATTTATATACATATATACATTTTTGACGGTTATAATATTCAGTGAAAGTCAAACACAAATGTATTTCTAAGTTAATCCCTTAGAAATACATAAATCTTATTTCATCTTCTCAGTTATAAGAAAAATTAAAAGAATGATCATTACCTATATAGCTCTGGAGTATTTGATAGAACTTTAACACGTCATTATTATAATATTTCTGCTACTGATTCCTAAGAAAAATCAGTCAAAACTATCAAGAAGTTCATTTTTTTTCCCTCAAAGTATCCATCTCCTTATGGAAAGTCTTAGAAAAATGAAAAGTTCTGTTTCTCTCAGAGAACAGAAGAAAGGTGCTTGGCATGGAGGCATGGAAGCCAAGGGGTGAGGACATGAAGCTAATAATGGCGAAGGAGAAAATGTAATTTCCACACAAGTCTGTTTCTCTAAGGAAAACCAATACCCTATTCATTGGTCTCAAACTGGATAACCCTCTAAACTCAGCCTATCGTTTTATAAATATGAATGATTTGATAATAGGGAGATCAAGTTTTGCCAAATGCACAATCCTGTGGGAACGACAACAAAAACACTCCAAAGCATGTAGCCACCTAAAAAACAGATCACTATGGGGGTTTTAAAGCATTTCCTCAAATTCGGTAACACTTTTCCCATCAAAAGGTAAAGTTTAATTCTTCTCTGGAATATGGCCAACCTTAGTGACTCATTTTTAATTAATAGGATACATCAGATGTAACCTGCATGACTTCAGAGCTTAGGCTAGAAAAGGCAAAGTAATATGGCTTCTACCCAGCTCTCCTTCTTGGGACTTGTATCCCTTAGTACCAGCCAGCATGCTGTAAGGATGTCCAGCAGCCACGTGGGAAGGCCTCTGTCAAAGCTGAAGGGCCAGCTAACAGCCAGCATTCACAGCCAGCTAGCTGCTTTCAAGCTACACAGCTGAATCCAATGGGAGCAGAGATGAGCTGTTGCCATGAGCCCTGCACAAATTTCAGATTTGGTGAATCAAATAAATGTTGTTGTTATTGTTTTAAGCCACCGAATATTAGGATGACATGTACTTAGAAATAGATAAAGGAGAGATGCTGTGATCAAGGGGATTTTTCCAATACCCCACAAATAAATCCACGTAAGTGGCTGCCTCTGTGATCTATAGATATTGGGTATTCAGCAGTTGGAAGCTTCTGTAGAACCCTCAGGTCAAAATTTAGTCAAATAATCTTTATTCGTTTAACAAAGATATTTTAATTTGTATTTGAGTCAGATCCATCCCCACCCACCCTTGCAAAAATGCATTTCACATCTCCCAGTTCCTGCAATAGCAAAAAACGCACCCGCGGGGCTGACCATGGGTGTATGGTAACGGACAACACCTGTAGCACATACCAGGGACGAAACATTTGAGGGAACTGACAGCTCTTTAAGCTTAGCTTTGTGGCTTCTTGCCCAACACCTGGAATGGGACCTGGCATATAGTAAATCCTGAGATTCTGGTTTGCAACTTTGAATGCACATTGAAATCACCTGGGGAGTCTGTAAAAACATGGATGCCTGAGTCCCTCCCTCAGAGATTCTGACTTAATTGGTCTAGGATGTGACCTGGCATAGGGATTCCTGAAAGCTCTACTGAGGATTTTAGTGCACTGTGAATTTTGAAAACTACTCTTCTGAAGTACAGCTTGAGAACACCAAGTGCTCCTAGGTCAGAAGTTTAGAAGTAGGGTAGTGAAGTTTTGCAGTTAGGTTTTAATAAACGATGGTCAGTCTAGTTGATGGAGCCCTTCCTTTGGGGTTTGTTTTCCACCTTTCCAGTTAGGCCCAGCTAACCCAAGAATTAAAGATTTTTAAAGAAGTAAAAGATCATGTAAACATAATCCATTTTAACCTCAACTCAATGCAGAGATCTCTTCTATTGGTTCATGTATTATAACAATATTAAGTGTTAACCTACCAGGTGCTAAAGCTGGAGATACAATGGTAAATAAGACAAATGGAGCTTCTGTTTGTACAGGCTGCCTTGATTAGTAATCATCTCAGTTCACCTTGAGCCCTTTGCAGATTGGGGATCATTTCTTCAATTTTAATACAAATTCCATGCAAGACACTGTCCTAAGGCTTTACATATACTAGCTAATTTATTCCACAATCTATACAGATGCTTTTATCCCTTACTAGTAGATTAGGTATATCTATTTAGAGCTATACCTGCCCAGAACCTGCCCAAATGAACACAGCCAGCAAGGGCTCAGAACCAGATCTAAATCCAGGTACACCTTAATTAAAATCCCATGCTCTCATCACTCCATTCTTTTTTTGAACAGTTGTAATTATTCAGAATTCTGAAATCTTACACTGATCTATAGTCAACTACCTATAAAATTTGAACCGCTGCTCATGGTTATGCCACCTAAAACAACATCGAACAGGACTGCTACCATAAATTTTCAGATCTTGGAACTTAGCAGCATAAATATTCACTTTATATTTTTCACTCCCGATGTCAACCATCTTGGTCATTTATTTGTCTTTGGATTTACACTTGTTGGCCAATGACCCTCTTACAATCTATCACTGATGACTGCACATTTCTTTATCATGCTTGGTGGTTTACTGATTGCTTTCTCATACTGTTTTATTTTATGTTCACAAAATCCTTCCATAAGGTATCATTTGCTTCACTGAAGGTAGCAGGAATCAGTGAAATAAGGTAAGGTTAGTGTGAGATAATAGAAAAGATGTATATTGGTCTCTGTCCCTGGTCCCTGGCACAGAGCTCCTAAAATCTTGTAAATTTCTAAGTGATAGGAGCATCTCTTATTCTAATAAGGTGATTCTGAGTTCCTCAATGGCTTCTGGATGGCTTCTGGATCACTAGAAAGACCAAGCCATGATTAGAAACTTGGAATTTCCAGCCACATCCACCACCACCACCACTTACCCAAAGAGAAGAGAAAGCCTGGAGATGGAGTTAATAATTGATTATGACAAATTGAGAAAGCCTCCACAAAAATTCCAATAGTACAGAGTTCAGAGAGCTTTCAGGATGTGAAACACATCACACAGGAGGATGATGCACCCTAACCCCACAGGGGCAGGAGCTCGTGCACTGGGAACCCTCCCAGACCTTGCCCTATATATTTCCTCATCTGGCTCTTCATCTCTATCCTTTATTAAACTGTAAGTAAGTGTTTCCCTGAATTCTATGAGCTGTTCTAACAAATTAATCAAATCCAAGGAGGGGTCATGGGAACCCCCAATTTTTACCTAGGTCAAACTGAAATTGCAGGTAATCTGAGGACTTACTACTTGCAATTGGCATCTGAAATGAGGTCGGAGCAATCTTGTGGGACTGAGCCCTTAACCTGTGGGATTGGACACTATCTCTAAGTAGATAGTGTCATAGTTGAGCTAAATTGTAGGACAACCAGTTGGTGCCCTGGAGAAATGTTTAGTGTGTATGTGAGCAGAAGTGTCAGAAGAGACACATAGGAGGACTGTAGGTTTTTTTCTATACAGTTATGCCACAAGCAGGTGGCAGGGAAGGATGTCAAGGCAAATCTCTGCCTCTAGGTCAATTGTGATGAAGGAGATGGCCAGGTGTTACCACCACTGAATCTCACTGAATCAAAGGGGCCACAGACTGATGTTTAATGCATCAGCAAACTAATCATTTAGTGTATCAATATTTTTTTTAAATTTTATTAAGAAAAATAAGGAGATAATTGTAAAATCAAGGCAAGCCTATGTCTTTAGAAAGGCCACTGGCAGAAGAGTAAGGGGAGCTTCTGAGATGCTGGCAACAATACTCAGTGTGGCTTCATAGTGTTTGCTTATAATCATTCTCAGGTAATTTTTCCACTTTTCTAGTAGTATGTTCTATTTTACGAGAAACAAAAAGACTTGCACTGAAACTTTAAAAAAATTATAACGATAATTAGTGGCATATTTCACAATAGTGGCATGTTTCTATTTATTTCAATATAAATAAAGGAAGATAAGTCATATTCATGATGACGATAACCACAAATAAGTTAAATACGACTCATCAAAACAAGCTGTGGTATGTTCAAGATAAAGTGATATAAATACAAAAAAAGAGTATTTTTTTTTCTTTTTTCTCCTTATTCATGCCATGAAAAGGTATCTTTTTTAACTCTAAACTACATCAGTAATAAGTATGGTGCTAATGACAGCTCCAGGAACAAAAGCTCAATTAAGCTAATGTTCTCACTTGGGTCCTAGTCAAGCATCCTGGCTCTCAGGAGGGTCATTTCGCTGAGTTGCTCACCAAAGCCCTAACACTGTTCTGAGGAAGGGAGCACACAGGGAGCTCAGGTCTGTTCCCTAGACCTGCTTTTCTCAGCAGCTTATCAATTAAGCTAAGTCCTAAATTCGGAAATTCAGAAAGAATTTTCTTAATACAGTTATTTTGCAATAGCTAAAATGGCAGCTGTCGCTTTGAGAATTCGATAATATATACTCAAGAATGGGCTTAGAAAAAATAAAGATGGTCTTTATTTCAAAAATAATATGATTGATATTATTTTATTATTGCTTAAGGAATAAAAAGAGTGTGATTTAAATAGCATAAGCAAAAACAAACCATTACTTTTTTAAGTCAATTGCAAACTGTTTTTCTTAAACATAACTTATCTGCATGTCCATATTGTCTAAAAATTTTGACACTTTCTACAACACTGCTTGCAATTATATCCATCAAAGGCTTAGCTTATGATATAAAATAATAAAGCAGAGGCCTGAATTCTTTATATGATTAATACCTATGTATGTGCCAATTTGAATAGATGATTGGCCAGTTGAAATGTCTGATTTCAAGTAATTTAAGTTTTTTTTCATACCTAGAATCCAAGGAAGTACACACACGCATGCACGCACACACACACACACACACACAGCCCACCTATTTATAACTGGAACTTCAGCTAGAGATCCACACAGTAGCATTCTGCAGCATTAAGACCTAATGATAGCAAAGCTATGGGAAAAGTTCTGTATGATAAGACATCTGTGGACAATTTAAACTCTCAAATGAATAGCCTGGACAGGCTTAGAAAAGTACATATTCTAAATTCCAATGTTAATTCAAAGCATAATATTTTAATGCTATTTAACACTATTATTTGATGGTATATGTGGAATAACCATTGTAATTTGCCTAATAAAATATGTGTCGTGCGAATGAACAATAAAACTATTGTACTAACATCTTAATCTTTTAAAATATACAACTACATGGCAAAATATGACAAGGTGCAAATCGCAATTGTGCTTCCCTCAGAACACGCAGTATAACAAATAGATGCTTCCATAGGTGTTCTGGAAGCCATTCTTTTAGGATTATATAACGCCGGGGGCTGCGACCTCTGAACATTCATGTCCCTATTTTGCCCACAAGGAGAGTTTTATATATTTTGTAAAAATGGCTTTGATACAACATATTTCATCTTCCTTTATCAGTTAAGAATGTTGCCGTTTCAGATCTTGAAGCAATTTGCAGTCGCACATTACAATATACCTGCACTGGATGTTGCTATGGGAATGCTGAAAACAGAAATGAAAGACAATATTTCCAGGACAATCCCTAAAGGAAGAGAAATTCGATGAGCCAGTTTTGAACCGGTCAGCTACACTGCAAAGGAGCTTTGTTTTTTTCTGCACAAGGTGTCCACACGTGTTAAATTTGGGTACAGTATGACCAGAACCACTGCTGCCGCCTCCTTCCTGGTCATCTGCCTTTAGCACGAAAGATGACTCAGTTAACTTTCTGCTTTTTCAACGCAGCAAAACACAGTATATGCTGTCACGGTTAGTGAAGGCTTGCAAATAATAATAGTATCAATGGGTCAGGCTGGCTTTCTATTGATTGATGGCCTCACTCGTGGAAGAAAGTGAGTGGATGTGGTGCAAAGCAGTTTATTAATCATTTTTAAATTCCAAGTTCCTGAATGGCATTCTTTCATTATCCTTCTAAGTGAAGTCAACTAAAATACTTTACGTGCCTGTATATCTTAACATTAAAAAAAAAAAAATGAATAATCTACAGTCATATGATTCTTCAGAGTTTCTTTTAAAAAATGGCATGCTGAATTTATTTCTGTTAATGAGCCCAGCCATTAACAAACCATAGAGGCGAGATCTCCTCTCATTTTTACTCATAACTGGTAACTTATTGCCAGGCGATAACTAACAAGTCTCTCTTTCTACAATCAATCAATTAATCAATTAACTAATCAAAGTATTTGCTAAATAATTGTAACTTTAATTGGACCTTAAAGTTAAAAAAAAACTGGATTATCTGAGCTATACTGATTTAAAGATATTCACAAAGTAAAGGTAAATATAGACCCTGAATGCTTCTGAGATGTTTCAATTTGGGGGCATTTGTAGAAATTATATTATTAAAGAGCTTATTGTTAATAATTAGAACTAATCAGCTCATTTTTATGAAAAAGTATGGAGGACTGGATGGTCTTCAAATTCTTACAGTGCCACAGGCATTGATGGCAGAGGGAAGAAATTTTTCAATTGCAGATTTTGTGAATTCACTGAACTAGACTGTTTGTATGTTTCCAAGCTTGGCTATGGAATAATAATTAGCCTTTCGATATTGAATGCTCCCAAGCAACTGATCTATATTAGACAGTCAAGAAATGAATTACAGAGGAAAAATTAAATAGGATGCTGAATATGGAGAAAATAAATTTAAAGAAAACAAATAAGTTACACTGAAAGCTCCTCACCTATATTCTCCTGATTAGTGAGGAAAAAAAAAAAAACTCCAAGAGAGGAGGTGAACATTACAAAAAGTGAAAATTAAAATAGAAACAAACAAAAAAAATGTTTACCAAGGGGAAACCCACTCTAGATAAAAATAAACAAAATTCTCTTTACATTTATGTACTCATAATTTTTCCACTGGGTACATTTGCACAGTTGAAATTAGAAGAGAAAAAAAAAGGCAAATTTCCCACTAGCACATTTGTTAGAAGAGGAAAAACGGAAAAAAAGCCCCATAGGTCAAGTCTCATGTAGAGAATGCCAAACGTCTTTGTGTCCAGTTATTTATGGTTTCAGATAATTGTACAGAAAATATCAAATTTGCATAGTGTGATTATTGCTGATTATTTATCTAGCAGTCAAAATGTTTCAGTGGTTCCTAGGATGACAGATTGACAAGTCCTTAAAACTCATTCATTTTATGAAATTTGCATGTAATTAGGCAATAATGAAGGGATGTTTGTGGACAGAGGATTATACTACAATATGCTGGAAGCAATTCAAATGCTTGACAAAGTGTTAACATTATCTTCAGATTCAACCAAGCCTTAAATGCTTGGCTCAAAATCACTAAATGTATGAATTAGATAAAGAAGATTTAGAAAATTATCAATGGAACAAAATGCATTTTTTTTTTTTTTTTTTACTTTTCAAAATATATTCACTCATGAGACTTAACTATAGTTGTCGGGGTCGGGGATTGTTGCATTCAAATAAGTCAGCCATCGTCTAGGATTTGAAGAGTAAAGGTGGGGAGGGAGAGACAACATGGCGAGGTGAAAAGTGCATCATGTGGAGTGTCTTCCAACCCTGCTTATGAATCGCAGTTCAGCCCCTCAAGATGTGTGACCTTGGGCAGGTTACTTCTGAGTCTCGGTGTTGTATTGTGTAGACTTGAGATAATAATCCATTTCCTCAAGTCTGAGAAACACTCCTTTCCCTCACATTTATAGTGGCTTAAAATCTGGATGCTTCTTGCCATTGAGATTTTCATTTAAACTAATAATAATACTAATGTTTCTTTTGTCCCCCAGGGGAAAAAAAAGTTGCATATTTAAATTCACAGCATCTTAGCATTAAAGAAATATAGTACTTATAAAGTGAAAGCACAAAGCGAGATATAGACTTCTTCCTAAAGAAAACGACGCCTATTATTCTGTGGTCTTCTTTCTGTGGCAATCCCACACCCTTGCTCTTCCAGAGTTGAGATGAACGTTATAAAATCTGCATTTGATAGTTACAGATTGTCTCTGATCTTCACACAGAAATGTCTTTTCAAGTAATTGATGTATATTATGTAAAATGCTTTCTTTCTTTCAAAACCAGACTACCTGAAGTATTAGGTTATTATAGTAATTTAAATCTATGAAAATCTTAACAAAGGTTTATGGACAGTTATAAGAAGAATAAAAGTTATATCTTTTTACTGTTGGATTCAGAGTTTGTACCTTGACCTAAGGAGATATGTTACTTGGTGATTTTACTTGCGAATGTTAATAGATTTTGTTGGGTAATGGGTAAGCAAAGGCAATCACATTTTGAAACTCAACATAGTAAGCTAATTCTCAATGCATGGATTATAGAAGAACGTAGATGCCATTCCAAAAAGTATAGACCTCAGTCAGTGGACAATAAAGCAGCCCTCATGTGTTTTCCTTCAAGAAATTCACCTAATCGACCACGTAGGACAAGATATTTCAAAATTCAAGAACACCTCAAAAATTATCATTTTATAAATCTTTATGTTATCAACTGTGACGCTTTTATGGATATAGGTAAATTTTAGGCATGACATCACAATATTGAAATCTTTCCAAAATCCTAAATGGATTAACAAATATCAGTCTTATGTAGAGGCTTGTAGATTCTTTTTACTGAGATGGTTGAATTTAATGTTAGTTAGTCATGGTAAACTAGTAGCCATAAAAGATAGCCCTACACCCTCATGTCATATGCTTAATATCATACAATCCAAAGCAGGTTGGTATCGGGGCTCTACTCCATGCAGACACGCATGACCCCACCATCTCTAGGTTTGCTGAGTCCTCCCATGATCCAATGTATATTGGATGTCTCTATATTGATTTCTCTAGCTTTTTTATATCTATTTTCTCTTGAATTTGCTCCAATTAGGTATTTTCTTCAATACCAACAAAACTGTTTTTATCATGGTCACTAGCAACCTCTACATTAAAAAATTTAACTATTATTCCTCAGCCCTCAATGAACTTGACCTACTAGCAGGATCTAATACTGTTAATCACTCCACCTTAAAATATTATCTTCACTTGGCTTCCAGAATATGGCTTTGTTCTTGTTTGGCTCCCATCTCACTGACTGTTTCTTCTGAATTTTCTTTTCTGATTCTTTGTCATTTCTCTAACCTTTAATGTTGGGATATCTTTCTTTTTCTATCTGAAATTATTCCCACTTTATGCGTCTAGCTCAGACCTCTCTCCTACACTCGAGATACATATACCCAATTGTCTGGCAGGCTTTCCCGCTTGCATTTCTAATAGACCTATCAAACTTAGCATGCTCCAAACTGAACCCCTGTTTTACTTCCATCAACCTCCTTGTCCTCCATCAGTAGCAAGACCATCTTTCTATCTGTATAGTTCAAAAAACTTGACTCCATTTTCTTTGAACCCCACAACTGGGTTGTCACTCAACCCTTTAGGCTCTGCTTTTAAGCTATATCTAGAATCAGACCAATTCTCCCCACTCTCACTCAACGAGGATGACTACAGTGGCCTTCCAACTTCTCATTCAGCTCCTATTCTTCCTCCTAGTGACCCAAATGATTCTGTAAAAACTTGTCAGATAATTCACTCATTTACTTAACACCTCCAATTATTTTTAGTCTTCCTCCATTCAAAGGAAAAGTCCTTGCCATGACCTGAGCCTGGCCCCCATTACCTGTCTGACTTCACCTTCTTTATTTTTCCCATTTATTCTTCTGTTCCTACCACCCTGGCCTTCAAATATTTTCTTAAACATTCTACGGATGACCCTTCTCCTCCATGGTATTTATCACTTTTCCTTTCCTCTGCCTAGAATCACATTCCTCAAAGTATCTTTATGGTTCATTCTGTCACTTCCTTAGATCTGCTCAGTGAGGGCTTCTTTAACAGCTCTATGTTACATTGCAGAATATCACCACCCTCCACCTCAGCACTCTTGTTGCTCCTCTCCTACTTTTTCTTTGGTCCTTTCACCATCAAATAGTCCATATACTTGATTGGTTAACCTAGTAATTGCCTGTTTTCTCCAAATATTCATTTTACCATTGTGAATCTCCAATGCCTAGAAGAATGCCTGGCATATAACTGACACTCAACGAATGTTTGTTGAATGAGTAAATAAATGAATTTCTCCAGCTGGATTTAAGATCAACTTGAAAAAGAAATGCAAAAGAAGTTATTCCTACATAAGACATTTCTAGAGAAAAAAAGTAATGTGAAAGCACTGAAAATGTTAATGGCGCTTGTCAGCAATGAAAATGTTGAAGAATATTGGATACTGAAAGTATCTGGGGTATCTGATCCAAGAACAGAATCTATATCGCTGAAGCAGGAACTCTGTAATTGACTCAACTTTCTCACCACAGCTAAAGAGAAGAGCTTCGTGTGAGATTTCAGAAACATAGGTTTGGTATGATAATGGATGAAACTAGTCTGTGAGGTTGAGGCATGAAAAATAGGACATGTGAAAACAATATAACTTACTGGGCCACACCTCAGGAAGACAGGGAATACTGTCAAATCCAGGTCCAGAGAAAGGAATCCAAAATCCAAGTTCAGCAAGGTAGCATAAGAGAGAATCGACAGGGGAAACAAACTGTGAATTCAAAAGTGATCTCTTAAAGCAATAATTACAGCAAATTAATGGAGCGATTTATAGAACATGTGTGGCCTCACCTATGAGTGCACAAAAAGCTTTTAGCTTGCTGATTTGTATAGACAGTAATGATATTCATGTGTAAATCAGAGCAAAAATCAATGTTCATTGTTGGGGAAATTGTACTGTTGAGATTCACACTTCCATATGCTGCGAGTGGGTCAACAGGAATAATATTTTTAAAGAGAAAAATGGTCATGTAGAAAGTAATAAGAGCTTATACCTTTTGGGCAGGTCATACTGTGACTGGGAATTTATTCTGAGGGAAAAAAAAAGTAAACAAGATAAAATAAGGACATGGTCTAAAACATGTTATTGCAGTGTCTGTTAAAATCATAAATCTGACATATCTAGAAGTTCATCAACAGATATGATGCTGCCAATCAAACGATAATCTATGAAGACTATATGGAACAGCAGTTGGTAAGCTTTTTGTATGAAGAAACAGATAGTAAATAGTTTTGGCTTTGAGGGCTGTAAGTTCTCAAGAAAGGAGTCATAAACAATTTATAAATGAATGGGCATGGCTGTTGCATTATTCTAGCACTGCCAAACAAATTACCACAAACTGGGGGGCTTAGACAACAGAATTTTATTTCTCACATCTGAGATTAAGGTATCAGCAGAGTGGATTCCTTCTGAGGCCTTTCTCCTTGGCTTGCATGTGGCTGCCTTCTTGCTGGGTCCTCACATGGCCTTTCCTCTGTGTGTGTGGATATGAGGGTGAAAGAGAGAGAGAGGGGAGAGAGAGAGAGATTGAGAGAGAGAGAGAGAGAGAGAGAGAGAGAGAGAGAGAGAGAGAGAGAGAAAGAAATCTGTGGTGTTTCTTCCTCTTCTTGTAAAGGAACCAGTCTTATTGGATTAATAGCCCCACCTGTATGACCTCATTTAAGCTTAAATTTATCTGTAAATTCCCTATCTCTAAATACAGTCAGATTGGAAGTTAAGGCTTCTACATACGAATTTGGTGGGGACACAATTCAGTCTATAACTGCTGGGTTTCAATAAAAGTTTATTCACAAAAACAGGCAGAGGGCTGGATTTGGTCCTTAGGCCATAGTTTTCTGACCTCCAATCTAGAAGTATGTTACATATACCTATACATATGAATTGTAGTATTAAATTATTTACAAAGTACAGTATGGACTGCTGTACACCACAACTGTAGCTATTCAAATGTATGGATGTGCATAGGCATCCGACTTGACAATATTTCCTTTTGTTCACTGTGTTTATTATTAATGCTGCTCCACTTGTAATAGGAAAAAGATGAAGAGAAGAAAATAGAGGAAGAATCGGAAGAAAATACTGAGATTAAAGTAAATATTTATTGTGCGTTTCCTGTGGGTTAGTCACCCTGTGAAAAGCCTCTCTCATTATGTTCTCACAGCAGAGTCAGCAATCGTTTCCCACCATGTCACTGATGAGAAAACTGTGGCTGAGGAAATTCAATAAATCACTCGAAGTCTAACAGCTCATCTGAGAATTTCAGACCCAGAATTGTCACTCTCTAGAATCTAAAGTCTTAATTAATTCTGGTCTCAGCTTCCTTGATTGTGTACAATTTTTGCAGAAAGAAAATATGTTCAGAGAATTATATTTATCTGCAAATTGTACACATCGGATGCAAATTAGACAAGCACCTTATGTAACTACAGTCTGAAAGCCTTGGTTTGAAAGGTAGTAGGTCGAATCTTAAGAAATTGAATTTATTATAAGTCAAAAATGATCAAACATGGACAATATCATATGAGTCAGCTTACTTTTCACCTCAGAGTTAAGGCAGAGCTTGGCTCTGATCTTCAATGCTGCTCAGGTGGACGTTACAAAGATTTCTATTGACCGGGTTGCGAAAGAGGGAGGTCTTCAGAAGTATTTACATGGTCTTTGCCAGCGATGTGCTTCAGGTTTGGGAGCAAAATATGAATAGGCTAAAAAATATTTGTTTACTAGTTTAGGAAATTTAGGACGTGAAAAAATGCCAAATTTCACAGCCCCAGAGACTCAAACTCTTTATGTATTCACCCAACTGCATGTGGAGTTTGGGGGATAGCCTGCCAGCTTCCTCCATGGCACTGCCTCTTAGATGGGTTTGAATTCTGAGCAGAAAATAACACTTTTCACTGTAAAGAAATCCACCGGGCTTGGATGGTTTAGTTCTTGTTCTCATCTCTGGGCTAAGAGGTAAGGACTAGTGTCAAGTCACTTGGATTTACCACATGTCAATCACCAGAGCATCCATAGATAGTTGTCTCCAAATGCTGAATGGTCCATAAACTACTAACTAGCAGAAACTATTAACCAGAGAAGTTATCAACCAGGATTCACAGTGGGAGCTCACAGAGAAAAAGTCTGTCTGAAAGCTAAGGACCTAGAACTAACTCGTGGGTACAGTGCACTCAGGTGTTCTACAGCCCATTATCATTATATGTCCCCTCTCATGAATGTGCTTCCTGATGCCAGGATAGATGTCTCATTCTGACTGTGGGGATCTGAAATAGACAGAGACCACTGCTTTGTCTTAGCACATAAAACCTCGGGAAGAATGGGAAACACCTGCTAACTGACCTGGAGTAAATGGAAGATGAACTTTTCAGACAATTCCCAGAGATGCTGTCGCTCTGTCTATGTGCCTACATCTGGAGCATTGGGGCTTCCAAGAACTTTCTCCATAGAAGGTCGTTCTCCCAGCTCCCTAGAGAAAAAGCACAACATTTTGCTTTCACTCCAAGGCACATCGTATGTGATTAACAAGCCTGTCCTCCACCATATCCCCACCTACATTAGGTCTCATGGAAGGCAGTGAGTTAAATAGCATGGCACACAATTCAGATCTGGAAGCTCAGGATGCCCCAGGCCAACATCTGTGCAGGAGCTTGATGTCTAGTGTGGCCCATGCCCAACAGAGAGCTAGCATTCATGTGGTGCTTGGTTTTATTATTTTTTAATTAATGCATTAAAAAATACCGGTTCCACACATGTAAAATTAAGCCAAGGCACTTCCATTGCCACCCAAGCAAAGGTGGTAATTTTTCCCCACCTAGCTCTCTTCTTAACCTTTACAGTGAATTCTTCCTATCACACATACCCTTAACACTCATTAGGGCCTGAAGATGCCACTTCAATATACCTCAGAGTGGAGGCATGAGAGTTTACAGAAATCTTATTGGATTCCACCCTCCCTGTAATTTGAGTGACTCATAACTCAAAATCATTCCATCTATCCAAGTCCATGCCCTCCAGACTCCAATTCACTGACTCACTTCACTCACCCTGAGACCTTCCTTTCCAACTGAAGCTATTTATCTTTTCTTCCTGCTACAATGAATAAGATCCACTAAACTTCCAGCATCACCATGCACAAAGCACATCCTTCACCAATTACCCATCTTTATTTTCATTAAAATGAGAGGGGAATGGGACAGAAATATAAGGCAAACTGCACGGTGTGATTTATTTTTGCGTCAAAACTCCTAGAGACAGTACTTTTTGTCAACCTTGCATAGGAGGTCTTTGGGCGGGGAGGATTCCCATATCAATGCCATTTGTAGAGTAGTTCCCAAATCTGTACTTTGCTAATGCACGTTCATAGCTTTATCGAAAAACCAACTCACTGGCCCATAGATAGTTTTCATATTCTCACTGCAACTGATTTGAGCATGAACGTTATTTCTAACTAACCCTTATATAGTAGAATATGAACAAGCCTGAATTTCTGGAACTTCTGAATGTAAACTAATTTGGAAAAGAGGGTCTTCACAGATGTAATTAAGTTAAGAATCTTGAGAAGGGGCCATCCTAGATTACCCAGGTGAGCCTTAAGTCCAATGATGTGTCCTTTATAAGAGAGAGGCAAGTTGAAGACATAGAGAGAGAGGAGGAAGTGACATAAAGATAAAGGTAGAGACTGGAGTAATGTGACCACAAGCAAAGAAGACCAAGGATTGCTGACAGCCACCAGAAGATGGAAGAGACAAGGAAGAATTCTCCCTTAGAGCCTCTACAGGGTGTACAGTCTGCTACACCTTAATTTCAGGTTTCTAGCCTCCAGAACTACGGTAGAATAATATCTGTTTTTGTAAGCTACCGTTGTTTGTAGCACTTTTTTATATTAGCCCTAAGAAACTAATATACCCTGCAAGGACTGGCTCTTTTAAAACCCTTTTTGGAGTCCAAACTCCCTCAATAATTCCATCTCAAATAAAATAAAATCTAGTGTGATTTATGGCATGATATGGAACATGCTTTCAATACAGAAGAATCATGTCTGACTAATTCATTCAATAAATATTTAGCCATTCAACAAATATTTATTGAATGTGTACTCTGTGCCAGGCTCTGTCATAAGTCCTGAAGATGAATCCTTCTCCTTGGGGATCTTATGTTCTAATCTTACTAGAGCTCTTCGATGAGGGCAGGAGGTGTTTATAAATAAGCAAATAAACAAGGGACAGCTGGTGGCCCTAATGCAGTTAGATTAAAAAATGTCCTGCAAAATTTCTGTGCAAGATAAATATTCAAAGCAGAGGTAATGTTTGATTATGGTGTCAGAGTAACGCTTGATTATGGATAAGTAACCAGCTCAAAAAAAGGAATCAAAGAATAAAAGTGATGTTAACATTGAGAGAGAGAGAGAGAGAGAGAGAGAAATTAATTGGTTCTTTTCACTATGAGAAATTGTAAAATAAAAATTCTCAAAAACTAAGTTCTGTAACCAAAAAATTTTTGAAATTATTTGGAATGATGAGTATATAGTGACATCTTCAAGTTGCTGTTGCTGATAACCTGTTTCAGGTAATGAAATGCTAAATTGAAAATAGCGAAACCCCAAGAATGTATAGAAAACTGGCTTATGAACTTCAATATAAGCAAGGATAAGGGAGAGCTTCAAGTGTGGCAGAGGAATCAGCCAAACTCAGCTTCCAGTGACTTGCTCAGTTTTCTTTCCTTTCTGACCATCCAGAAGTGATCATAGGCTATCATTTGAAGTCCACTCCTCTCTAGCCCACTTTTCATCTCTCAAAAATAATCCCAAAGTTTAGAACGTAGTTAAGACAGTAATTTGGAATAAAAACAGAAAACATAATTAAACCATGAAACAACTCCTGTACTTGTGCTAGCACAACCAGGTCAAATTAGTCTCTCATAGCTAGGAAAGGCTCACTGAATAAAGAATACAAACTCATGGAAGTCTGCCATATGAGAACAGAGTAAATAAACAGATTATATGCAAAAATATACAACTCATTACTTGGGTTAGTGAAGTTTATGCACACTTAAAGGATGTGGATGATCAACTCTAATTTTTTATGACACCTTAGAAGTAAAAGGTCCCCTTTGAAGTTTATTTAATGTGTGCATGCTGTATGTATGTGCATGTACGTATGTGTGTGTGTGTATACATATATATACACACACACACATATACTGTTTGCTACATATATTTTGGTTGATTATTAATTGAGAAAATACCACAGAGCAAATAAAAGATGAGCCGTTTGATCAAGCTGGTAGAAAGTTTAAGGAAGTTGTTAATCATAGAGCAGTTATAGACTGACCACAGAAATAGACTCAAAAGGATGTCCCACTGAAGTATTCTGTATACATTTTTATAGGAGGAAATTTGCCTGGGTAGGAGAAGTGAAGAGTTTGCAGAGAAAGTGTCAGGGAAAAGATGTTATAACCTGAACATTTGGTCGCTGACATTGTGAACGATTCACTCTAAAAGAAAATAACAACAAAAAATTAAGTTAAAGAGATGCATATCCAGACTTATATAAATCTCTTCTTTTTTCCTAAAAACACTTTTTTAAACTTTAAAATTTGGTATAGTATATAACTTTTTCACATGAATTAGAAAAATTTTTAAGTATAAAATGTATTCGGTGAATACAACCTCCATCCCCCAGCTACAATATCAGTGCATATGTATACATACAAACATATTTATCTTCTTTACCAAAAATAATACAGCATATTCTCCATGCTCAGTATATTGCTTATTTTCACTTGATTTTTTTTTTTTTTTGTATTTGTACATAAAGAATTTCCTCATTTCTTAAAGCTGAGTATTATCCTCCTGTACAGGCACAGCATAATATAGTCAACAAGATTTTAGTGATAAACATTAGATTATGTTATTTTACAAACAGTGCTGCAATAAATAGATGCTTCTGTGTGAGTATATCTGTAGGACAAAAAATTAAATTAAATTAAAAGTGGGATTACTGAGTCTAAACATGTAAACCTTTCATAAATAATATTTTGTAATAAATAGTATCAATTGCTTTTCATAACAGCATAACAATTTATACCAAAGTAATGTCATATGAAATTTCTTGAACAAATATTTTACCACCCAGTCTAATGCAAATCCTGATATATTCCTGTGAGGATGCAAATCTCTGAGGAAGTAGGCTTACTTCACAGTCTTTAGGCAAAATGACTAGACTCCATAAGACACCATCCATCGCATTCGTGGATATTTGTCCACATCATTAGCAACTACTATGAGCTCCTGAAGGGAGGTGTCATTTCCCTTGACCTTGCTTTAGAAGACTCCCAGCAGAGAGCCGGCATGTGTGGTGCTTGAGAAAAGTTATTTGATGTTGATGATAATGATAAATGGCATTTTAATTTACTGAAAGAGCAAATCAAGTTTCAGAAATCTTAGAGTCTCACTTAAAATAATACTCAACTAGAACAGCCTACCCTTGCTATCATTTTCATGGGCAGATAATTTAAATACTTTTAATATAACAATTGTATTATTAAATGGTATTAACTTAGTTATATATTTTTATAACCCTCAATTTTCACTGGTTCTTTAGAAATAAAAACAGATTGATATTTGATAAAATATTTCATCTTCCATTTCCTTTGCATTTTCTGAAACACAAAGAGTTTTAATAAAACCTAAACTGCCTGTTAAAAATAAGAATGAAAGGGGTCCTCCCAAAATGATTTATCTCCATCACATGAGGAGCTTGTACATCATGTGCAGCTATTATGGCAGCCACAGATATCAAGATAATATTGTATGAGATGGGTTTTGACATACAGAGTAATTCATGGGAGCCTCCAAGTGAAATTTTATATCAGATCCTAATAACTCATATAATCATGAAAACATTTTTTTCTAACACCTCATGGTTCCAGTCTGGGTTTTGGAGAAGACTGGTTATGTATTTAGAGATCTTCTCTCTGGACGTTTACCTTGCCAAAGGCAATCAAGGTCACATAATAACACACATCCTAAACACATATAACGGTTTGTAGAATAAATAACTGGTTAAAATTGAGATAGGCCTAAAATTATAGTACTTACACGTGTGGAAATAAAAAGGAATATATCTATCTTAAGTCACCACTGGAAAGAACAAAATAAAAAATAAATGAATTTCATTGAAAAGGATGTGTGACTTAACCCACTGTCAACCCAGGGCGTATAGATCAAGAACCCCTGCAACTATTGCTCACAGTTAACCAATCTGGGGCACTAACTCTAGTCTGCTTCATGATTCCAGGTTAAACCTTAGGCAGTCATGTACATTTTGGCAATGTTTTCCCACAGGAAGATGAAGAAAGAGAATGTGGATAGGTAGATACAAATCGATCACTAATGTACTTTGAGGAAAAAGTCAGCTTCAAGTCTTAATAATACTGGCATAGTAGAATCAGCTCTCTGAGAATAATTTCAAAATTGCACTAAAAATGGTAATAATTACCCCAACTTGCATAATTAATTACCAAGATTGGCACATGGGTTTATGAAATGTGATTGAAAATTTAGCAGTTAAAATCTGCAGGTTTGTTTCTACTTCATGATGCTTATTGGCCTTATCTTCCCCATTACACTTTCTGGTTTTTCTCCTGTCTCACCAGTAGTGCCTTCAGAGTCTCTTTTGCTGAATCCTCCTCTACTGGTGTTCTCCCCAAAGCATCTAGATCTTGGTTCCTCTTTTATCACTCCCAGCCCACACATAGGACTCATCACCATCATCATTACCAAGTCCACTTGGTGAAAGCTTTTCCCACCATAAACCCTACGCACAGGGACTTGAAGTGTGATCATGCTAGTTGTGCACTGCCTAATGTACCTGGTGGGCCTGCCACCTTTCCACATTCAAGGGGTGGACTCATCTGCCACAAAGTTCTCATATTTCTGAGTTTCCAGTAAGGATTCTCACTCTTCTTGAAATTGTCAAATTTGCAGCCTACTGCAAGAGAGAGCAGCAGCTTAAAGCCACAATATGATATGGCTAAAATTCTTATCTGATTATATTTTCTCTAACTTTTCCATGTATGCATTCAATGGCAAAAATAATTGATTTCTTCAAAACTTGTTCACTTAGAAAGGGCACGTAATAATTGCAGGGATATACTTTGCGATATTAACCTTGCAAACTCAAAGTTAACCCGTACCACGAGCCAAAGAAGGCTGATTTTCAAAAAGTAAGGGACAAGGGGAGGCATAGATCATAAGTTAAAAGGAAGTCAGAGAAAAAAAACAACTCATGGGATTTGTGGTTTGGGGTTAGGCTCCATGAAGAAAGTGAGGCTTACGTTGAAAAAGAGTGAAAGCATGTTGATTCTGAATATCATTACAGCCTTATGATTAGTAAATGAGTGAGAAAAATTCTTCAAGTCCCTAACTTTCATTTTCCCATGAGTGTCGTCTTATCTCATTTTATCCATTCCAGAACCTAGCATAATTCTTGACACGTAATAGGTTTTTACTAAGGGTCTTCTCAATTAATTCTTCTCTGCTTCTTCACTAAGACAGTGATGTGAGTTGTATATTGTTTCATCACCAAATTAATTAGTTAGAGGCAATGCATTAACTAGTATAAGAACTGAAAATTTAAACAATATTAAGGAGAAAAAAAGAATGACATGATTAAGTTGGGATTTACTTAAGTAAAAGTTTATATTAAATTTTAAGTTCTGAGTGATTAAGTAGTTTTGTTTTGGCAGCTTTTTGTATGGTTTGGTCAGCTGTTGCAGACTCTATCCAGACCTCTAATCTCATGAATCTTCCTTTTTTAAAAAAATTAAACTGATCAGGTTAACATTGGATAATACCATTACATAAGTTTCAAGTGTACGACTCTATAATATGTGATCGGCATATTCTATCTTCCTTTTTACGATCCATTGGTCCGCAAATTTTTCTAAGCCACCATTCTGGTATCTGCACTGTGGGGGAAGGGAAGGCACGTCTGGGGCAGGTGATGCCACTCTGAGCAGCACACAGACTAGTGGGAAGAGTCTCTGTCTTGTCACCTCCTTAGAGGAGAAGGCTGTCACACCACACACAGATTTCTAGACATCGTATTCACCAGCGCTGAGTGGGATGAGGCCAGCTTACTCTCCTAAAGGAATTTAGTTAACAAAGAAGTAAAGAGAAGTCAGAGAAACTGGGGAAGGTTTTGTGGAGTAAGTATGACCTAATTTTGGTAGGGGGATTATGAAGGATTTGGATAATTAGAAAGCATGTTGGAAAGACTTTGCAGCAGGCGAAGGACACTCAAAGGCGGAGGGGCTAGAATGAGCACAGCATGTAAAGGACGGTGAGGAAACTTGAGAAAGAAGGCAGACTAAGACAGGGAGCAGGGACTCTCACAAGTGACTAGAAAATTAACGCTCTTTGTAACGAAATCACATTGCTTAATTTGTCCAGACAAATGACTGCAGGGTTCTGCTGGGAAATGCATCTCTGTCCTCTTCAGATTAGTCATTGTAAAAGGATATATATGTATATTTCAAATATGCTACCATTGCTCAGAACAAACTTTCTAAATCTTTTTCTGTGACCATATTTTTTAAAAAATATTCTCAACCATGTGCCATATCTTTCAACTTTTAGGGTAAACTGCATATTGGTAAAAAAGTTCAAATGAATTATAGTTCAAATGAAATAAAGGGCAAATAAGCTGGTTTATGTATATTTGAATCATCAAAAGCAGCACTAAAGAAATAAGGCAAAAGTCCTTGTGTGGTGTGGAAATGGCTTAGCAATGTCTGACTTTAAAGATAGTCTTCAGAAGCAGACCAAGAAAAATGAAGGGTTACTTAGTCTCCATTGTTGATCTCTGACATGCCGGAGGTCTCTGCCACCGACAACCCCTTGAATATATCGACTCCACTCATTTTGACAGCTTCTCATTTAAATTCACCTAATCAGAAAAACAAATACAAAATCTGGACCACAAAAATTGTGTTCTTGAGTTCTAATTAGAAGATATGATGAGGCAAACTTATTTAAATGCCTGATTTTAGATTTGCAAAATAAATCTGAAAGTCAAAGAGGTGTGTCACTAACCTACATATTAGATATTGTCAGCTGAAGAAATTTCTAATATGAAATTTTCCATCCTCTATTACAGTTCATACTATTTTAAGGTTTGTGGTAATTCAGTCTTATGTGGTTAAATGTCATTCTCATTGGGAGGTGTCTATGTTTTTAATTTCACCTTCTTTCCTGGACTTGGGACTAGGGTATAGAAAACAATGGCAACTTTGTTGAAGTTCTTTTTTAAATTCATTTTCAACCATTTAAAAATATAATAAACATTTTATGTTAACATTCATTTAATACAGGTGGCGATTGCATGTCTGTTATTTTCAGTATTTTGTGTTGATTTAGAATATTTGACAATTATAAATAAAATTCTTAGATATAAAGCATTAAAGTACATTTCATATTTTTAAGAAAAGAATATGGGCAAGTTTTGCAAAAAGAGAAAATGTATGAATTAATCTTTTCACCATGACTAATACTTTACGGAATCAATTATAAAAAGACCAATCAATATAAAATGATAAATACACAGATTATCTGTTATGTTGATTCACCTGGTCTCAAAATTCTCAACCATTTATTTTTAGGCATAAATAAAACTCATTCTGGTCCATTTTAAAAATAAACAAAAGGTTTCTAACCCAAGTTTCTGGACTTTTCTTCTCTTTCAGCTCCATCTATGCAAATCCATGCCGCTTAACAAAATAATATCTAGACTCCCTAAAAAATACCAGCACTTTCCCTTAGATATTAAGAAGCTGCATTTACATGGCAGTTTAACCTGTTTGTGTGCTTTCACTAAGAAACTGATTTCCTTGTTTACCTAACCAGTGTTTTTTCTAGTCATTTGTCATTTACATAACACTGAGCAACCAGTACTGAGAAAGTCCTAAACAACAAAAAAGCCTCTATAACAATTTTTGACACAAGGGACTTCATGGAGAAGTCCGTATATTCATCAGTGGCAGATTCATTGCACTTTCTGTTTAGCTAGCCATTTCCTAGTGGAACAGTGATGTTTTATTTGGCCAGCAAGAGCTGCTAGAACAGGACAGCAGTTGTATTCATGAAGCAAACTATTGGGAAAAATTTTCTTGCTTATTTTTTTCCTCTGTGTGTGTATTTGTACTTGCACAAAGCATTAAAGTACATTTGTGTGTGTGTGTGTGTGTGTGTGTGTGTGTGTGTGTGTGTGTTTATTCAAGATCTTGGGTGCAAAAGTCACTTTGTTTATTTGTGAGAAATTTGAAAACATGACTGTACGTAGTTTATATTTATGACTCTTCTATAGTCATTTTTCTTAAATTAAGTTTTTTTTTTTAACTTACCAGATATATTTTAAACTACTTGGTTAACTGTTCTTACTGAATCAAATTTGTACTACTATTGCTATGTTTAGCAAAAGCTCGCCCTTTACCATCGCATTCTTTAAAAAAATATAATAAAACAGATGTTCATTTTTTCAAAGAAAATAGTGGAAGATGGGGGAGAGGAAGACTAGTTATAAATAACAACACAATTGTGCCAGTAAAATTTCTTTACTAAAATATATTAGGTGGTACTCAGTCCTGAGACAGAATAGTCTTGTTTTCACATTTAGTATCTTTCTTAGATCATCTCACTAGTCATAGTAAATTAAAATATAAGTTAACATTTTATTGATAGTGGATCTTGAACAGATTCATCTTTCAAAAAAACATAAACTTCTGGCCTTTGAAATCACTTTATCTCTGACCTTCACATTCTTGTTTCTTAAGCTATATTTAATTACCTCAAAAAGAGAAAATGATTGTAATAAAAGAAAATTTCCTTTTTAATTTCATTTTTCTCCTCTCATTCAAGAGAGATGAAATATTTGGAGTAATCTGGTATGTAAAACCATCTTTCATAATTTTGGTCCCTTCTTAAGTGTATGTGGAGATTAGCACAGTTTAATTTATTTTGATGAGAGAAAGTAAAGTTCTTTTTTTATATGTTTTAAAAATAATAGCCTGCCAAAAATATTTTAAGAGCCTGTAGCAATGCTAGAAGAATAAACCATGTCAGGTGTTTCATGGGATCAAAAGATGATCGCCAACCCCTTTTTACTCTTGTTTATCTTAATGTTTTTTTAATAATCCTTAAAACAATCAAGAACTTATTAACTCTACTATTTAAATACAGTGCCCAAGAGTGACATTCAAATATAAAATCTACTTTAAAAGAATCACAAGGCAGAAAGCAACTTTGGTTTGCTTTTAATCCAAGTCAGACAGCGTTTAAACTCTGCTAGAGTAATTTAATCTCATTCTTGAGATCTCTAGGAAACAAAATTGTTCAGTTTCCCAGAGAAAAACGACTCAAATGTGTCACACCTTCCCTCTGGAAGGCAAGATGTCCAAATGAAATTTTAATACAAAAATTGAATGTTTTTCTATGACAATCTCATTTATAATATTTTGAGATCAGTGTAGCTAGCTAGGAAACTGAGGTTTGTGGACCAGGAAAGCTGGTGTTCAGTTCTCTGAGACTGTATCTTTTTCATCGCTGAGGTCAAAGTGATGCAGCCTTTCTAGGCCTAATAGACCTAAATGAATAGGACATTAATAGGCAAGTGGGCAAAAAAGGTTGTTCACAAGCTATCCACATGAATTACCAACCCGTAAAAGGTGTCCCTTTATTACTTTGAGAGGTAACCAAGATATCGTCGGCAGGCATTTGCAGATCTTGCATTTGTCATATGAAAGCATAGATTGAAATCTTAGTCTGGTAATATTTTGAGTCTGATATTTTTAAAAACTCTATTGTATCTCTTAGATTATTTGACAGTGTTGCTAAATATAATTTTTTACAGAAAGTGAATAAGGAGTTTTATTCAAAAATTGATACTGATTCTTCAGATTCATTAAAAGTCTTACATTATTCCCTTGCAAAAAATATTAGAAGTACTTTAGTAATAATTGAAACTATGCAGCAAATAAGCATGTGAAGTTACACAATATCATACGCTGTTAAGAATTGCAAATAAAAGCACTGTTAGAATGGCTCAAATCTAAAATACTGACAACTCCAAAAGCTAACCAAATGTGGAACAACAGTAATTACCATCCACTGTGGGTGGGAAAGCTAAATGATACAGTCACTTTGGGAGACAGTTTGGCTGTTTCTTGCAAAAGTAAGCATACTCTTACTATATGATCCAGCAAGTGGGCTCCTTGGTATTTACCCAAAGGAGATGAAAACTTAATGCCCACACAAAAACCTGCACACAGATGTTTATAGAAGCTTTATTCATAATTGAAGAAAACAAGATATGCTTCAGAATGGATAAACAAACTGGCATATACATAAAATGAAATAGTATTCAGTGCTAAAACGAAATGAGCTATTAGGCCATGAAAAGACATAGAGGAAGCTTTAATGTATATCACTAAGTGAAAGAAGCCAATTTAAAAAGCCTACATACTGTATGATTCCAGATATATGACATTCTACAGAAGGTGAAACTATGGAGACAGTAAAAAGATCAGTGGTTGCCAGGGACAAGAGGAGGTAGGAATGAACAGATGGAGCACAGAAGATTTTTAGAGGGGTAAAGGTATTCTGTATGATACTATAATGGCGAATATATGTCATTATACATTTGTCAAAACCTGTAGAATTGTATTCTAGCACAGAAAAGAGCCCAGTGATTTAGTTAATAATAGTGTATCATTATTGGCTCATCAGTTGTAACAAATATCCCACATCAATGCAAAATGTTAATAAGGGAAACTGAAGGTGGGAAAATAGCAAAAGTACTTGGGAACTCTGTACTTTCTGCTCAATTTTTCCGTAAACATAGGATTGCTGTAACATAATAAAGTTTATTAATTAAAAAAAATAAATAAAGATCGCAGGAAAAGAAAAATCTGTTGTAAAAATCACATTTTTAAACCAGTTGTCTGTACAAGGATAGGGTGGCCTTTGTGGATAGGGACCACATTCAAGTCATTTTCTCCTGCTATGACATCCTCAACAAATATGTCAACTGCAAAGAATGGCTTGGCGTTTCCTTAAAGCAGATTTCTAAAAAGATTGGCCAACCCAACTTTTCAAGAGACTTAGTATTCACCAGGAACTGTATACTCCCTGGCCCAAATCAATTTTGTTGCATTACTAAAGATGAACATTTCAATAGTAACAGTCCAATCTGAGATGGTGACAAAATTACTAAGTAAGTAAATAGCATTAGGGATGCATGTGTTCATTACTTATTTTTAAATCCTACCCTTTGAAATAAGTTCCTAATACAAGTATAAAATTTGGAAAATTACATACAAGTAGAGAAATGTGTGTTCCTCCCACCTTAATAACTGCATAGAATATCCAGAGATTAAATAAATTGAGAAGCATTGGTACTCACATTTAATGAGTCATTAAAAAGCCTCTTCTCCTAATAAAATGCAAACAAGAAGCCGTTAGAAACTTAGGTGTGTTAGAAACAGTATCAAATACTTTCATTTTTCTATTGAAAACTTTCCAGAGCCACACATTAAAGAAGCAATAATTTTCTAAACATGGCAACTACTGATGTTGCATAAGGTCATCTGATTTCCTATGCTCACTAGTATAATTCAAAAATTTCTGACAAAAAGTTACAACTAATTCATATAAAGGAGTTAACTAAAAAGAGCAAAATGTATAAGCCAGTGAGAACACAGTGATTCAGTGTTAGTATTTCTTTGCCTATTTAGTTGATTTAGTCATTTAACAAATATCTAGTGAAACCCTCATATTATGCGCCAGGCACTGTTCTAGAAAATTGCAATATATTTGTGCAGAAATATGAATGCAATCTGCATTCTAGACCTCAGGTTCTTGTTCTTGAGGTTTTCTGCTAGAGTATGGGAATTAAATCCAGTATGGTTCTTCTTTATTGAGACAAAATAAATTGAGAAACATTGATACTCACATGTGTCTCAATAAACAAGACCTATATTTTAAGATATCACCATTTTCTATCTTCTGTGAAAGTCGAAGAATGGAAAAAAGAATGAAGGAGGAATGAAGGAGGAAAAAAATAAACGGAAGAGAGAAAAAATGAAGACCCCATTACCTTAAGGAACAATGAATGCAAGAGTAATTTTATTTTAAAATATGTGTAACATTAGAAATGCATTCATCTACTGAGGGCCTATTCTGTGTTAGGCATTGTACTAGGACCCAGGGATAAAACAGTGAAAAATATGTAGTCTGGCTCATGGAACGTACAGTGAGGGGTGGGGAAAATAAATTTATCACATAAAACATGAATCTATATATAGAAACTGCAAACCATGCTATTAAATACATGTACAAGGGCCTGGCGAGGAGAGACTTTCCGGCAGAAATGACATTTGAACTAAGCTCTCAGGATAACAAAGAAGGAATATGATCAATTTTAAACAAAAGTAATAGAGAGTGCAAAGGCACTAAGAGTATGACAAATTTTAGCAATAGAAAAAAGGTAAGTGCAACTAGAGTGTTAAAAGAGAGAAATGGGCTCAAAATGTGAAGCTTGTTTTTATGGTATATTCATTCAGAAAATGAAAATACTCACTGGCTGGATCGTAGAAATATGCAAATAAGCTTTTTACTACACAAGAAAGATTTTATTTTTTTTATTTTCCTACGACCTGGAAAGCAGTGAAAATTTTGATGACAGTTCTCCCATTGATCTGCATTGACCTTGGTGATAACCAATTTCCTCACGAGTCTCATAATTCTAGATTGGTATGAAGGAAATGTTGATTGTCAGAATAAGCCAAGGTATAGACATCGACTTGCTGTTTGGGTATAAGTAGCTGAATTTTTGCTTTACTTATATGTACAAATTGAAATTTTAACTCAAAATAATTATATCGTGTGCACAACAATCCTGTGGAAACATATACTTACACATAAGGGAAAATGGGGAATTATGGCTTGAGAAAGCAGTTGATCTTTCTGGGTGGTTTTTGCCAGCATAAGGAAACTGATTCCGTTCCTGCGGTGTTCTTCAAAGAGTTGGAGTCAGAGAATAGAATAGGAAGTGACCCTTGCTGGCCTAAACCCCAGGAACCGGCAAACACAGGATTTCCACTTTACTGATAGCTTTCTTTGTGGTGGCCCTTGGCTATCTTTTCACAGGCAAGCCTTTTCCTCTGATAAAAAAAAAAAAAAAAAAAAATTATAAATATACTGATATGTAAAAACATACAATGGCTTTCTTGTATATTGTTATGTTCTTTTGAATTATAGCCATAATGATTAGGGAGCAGTGTATAGTTTTAGAAACAAAGTTGAAATAAGAGTCCAAGCAGGTCATGCAATTTTCTTCAGGTTTTATTAGTGATGAAACCACAAGTTCTTCACCCAGGTCTCTTTGAAGATTGATATAAAATACAGCTTTCACCCTAGCCTATAATTTTCTATGTAATGGAGGCACTTCTTTTGTCACATCTCAGAAACAATACTCAAAGAAAGAGATTATGAGCACAACCATATCATGATGTCATACAAGAGAGGCTCGACCTTGTCACCTAGATCCATTTCCATACCATTCTGGAAAGTTCTTTACTAACACTGATAAAAGGTTTAGCTGACATCCCACATCTTTCCCTAAAATTATATGTGTATGAACATATTATAAAACTGGACTGTAAACATATAAAAGCACATCTAAGTAGGAAAGTGCCAATGATCAAATATTATATCCTTGTAAAGACTGTTTTGTTTTGTTTTTCTATAACTAGAGATTTATTTTACTTATTTATTTTTTTATCTTTGAGGAGAATTTCCAGATTTTTAACTATTTCTTCTTAGGCAGAAATACATTCATAACTGCATCCAGTTTTACTAATGTTGGACATTAGATGGCTTTTTTCTTCTTAGAGAAGAAGAAACAGCTCAGATTAAAATAGTATGTGCACACTTGGAGAATGGGAAGTGTTGAAGGTTCAGGTGTTACAAAACAGTTACGTAAATAAACATGTAATGCTATGAATTAATTTTTTTTAATTTTTATTTTTAATTTGGTCTTAGGGAATGTGGTTCAAAGACTCAGTGCCAAGAAAGGAGTTAAAATAAAGTTTTGGAATTCTGATTCTGGCCATTACAGAGTAACAAATATTGTAATAAACTCTCTTTATAAATGACTCTAACACCAGACAAAATATATGAAACAATTGTCTTCATTTGTTGGAAAGTAGGCAGCAGAGTGGAGAAAAACACACAGTGTCACTGCTATAATGTCCCCCAACTTCCCACCTGGAGGAACTTGCTTGATCACAGGGCAGGGAGGGAAAGCTCAAGCAGAGCGTGACGGTCACTCTAAGAGGAGGGAGGAGTCAGTGATCACAGTGTGGAACCGCTAAGGTGACTGGAACATGAAAGGAATGTTACCAAAGAGGATGGAATTAGGTAGAAAAGGAGCTCTTAATAGTTTCTTAGAGGTCTCGACAAAATATTAAATTGTATGCATGCAGGCTTGGTGCAGGGCACAGTATCCGACAATCTGTGAGCTGAATAATGATATCTAAGGGAATAACATGGACCTTCAACAAAGATCCCCAAAAGGGCTTCCTAGGCCTAGTGTTGGGTCTATTCTAGACCTGTTTATAAAGAAAAAGAGCTTCAAAAGTGTAAAAAATTATTCTGACACTTGTTGAAGTGACAAGAATGACTTTATTCAAGACTATTGCAGTAGAGGAGAGAGACTGACTTCTACTCCAAATACAGTAAAGATAACTAGGGATTTACAGCCAAAGACTAAAGTGAGCAGGTAAAGAATTACTAAGAGGAACTTGATTAGCTATCGAAGGTGGGGGATTCTTGTTAAACCGGTGTTAGAGTATTGTTGTTAAAAGCAAATCAAAGACTTAGATATCAAAACTGGGGAATGAGGAATTTGATCACATAGCAAAGGTAGGGGGATTCTCACTAAACTGAATTAGCAGGAATTTTAAAATAATTTTTTCCAATTACTGTTGACATTTAATATTATTTTATATTAGTTTCAGGTGTACAGCATAGTGGTTAGACATTCATATGATTTATAAAACCATTTCCCCATAAGTCTAGTACCCATCTGGTACTATACATAATTATTACAATATTATTGACTATATTCCTTGTGCTATACTTTACATCTTCATGACTGTTTTGTAACTACCAATTTGTACTTCTTAATCCCTTTACTTTTTTATCCAGCCACCCACTCCCACCCTCATCTGGCAACCATCGGTTTGTTCTCTGTATCTGTAAGTCTGTTTCTGTTTTGCTTATTCATTTATTTTGTTCTTTAGATTCCACATATAAGTGAAATCATATGATATTTGTCCTTCTCTGTCTGACTTATTTTACTTAACACAATACCCTCTAGATCCATTCATGTTGTCACAAATGATAAGATTTCATTTTTTTATGGCTGAGTAATATTCCATTATATATATGTACCACAGCTTTAGATAATTATACATTGGTGGACACTTAGGTTGCGTTCAAATCTTGGCTATGGTAAATAATGCTGCAATGAACATAGAGGTGCATATGTCTTCTCAAACTAATGTTCTGGATTGCTTCAAATAAGTACGCAGAAGTAGAACTGCTGGATTATAGGGTTGTTTTATCTTTATTTTCTTTTGAGGAGGCTTCATATGTTTTCCATGGCAGCTGCACCACTTTTCAATCCCATCAACAAAGCAGGAGTGTTCCCTTTTCTCTATATTCTCCGCAATATTTGCTTATTTATTAATGATAGCCATTCTGACAGATGTGATTTTAATTTGCATTTCTCTTATAATTAATGACATTGAGCGTCTTTTCATATGCCTATTGGCCAACTGTATGTCCTCATTGGAGAAATATCAGTTCAGGTCCTCTGCCCATTTTTTTAAATTGGATTTGTGGGTCCCAGGCCTGGCTAGTCCCAGGTCTGGCTGTGATCCAGGCTTGCAACTAGGAATAGGATCTGGATTTAGAATGTCACATTAGTGTAGTAGGGCGCCTGTGCCTAAAATATGTAAACATAATTCAGCTTATTATATCACACATGTGTAACTTGATGCCACTATTGTACTGTTATATATGTGGAGCCATGTGGTCCCCTGGGGAGCAGAAGGGGAGCACAAGAAGGGGAGCAAAAGAAAAGCAGAAGCAGAAGCACGTTTCACGCAGCAGAAGAGCGCTCCCCACAATGAAGTTGGTGCCTGCCGTTTCATTCTCATGTCTACCCCTTGTGCATTTTTCCAGCTGGGCGTCTCACCACCAAAACCTTCTTGATCAGCTGGGCGCTGACAGGATTGTGGTGTTTTGTTTTTGTTTTTTGGTTTTTGGTTTTTTTTGGTGTAAAGTTGTATGAGTTCTTTATAATTTTAGATATTGACCCCTTATTGGATGTATCAATGGCTAATATTTTCTCTCAATCCATAG
>NW_011888941.1:2570169-2577176 GCF_000151845.1 Pteropus vampyrus
CTAAACATACACCTAAGGAATAAATCCCATTCTGTCATGGCGTATAATCTTTTTAATATATTTCTGAATTCATTTCGTTAATATTTTGTTGGAGATTTTTGCATCTATATTCATCAAGGATATCTATTATTTTTTGTGTGTGTGTGTGTGTGTGTTTTATAATGTCTTGGAATCAGGAAAATATTTGCCTTGTAAAATGAACTTAGAAGCCTTCTCTCCTCTTGAATTTTTGGAATACTTTGAGGAAAAAATAGGTGTTAATTCTTTTTTAAATATTTTGGCAAAATTCACCTGTGAAGCAATCCAGTCCAGGACTTTTGTTTCTTGGAACTTTTTTGATTGCTGATTCAATTTTGTTAGTAGTAATTTATTTGTTCAGATTTTCTGTTACTTCTTGATTCAGTTTTGGAAGATTGCGTATTTCTAGGAATTTATCCATTTCTTCTGGATTGTCCAGTTTGTTGGCATATAATGGTTCATAGTATTTTCAGTTGTCACTTTCCTCTTTTATTTCTGATTATATTTATTTGGGTCCTCTCTTTTTTTCCTGATGAATCTGTTTAAAGTTTTTTCCATTTTTATTTTTTTATCTTTTCAAAGAACCAGCTCTCAATATCATTGATCTTTGTATTTCTTTTTTAGACTATATTTTGTTTGTTTCCATTCTGACTGTCATTATCTCCTTTCTTCTACTGACTTCGGCTTTTGTTTGTTGTTCTTTTTCTAGTTCCATTAGATTGTTTATTAAAGATTTTTCTTGTTTCTTGAGGTAGGCCTGAATTATTATAAATTTCTCTCTTAAGACTGCTTTTGATTTCTTCCTTGATTTCATTATAACCCCATTCATTATTTAGTAGCATGTTCTTTCACCTCTATGTGTTTGTGTGTTTTTCAGGTTTTTTTCTTGTAATTGATTTCTAGTTTCATACTATTGTGTTCGAAGAAGGTATTTGATATGATTTCAGTCTTTTAAAATATATCGAGACTTGTTTTGTGACTTAACATGTGGAGCAACTTGGAAAATGTTCCATGTGTACTTGAAAAGAATGTATATTCTGCTGATTTGGGTGAAATGCTCTAAAAACATCAATTAAATCCATTTGGCCTAGTTTGTCATTTAAAGCCTCTATTTTCTTGTTGATTTTCTGTCTGGAAGATATGTTCATTGGTGTCAATGGGGTGTTACAGTCCTTTACTATGACTACATTACTATCAATATCTCCTTTTATGTCAGTTAATATTTGCTTTACATATTTACGTGCTCCTATGTTGGGTGCATGAATGTATACATGGGTTATATCCTTTTTTTAGATTGATCCCTTTATCACTGTGAAATGTCTTTCCTTGTCTCTTACTGAGAAACATTAATCATTTTTCTACTATTTGTATCTTATTATTGCCTTTGTTTTAAAGTCTATTTCCTCTTATGTAAGTATTGTTACGCTAGCTTTTTAAATTTTTCATTTGAATTAAATATTTTTTCCACCTCTTTATTTTCAGTCCATGTGTATCTTTCAATCTGAAATGAACCTCTTGTAGACAGCACATGTCCGAGTCTTGTTTATTTATTCATTCAGTTACTCTATGGCATTTGATTGGAGCATTTAATCTATTTACATTTAAAGTGATTATCTATAGGTGCGTAATTATTGCTATTTTATTATTTATGAACATGTTCTTTTTTTCCTTCTTCTTCCTAAAGAAGTCTGTTTAATATTGCTTGTGATACTAGTTTAGTGGTGATGAACTACTTTAGCTTTTTCTTGTCTGGGAAGCTCTTTATCTCTCATTTTTAAATGATAGCTCGGCTGAATACTTTTGGTTGTAGGTTCTTGCTTTATATCTCTCTGAATACTTCATTCCAGTCCCTCTGGCCCGCAAAGTTTCTGTTGAGAAATCAGCTGACTGTCTCATGTGCATTCCCTTGTAGATAATTATCTGCTTTTCTCCTACTGCTTTTAAGATTCTTAGTTTTTAACCTTTGTCCTTTTAATTATGATGTGTTATTTAGTTTTTTACCTTTGTCCTTTTAATTATGATGTGTCTTGATGTGATTCTTTTTGTGTTCATATTATTTGGGACTGTTCGTGCTTCCTGAACTTATATGTATATTTCTTCAGGTTAAGGAAGTTTTTGGTCATTATTTCTTCAAATAAGGTCTCAATCCCTTACTCATGCTCTTTTTTTTCTGGCACCCCTATGATGCAAATGTTATTATGCTTGATGTTGTTCCAGGGGTCCCTTAAGCTATCTTCAAATTTTATTATTCATTTGTCTTCTTGCTGTTTCAATTGGGTGTTTTCTACTATTTTATCTTCCAAATTGCTGCTTCAATCCTCTGCTTCATCTCATCTGTTACTGATTCCTTCTAGTGTATTCTTCATTTCAGTAATTGTATTTTTCATTTCTGACTAGCTGCTTTTTATGGTTTCTATGTACTTTTTTATGTTTATACTCTCTTTGTTGAAGTTCTCATCTGTTCTTCCCCTCAGTTCATTGACCATTCTTATAATCAGTGTTTTGAACTCTGTATTTGGTAGAGATTGCTTGCCCCCATTTTGTTTAGTTTTTTGTTTGTTTGTTTGTTTTTCCTGGAATTTTCTCCTTTATTTTTTATTCGGGTCATGTTTCTTTGTTTCTTCTTTTTGGCTGCTTTCCTGTGTTCATTTCTATGCAGTAGGTAAATCTGCTATGTCTCCCAGTCTTGGGAGGATGACCTAATGCAGTAGGGGTCATGTGGAGCTAAGTGGTATAGTTTCCCTGGTCACCTGAGTTAAGTACTCCAATAGTGTCTCTTGTGTGCAGTGTATGATCCCTCTTGTAGTAGTTGAGCCTTGAATGCTGTTGCCGCATCAGTGTGTGGGATTGACCCTCAGGCTTAATGGCCATGAAGATTGGCCACAACCAAAGCATATGAGCTGCTGTGCAAGGGTTGACTCCATGAAGCAGAATTCATCCCAATGGGCTCTGGTATTTGTTGAGATCACCCTTTGGGTGTACCACTTGTGGAGCTAGATTGTACTCTAGTGTCATCTGAAGCTGGCCACTGGGTTTGATGGTTCTGGGGCCTCTTAGGAGGGCCTTCTGTGTAGGCCAAAGTCAGCTGTTGTTTGTGACTGGCCTGGGCTACCTAGTAGAAGCTACAAAGCAATCAGCAGTTGTTTGCTGCCTGTGTTGTATGTAGAGACATGTGGGGGACTCCACACTGTGAACTGAGGCCTGCTGCTACCAGTACTGGGCCTGAGGCAAAAGGAACAGGGGATCCCAAAGCCTGTTGTCTCCTGCTGGCTGCTCATAAGGCTCAGTCAATGAAAGAGCCTCAGGAGGTACAAGAGTTGGGTAAAGCGGGGTCTCAGGGAGTCAAAGGGTGGGGCAAATGATGTTAACCTGGTTAATGCAGATTCAGATTTGGTGCCAGTGCTGAGCCTGGGTCTACTTAGTTTGAAGCACATGGCACTGAAAGGCCAGCCACTGCCTTCTCAGGGTCTAAAGACCTTTGAGAGTTTTTGAGAAAGACTGCTGAGTGAGCCAAGGCTGGCCACACACTGCTGAAAGACCCTCCAGAGGTATTCTTAATGAAGCTGGCTACTATCTGCTAGCCTCAGGCAGTGCTTGAGTTGGGTGGAGAGGCATCTCAGGGAGTTTTCAGGGTGGAGCAAGTGGTGTTCACTAATCTAATGCATAGTCAGATTTAGCTTTGTATGGTTAGGGGTTAACAAAGGAAAGGTAGTCCTGGCCTGCTAGCTATGTGGGAGGAGGGCTCACCATAAGGACAATGGTGGTTGTTCCTCCAACTCTTGGCCTGAAGACACAAAACTCAGTTTCTCTCAGCAGTCACACTCCTTGGTATTTACCCAAATAAGTTAAAAACTATGTCTATACAAAAACCTGAACATGAATGTTTACAGCAGTTTTGTTCATAACTCAAAAGTTGAAGGAATGAAGATATCCTTCAGTAAGTGAATGGACAGATAAAGTCTGTTTCATGCAGACAGAGAAAAATTATTCAGTGAACACTAAAAAAATGAGCTCTCTAGCTATGAAAAGGTATGGAGGAACTTAAATGCATATTACTCAGTGAAAATGCCAGTGTGAATAGACTACATACTGCATGATTCCAACTCTGTGACAGTCTGTAAAAGGCAAAACTATGGAGACAGTAAAAAGATTAGTGGTTGCCATGGGTTGGGGAGTGGAAGGGATGAATATGCAGAGCATTGATGATTTTTAGGGCAGTTAAACTACTCTGTATAATATTATAATGGTGGATATACATCATCATACATTTCTCAAAATCCATAAAATACACAACACCAAGAGTAAACTCTAATGTAAACTCAGGACTTTGGGTGATAATGATGTGCCAGTGTAGGTTCATTGAGTTTCAGAAATGTACCACTCTGGGGAGGGATGTTTTAGCAAGTGGCTGTGCCTGTGTCGGGGCAAAAAGTATATATAAACGGCACTTTCTGCTTAATTTAGTTGTGAACTTAAAACTACTTTAAAATATATCCTGTTAAAAAATACTAGATTAGCAAAGAAGCAGGAAACTGTGACCCAGAAATAATAGAAATGCAGAAATTAGCAATAAGACCTTGAAAAGAGTTATAAATATGTTCAAGTACTTACAGGAAATAATGGATACAAAAAGTGAATGGATCAGAAATCTCAGTAGAAAAAGAAAAAAAAAAAAAAAAAAAAAGGAACAATTGGAAATTCTAGACCTGAAAAACACTATTAGTCAGAGAGTTAAGAAACATGTCATATAGGAGAACGATAATCAAAATACTACTAACTTAACAAAAATATACAAACGTACAAATAGAGAAAAAAATGGAAAAAAATCTTTACAATTGCTGGAAGAAAATCTCAACCTATAATTTCATATATAGAAAAAACTTTTTCAATCATAAGCATCTAGAAGAGAACATGGAAAAATATATTTGTGATCTTTCAGTAGACAGATTTCTTAAAAGTGACATGTAAACATCAGCTATTAAATTTTAAAATGTTGACTTCTTAAAAATTAAATATATTTGATTACCAAAAGTTACTGTTAGGAATATAAATAGGCAAACCACAGACTGTGAGAAGTTTTTCACAAAACGTAGATCTGTCAAACAATTCGTATCCATAATATATGAAGAATTTCTAAACTTTATAATATAAAGCCTGATAATTGCATCAAAAATGAGCCAAAGACTTGAACTGGCACTTCTCAAGGGAATGGCCACTGACTCCATAAAAAGATACATCAGTGAAGATTATTAGTTGTCAGAAAAATGCAAATTGAAACCACAATGTGGTAGAAAATGAAAATTGAAACCACCATTCTGCATACTTGAATGGCGCAAATTAAAATAAATGAACAAAGAACTAAAACTGAGAACTCCAAATATTGGTAAGGTTATACAACAAACCAGAACTCCCAACTGTTGCTTTTACAAGTATAAAATGGTAAAACCATTTTTGCAAAATGGGTAGGCTGTTTTTTATACAGAAGTTACACCTTTCTTCTGGCCCACCAATTTAACTCCTAGGTATTTATCCAAATAAATGAAAAAAACTTGTCCGCAAAAAAAATCATGTAAGAATATTCATTGTAGCTTTATTCACAATAACCAAAATTTAAAAATTGTATATCCATCAATAGGAGAGTGGATTAAGAAATTATAGTATATTTATACAATAAAAGACTACAAATATGTGCAATGATATCAGTAATATGGACAAATATTATACATGTAGAAGAAGTGTGGGATCAACTCTTAAGATACGAATACCCTGACCTCATGGAACCCTGTATAATCTCCTCTCTTTAAGTGTAGGTCAGAGTTGTGAATAAGAAGGATGTCATTTTTATGATTAGGTTACAGAATATGGCAATAGGTAAAATCAGTTGATTCTGAGTTAATTAAATGAGAGATTATCCTGAGTAGGTCTGATTTATCGGATGAAACTCTTCCTGAACAGAGATATCATCCTATCAGCCCTGAAGCAGCAAACAGCTTTGTCGTAAATTCCCTATGGGGAGGACCTCCCTCTTATAACCACAAGGAATTGAATTTTGTCAACAACCTACATAAGCTAGGAAGAAGCCCCCGAACTCCAATGCAGACACTGATTTCAGCCCTGTGAGACACTGATTTCAGCCCTGTTGAGACCCTGAGCAGAGGACCTAGCTAAGCCATGCCTAGATTCCTGACACATAAAAATTATGAGATAATCAATAATTATTATTTGAAGCCACTAAATGTATGGTAACTTGTTATACAGCAATAGAAAACTGATACAAAGCCAGACATAAAAGAGTACCACTGAAAAGTACCATTTATAAAAAGTTCTGATACAGGCAAGAAAGTTATATTGTGAAAGATTCAGAACAATGGTTGCCTCTGTTGATGAAGGAGGTTGAGTGGGAAGATGCCTGAGGCAACTTCTGTAGGTTGTGAAATTGTTAAAGCTATACACTTAAGAGCTGTGCATTTCACTGTAAAAATATCTCAAAATTTTTTTAAAAAATCAAGCTTATATTTATATGTACCTTATTTCTGTAAAGTCATTCCTCTCTGTGGTGTTTCTTAATGCAGGCTCATCTAAAACTCACAAGTCCATACAGATAGCTGGGTTTACCAAATTATTTCTTCCATAGAGTTTATTTTTAATTTAAAAAAAGAGGTAATGAGCTGTCTTTTGAGATATCTATACATTTAATTTTTAAAGGCTATACAGAGGTTGTGTTGTTGTGTGACCTTGAAACACATTATGTATCTTTACATAAGGATCAAAAAACTATGGCCCTGAGGCCAAATGTGACCTGACATCTGTTTTGGTAAGTAAAATTTTACTAGAGTACAGCCTTGTGTATTCATTTACATGTTGCCTTTGGCTGCTTTAACGCTGCAGTGGAAAAATTGAGTAGAAGATAGATACCCAGGAACCATACAGCCAACAAAGAACAAAATATTTGCTATGTGGACTTTTATAGAAAAAAAATGCCAACTTCT
>NW_011888941.1:2577609-2580978 GCF_000151845.1 Pteropus vampyrus
CTATGAAATAGATATGACAATAATATACATTTCACAGTATTGTTTTAAAGATTAAATTAATGATATAAAATGTATGCCCAGTAAGGTTTATAACAAGCACTCCACAAAATGAGAATTCTCTTTGCTTTCTTCTCCAGTCCACTTCCTGACCCCATCCTTGCCCATTTCTAGACCCCTCTTTAAATGCTCAGTTATTAGCTATTTGCATTCAAATACTTTATCCTTAGGACATTAACTAACAAGGTAATGATATTTCACATGTCTTTCATTTTTAACTTTAAAATATCTCTGAAATACTAGGGCAAAAAAGCAAATAAATAATCATTCCAATCTTTGTATCACAGGAACAAATTTTTAAATGATAACCCTTTATTAAATTTAGGAGGACTTTTTCTTTTCCCCTAACAAGAAGTCTCATTTACTTTTTTGAAATTCTATGTTATATTCACATATGGCAGAATTATATTTTAGAGTTTGGCCTCTGGAAAGTCAACTTAAATCCCTAGACCCAGAACATTACTTATAAGATCCATCATTTTGATGAGCGATAAGTCTCATATAGGACAACATAATACTCAAGAAGGAATCTTGAAAGTAAGTGCATTGAAAGGGAATCAATGCAGTTGTAAGTCTGTAGAATAGAGTGGTCAAAGTAATTCTTAGAAAACAATGGGGTTATTTAAATTCAACCTTGAAAACTGAGTGACAGTTTGCTGAGGGAACTATTGTGTTTCAAATTCCAACTCAAGACAAACCCTGCCTTCCCACAGGCCACTGAAAAGCCTTTTATTTTGTCATCCTCTTCTAAAGGCTCCTTAAAAACCTTCCCAACAAACCAGGATTTTCTACTATGAAAAACGATAGTTATTTTTTAAGAAAAGAAAATATTATCTCTCTCATTTAAACTTTATGACAATGAAAATTCTAGTGATTTCTTGGCAGATTTCAGAATACACAATCTGAACGTTAAAAAAAAATCTGTCTCATACCTAATCAATTTGATTTCTTTCTTCTTGCCATCTTTACTGTCTATTTAATCCACAGAATATCTAGATAATACCATATTATACAACTACACTTAACTGGCCAATAAAATCAATGACTTCACTGGGAAACTTGCTTTAGAATCTTTGTTTAAAGACCACCCACTTAATTTAAATTTCTAAATAGTCATATAAGTTTTTAGAATAATTGTATTTTAGAAGGTGCTCTCAGAAATTATCTTCCTAATTAAAGCACTAAAAGTTTTAGAAAGAGTATTATATAATATATAAACAGAAATACAAACATACACACAGAAACACATATGGTTTCTAAGGCTGTTTAGTATTTTCATTAAAAAATGTATCTATATCCACAAGGATTGCTTCTGAGATTTAAGTGGTGCTCTAAAATTAACAATGAAAACTTAACAGTAATTTTGTTTTGCAAGTCACCCTAAAATCACCTCAAAGAAGAAACATGAAGCAAGCACAGTTTTGCACAGCCCTGATTTACTATCTAGGAGGAAATCCCTCCCACACACGGTGTGAAAATGCAAAAATTGGGATAAATTTGTTGTTCTCCATGGCATTCTCTACTACAATAGCATTTTTACTTCAAAATGATTCTTCCTATGCTGTACAACTCTTCCTGCAAGAGCTGTAAAAAACAACTTCCTTAGCTGTGCAGAAACTTTTAGTTTGATATAGTCCCATTTATTTATTTTTGCTTTTACTTACCTCGCCTTTGGGGTTAAGCCCACAAAAAGCCCTCTGAGATCAAAGTCTATAAGTTTAATGCCTATCTTTTCTTCTCCGTATTTCATTCTTTCATAGAAACAACCTAAAACTCAGTAGGTAATTGATAAAAAGGATTCAGTACATATGTACAATGGAATACTACTCAGCTATAAAAAAGATGAAATATTGCCATTAGTGACATTATGGATGAATTTTGAAAGTAACATGTTAAGTGACATAAGACAGAAGGAAAAGAACAAGAACTGTGTGATTTCACTCATATGTGTATATAAAACAAAAAGCAACAGATGAACAAACAAAATAAATAAATAAACTCATAGATACAGACAAGAGTGGTCACCGTGGGTAAAGGGGGGATGGAAGGAGGATAAAGAAGGTAACAGGATCAAATATATTGTGACAGAGGTGACTAAACCAGATGTTAAGAACACAGTGGAGTATACAGATGTCTTATAAAGCTTTGCACCTGAAATTTATAACACATTATTAATCAATGTTACCCCAATAAATTTAATTTAAAAGATCAAAGAAAAAAGAAAACAATTTCCTGTGACATGATCATGGCAGCCTACTTTTCAAGTCTCTTTAAAACTCCCTGAAAGTTCTCCTGTAAACCTTGAAAACCAAACTAGGATGGCAGGAGGGAAGGGAAGCAGAGTACAAACTGTCATCAACATCAGGTGCTAGATGATTCCCTGCTGGAACACTTGTTGCACAGGAGAGCTGTATGATAGAAACTCTGAGAAGTGAGGGGTCCCTGAGACACCAAAAAAATCACAACAAAATGAGACAACCAAATCTTGCTGAAAAATTCAGCGGACAGATTTAAAAATGATCAGCAAAACAGAAAACTTCTCTATGCCTCTGGGCACTCAATAAGTGATAATTTCACACTCCCTTCCCAGAGAACAGCTTCATCAGGAAGAAAAGCAACTAGGGATGGAAACCCAAATGGGCAGGGCTGAGACACTGGGCTTGGAGCACTTGGAGGGAATATGCGTAGATAATGGCTGCTTAGGGGGTCAGATCTCAGAAAACACTGACCAAACACAAAATCTGAAACCAAATGCATCACATTGGGAGGCAAGGCCATCGAAGTTTTATGATGAGAGCACAAGGCTGGATCCAAGAATTCCTTCTTAACATACTTAGTTCTAAGAAACGGGAAAACTGCACTAGCTCACCTCATCCCTTCCTACGCCCCAACCAGAAACCTTTTCCTAAAGTCCCAGGAAAAAATACACATCTTCTAAACACAGGCTGCAACAACAAAAACTACGAAGCTATTTAAAGAAAAAGGTAAGAATAGCCTTAATAATATTCAAACAGACAATGAGAACACACTAGGAAGTTGTGGCTGAATCTATCTGTAATAAGAAAAATATTTTCAGATTGGCCAGTTGGATCCTAATTTACCTCGAAGCTATATCAAAGAAAGAGTCCTTTAACAAAAATGATTCAGAAAAGTTCAAATGGAAGGATAGGTAAATAATTATCAAACGACTGAAAAAAAATGAGCCATATACTTAATAGTAGACAAGTTACAATCCATGGCAAAACATTTTAACAAGACAAATAAAAACACATAATCAAGTGTAAAATGCACAATGAAAATATGATGCTATTA
>NW_011888941.1:2581028-2595621 GCF_000151845.1 Pteropus vampyrus
GGCTGCTTAGGGGGTCAGATCTCAGAAAACACTGACCAAACACAAAATCTGAAACCAAATGCATCACATTGGGAGGCAAGGCCATCGAAGTTTTATGATGAGAGCACAAGGCTGGATCCAAGAATTCCTTCTTAACATACTTAGTTCTAAGAAACGGGAAAACTGCACTAGCTCACCTCATCCCTTCCCACGCCCCAACCAGAAACCTTTTCCTAAAGTCCCAGGAAAAAATACACATCTTCTAAACACAGGCTGCAACAACAAAAACTACGAAGCTATTTAAAGAAAAAAGTAAGAATAGCCTTAATAATATTCAAACAGACAATGAGAACACACTAGGAAGTTGTGGCTGAATCTATCTGTAATAAGAAAAATATTTTCAGATTGGCCAGTTGGATCCTAATTTACCTCGAAGCTATATCAAAGAAAGAGTCCTTTAACAAAAATGATTCAGAAAAGTTCAAATGGAAGGATAGGTAAATAATTATCAAACGACTGAAAAAAAATGAGCCATATACTTAATAGTAGACAAGTTACAATCCATGGCAAAACATTTTAACAAGACAAATAAAAACACATAATCAAGTGTAAAATGCACAATGAAAATATGATGCTATTATAACGCGATAAAACATTTCATGAAACAGACACCACAGGATATGAAAAGATAGGCGTACATTGAAAATAGAAGAACTAAACTATCTCTTGAAGGACCTATCATATCACGGATTAAAGGGACATAATCAATATGGACAACAGCCACATATAGGTTATATACTATACCTTGATGATACACAATATGAATTCATTGTAAATGCACATGGAATATTCACAAAATTTTCTTATCTTATGTATTGAGGTCTCAAAGCAACTTCATACACTAATAAAAAGAAATAATACAAATCATGTTTTCTAACTTCTATGCAATAAAACAAAAAGAATAAAATGAAAAGAGTCCTTGGAGGAAATTAACAAAATTCTTCATTAAACAACCTATAGGTAAAAATGGAAAAAAAAAAAGTATGTATATGATTCCTAGATAATAGTGGTAATGAATACTTAACATTTTAGAATGTGGGATATGGTTAATATGATTCTCAGAAAAAAAAATCCACAGCATGAAATAACTGCATGAATAACAATGAAAAGAAAATAATTCAATATCCAAACCAAAAGACTAGGAAAATAACCTAAAGGAAACCAAAAGGATGCAGAATGAAGCAATTAGTAAAGATTAAAGAAGATTAAGAATTAAAACTAATAAAACCATAAACTGTTTCTTTAAAAGAAAAAAAAAATCTTGCTGCTTAACCTAAATGTTTAAATAAGGGAATGTTTAAATGTATAGAACAACAAGTGATAAAGGTAAAATAACCATTAAATAGAGAAAATTGTTTATAACAACAAAACCAAAATATTAAATTATTCAATCCAATAGTGAGGAAAAAAGAAAAAGAAAATATGAAATAAAATAGGTTTTTATAAAAATATACTGACTGAAGTAGGAACATAAAAGGTAAATGGACCTACTACAATGAAAGGAATAGAATAATTTATTAGAGATATTCTCTGAAAATAAAAAAAAAAAAAGAAACAAACAAAAGACAAACAACTAACTTCCCCAAACGGCCCACAAACTGGATTCCCAGTGGTGTTTAACTAAACCTTTAAAGAACAGATAATTTCAATACTTATTTAAATGTCCAGAGCATAGAAAAAATTTTCGTATTCTTATTTTGAGGTAAATATTAATGTTGGTACCAAAACTCGATAATAACTATGGGTAAAAGAATTACATACCAAAATGTTGATGTGATGTGTGACTCTGAATGCTGACTTAAAAAAAATAATATTTGCAGATATTTTTGAGATATGTCATACTAAAGAATTTTTGTTTACTTTCTCCAGGCATTGTTACATAAGAAAGCTTTTATTTTTAACACACATACAAAAATATATAGGAATGAAAAGACATGACATCTGAAATTGCTTAAAAATACTATAGCAGTGGAAGAGAACAAGGAAGAAATAAAGGAGGGAAATGTGGCATAACTTTAATAAATGTGGAACCTGATTGATGTTCATGGTGTTTGTTATACTGAGTTTGTGTGTGTGTGTGTGTGTGTGTGTGTGTGTGTGTGTGTGTGGAAATGTTTGTAATAAATATATTTTTTGAAAAGATTGTCATAGAGAGGCAGCCTGGTATCTCAGAAAAAGTATTAGGTTTGATATCCGACATTCCTGAAATCAAATCATGCTCTACCTTTCACTCTTTGGCTTGGAGAAAGTTAATTATTTCCATGAGGCAATTTCTTCTAACCTTCCTTGCCTTATCTATAAAGTAGGCAATAGATTTTCTAAGGTAAGTGGAAAATGGGGGAAAGATTCTCCTTTAAACAATGGTTTGCTAACAAGGATTAGCCAAAAAGTTTCTGACAGCTCCCTCCACATCTAAATTACCATTTCATTTCAAAGGGGTTGCTAGTCTTTTTTAATCTATGAAGGTTTTATAAAATATACCTACTTCTATGCAATGCTAGCCTAATTATCATTAACAAAAAATTCTCCTACTGAGGATTTCTTAGAAATAGTGCTGTTATTAGGCAGCTAGCATGATTACCATGATATATTAACAAAATTATGTAATTACTTCACAATATTTTCGCAGGCTAAAGTTGAGTTATAGGCCATTCGGGCATGTATGCCTACTGATATGAAGAAACTGGAGAAGGTCTAGAAAGAATTAAAATAAAGGAAATATAAATATTATGAGAAAGTTTTAGGAAAATCAGGGCAAGGCATTGCTGGTTGAGAAATGTAATAATACTACACAAAATTGTATATGGCAATTTCAAGCAGTATGGCCCGTACTGTAGGGCAGAGAATAAGAGATACAAATAGAAGGAAAATAATTACTGTTTCTCAATCTCAGCTCCCCATGAAAAATATGTAAGTCTATTTAACAAAAGATTCTCTTAGGATGTTAAAGAATGTTTATTACCAAGGATGAGTGAAGCGAAAAAATTATATATATCTATACACATATATGTGCATATATGTATATATATGTATACACATATACATATATACACGTGTGTGTGTATGTATATATATTCAGCTCTAACCATTTCAAAAGAAATTTTTGCAAGTTTATTAGCAAAAATGCATGGTAAAAGTGAATGCTATAAGAGACATTTTGATGGGACCTTAAAAAGAGAAAGAAAGAACAACAAAATCCAGAAGTCTCTTTAGTAAAAAATGATTCCTTAGGAAATCAGAAATTACAGCATAAAATACACATATTTATGACATTCTGTATGTTGGGGGTTTTAGATGGATGCTTACCTGCAAAGGTCAAAAATTAGGCACAACCCAGTTTCTTAAGGAGCAGTACTTTTTAAAAGAGTTTTAAAATACCCAGATATTTAAAAATAATGTGATAAGCATTTGGTATGAAGAGTTATGAAAAAGAGAATCAACATAAATTCTCTAATAAATCGGGTGTATGTATAGTAGAAATCCCATCTGAGATGAGTTTCAAAGGATGAGAGAGATTTCATCATTCAAAACAGAATTTTATACTGAGGAAGAAGTACCCACAAAGGCACAAGGCTTGTGTGTTCAAGGGAAGGTAAGCAGTTCTTTATACCCAAGTAATGGCCAGGGAATGTCCCCAGTGAAGACGGGGAGCAATCTCCCACTCTGAAAGGTTTCTGGGCTCTTTTCACTCATTCCTCACTGTTACAGCCCCAGGAGACCTGCTTTCTGTCTCTAGAGTTTTGCCTTTTCTAGAATTTCATATAAAAGGAATCATATTGTTGGTAGGATTGATTTTTTAAATTTACTATAAAATATTTTTAGGATTCATTATGCTGTTCCATGCGTAACTTATTTTGTTCCTGTTTATTGAGGAATAGTAATCTAGAGTATAGATACACTACAATTTATTGACCTTTTTTATCAATTGCCGGTCATTTGGGTTTGGGGTTATTATAAATAATGCTATGAACATTCAGATATACATTTTGGGGGGATATATATTTTCAATGTTGTTGGGTTAATACTTACGAGTAGAATTATGGAAAGGTATTACAACTCTTTTCCAAAGTGACTGTACCGTTTTGCATTTCCCTCAAAAAAATGCATGAGTGTTCCAGTGGCTCTGTATCCTTACCTAGATTTGGTGGAGAGAGGCGCTCTTTTTAGCTTTTCTAATGGGTGTACAATGATATTTCATTGTGGTTTTAATTTGCATCTCTCTGATAATTAGTGACATTGAGACTCTTTTGACGTGTTTAAAGATCACTGCATATCTTCTCTTAACAATTGTCTGTTCAAATCTATTGCCCACATTATTTTTTATTTATTTATTTTTGTTGTTGTTCCCTGAATTAATTTTATTCTCTAATTAAGTGGCTCTTTTGCTTGGAAAGTTTTCCACTCTCTTTGCAGTTCATAGTTCGGAAGCTTTACTTTTCTGGGTCTCTAAGGAAGAAAGGCTGGGTTTTCCCATGTGTACTAGCAGCTCTGCAGCTGCTAGTCGTGCTCTGCCAGTCAAACTTAGTCTCAGCTCAAGCACAGCTCCCCATCTCTCCTCTTCCAAGTGTGAATTTCCCACCAAGCTCTGTCTGCTTCTAATCACTCCCCAATATCTTTATATGTTGCTTTTTGGAGGGTACTATGTCCAGATTTTCTGTAGCAGGTCATTCAGAGAGGTCTTAGACCTTCGTATGTGGAAATGTGATATAATGTATTTTCATTATCTTTCAGTCACAAATTTATATTAGAGATTTTCCTAGATATTGTATTGTAACTGATTTCTAATTTAGTTCCACTGTATTGAAAGAATAGACTCTGCCTGGTTTCAATACTTTTAAATTATGAAGGTTTATTTTATGACTATTGTGGTGAATGATCATGTGCATGTGAAAAGATGTGTATTTTGAAGTTGTCGAGAGTAGGATGTTGTAAATGCCAATTAGTGATTGATAATGTCATTCAGATCATCTATAACTTTACTAACATTTTGCTCACTTAATTAATTAATTAATTTATTTATTTTCAATTACAGTTGACATTTAATATTATTTTAATATTGGTTTCAGGTATAGTGCATAGTAGTTAGACATTTATAGAACTTACAAAATGATCCCTCCTGATTAGTCTAGTATCCACCTGGCACTGTACCTAGTTATTACAATGTTATTGACTACATTCCCTATCCTGTACTTTATATCTCCTTGACTATTTTATAACTACCAGTTTGTACTTCTTAATTCCATCACCTTTTTCACCCATCCCCCCTCAACTCCTCTCCCATTCAGCAATCATCAATTTGTTCTCTGTATCTATGGGTCTGTTTCTGTTTTCTTTTTTTCATTTATTTTATTCTTTAGATTCAACATATAGATGAGATCATATGGTATTTATCTTTCTCTGTTTGACTTGCTTCCTTTGGCATAATATCCTCTAGGTCCATTTACGTTGTCACAAATGGTAAGGTTTCTTTTTTTACAGCTGAGTAATATTTCATTATATATATGTATCACATCTTCTTTATCGAACAGACTATTGCTTCCATATCTTGACTATTGTGGAAAACAGTATGAAATTTCCTCAAAAAGTTAAAAATAGAACTACTATATGACCCAGCAATTCCAGTTCTGGGTATTTTCCCAAAGAAATCCAAGATACTAATTTGAAAAGATATATGTACCCCTATTGTCCTCTTATTTTTTATTGTATTCTCCAGGGACTTCTATGTAGTTGTTATCTGTGGGAGGGTTGATTTGGTAAGAGCTTTCTCAGGTGTGTGAGAGTAGATCTGTTCGCATTTATTTTTACATTCTCTTTTTAGTACATTTATACTTTCTGAAATGTCTTTTTAATATACTCAATGGTTTCTTTCTCAGTTTTATAAAATTTCCCAAGCTATTTTCTATACAAGAATATTCTTAGGCACACTGATAGTTGTTTTATAGTGGAACAGAGCTATAGAACATTTTGGGAACACAAATTTTGAGAAACACTACCTTTCGTAATCCTTTTTTAGACATGTATGAAGCTCATTAGCTAGTAAGTTCTGAGAAATGTGTTAAACTTTATTGAAATCACCAATGTTCTGCTCACTTGAACGTAGGAACTTTCCTACACATTATACTTAAGAACGTGACATGTAGCAAAAGCTGGTGAGCTCCTTATATATTTCATTCCATTCAGTTACACAGACTACACTTCTTTTCATGACAATGCATTTTCCATATGGCATTTCTTCTCAACTCTTGCCAACATTTATTTCCTTCTAAATTTAATGAAATGTATGTTGGCTCTTTGTGAACCCTTACCTACTATTAGACACATACCTTTAACATGAAGCCGAAGTATAAGGAGCCTTTATATTTCAAAGACGATTTCTTAAAATGGTTTCTCTTACTGTTTGGGGCTTATAAGCAGTCATTTTTTTCAATATTGCAAGGCCCCGAATTTCTGGCATTTTTCTCTTCCTTTTTCATTTCTCCTGCAAACTGGCCAGTTCTTTCCAGGACTCATCTCTTTCATGTGGTACTTTAGCAAATACTGCTAACAGCAACCGAAACCCACGACTGGCATTTATTTTCTAATCTTTTCCCCTTGAGCACAAATATCTTAGGTAATCTAAAGATTGGCCTCCCAAATATTTTGCAATGATTCACCATCTTTCCACCATGCAATAGCATTTTCCTCACCACCTACCACATAGCAGTAAGCCAATGCAAGATATTTTGGGTTTTTGTAGAACCCCATGTTTAGCACCAATTTACATGTCATTTTATGGTTCTTTTTTATATTCTCTAAATTACACCCATCTGTAAGGCTACGTAGTGTTTTCTTGTACATCCTTAGCATATGGTCAATTTTGTTCTATAGGATTTTCTATCTCTAACATATGGAAAAGTTTTTGATATTCTTACTCTAATGTCTATTATACAACATTACTAAAATCTCCTATTAACTGTAATAGGTTTCATTTTGCTTTTAGATATCTAGGTAATGATTTGATCTACAAAATTTATTTGTATTTCTCCCTCATTGTATTGGATAGTATCTCAAAGCCAATGTTGAAAACTGTTGGTAATAATAACATCCATATTTTATTCTTGATTTTAGTGACTCCAAGTTTTCATCATTTAATATGAGGCTAGATGTTGGAACTACATTAGTATATATAATATGAGCATATAATCTTATAGTGATAATGGATTTTTAATTCTGTCAAAGGTCTATTATATCTGAGATTAATTATTTAATTCATTTATTATTTATTTCCACTTACTATGTCCCAACACTAGACCTGAAGGTGAATAACAGCAATATATCCCTGCTTCTATTAATTGTTCAATCCAGAGATAAAAATTATGTTTATTACTTTATGTTACATTTTAATAGTATATCGATCTTATATTACTGGCAGAAACAGCACTTTTTAATAATAATATTGTTTTTAAATGGTAAATTTCTATTATTTTAAAGTATTTTGCATTCATAACAATAAGCAAAGTAGAATTAGTTTTTTTTTTCAAAAGAATATTGTGCTGTAACTATGCTAAGTTATTGATGAACATGAAACATTTTCCTGCATATGGTAAACTTGTTGGTAACTTGGGCAATAAAAAATGCTCTAAAATATTTTACTGTCTCTTTGTTCTGTAAACAATTACTTAAAGGCATCTCTTAGTGTAATTAATAAGAGACAAATGAGTAATTTGACTCTGAGTTTGCTATAACCCATTTTTGTAGATTTATTAATTTTGTCTCTCTCAGTGTTTTCTTTTTAGATAAAGAAGAATTTGAGTCAGTGTGTTCATGGGCTAAAGAGGGTCTAGGAATAAAAGGTCACTATACTCACCCTTTTCCTTTTGAGATCCAAACAGTATTAACACCTCTCTTTAGGACTGAGATGTACTTAACCAAGGGCTCCCAAAGAGAAGGAAAGAGGCTGTGAACTGGCTGCTGGGCATCAGCGCCCAGACTTTGATATTAATGAAAGAGTTCTACTACATACAGTAGAGAAGGTAGATTAGCCCACCCGATCTCCTAAGCTATCTGCCCCATTGAGGTTTGATAAGTGTAAAGCGAAGAGTCTTATAATTCTTTTTTGAGCCATTGGGTTCATCTGTGTGGGAATCTAGACTTAGATATGTCAGGATGTCACTGCAGCTGCTGCCAAGAAAATACCTAACAGTATGGGCTCTGTCTCTAACACCGACTACGGTGTAATTGATGCAAAGACAGCTACATGAGTGGAGTTTTTGTAAAACTGGTTCTTGTCCAGTTACGGCTAACCATCCTTGTCCCCCATCTTCTACCATTTCTTCCTGATTCCTCTTTTCCTTCTCCCTGTCAGTGTGTGTGTGTGGTCCACATTAGGCAGCTCAGAGCTTCCAGCATTAGGGCTCAAGCAAAAATATCCTACTGTTAAGCACTTGCAAGTTTAACCTATAATTTGAGGAGCAAATACTACACTCGTTAATAAAACTATAGAATTTTGGTTTACAAGGACTCTTTTTTTTAATACCTTCCTCATACAACCTCCAATGCCAGGTATGTAAAAGGTGCTCAACAAAGTAATCTTTGATGCAATACTCATGAGAAAATGTCTTTACTCATCAATTTTTGATCCTTTAGGTGGCAGAAGAGAGCGTAGCGAAGAAACAATGGAAGGAACAATGGAAGGAAGGTGGCAGAGCAAATGAAAGTCATGAGGGCAGATGAAGTATCCACTCTGTGACTTCCTCTGAGCCGGAAGACCCAAGAGGAGAGCACAATTACAGCAACCTGCCTGGCTGCCATCACTCTAAGGGAGGACTGCCTGATGGGAGCTGCAGCCTCTGAGTCCCTGAACAGGTTAGAGTAGGACAGACAGCAGACTTGGAAGAAATATGGAAAATATTCAGAACTCTTTTTCAAGTGCAAATTATCATCTTGTTTAATTTAATGACAATACACTTTTGAGGGAGTGATGAATTTATTAGAGCAATATTTAAATTTTGACATTACAAATACGGACCTTGGTATTTGCAGCACATGCATTATATAAATCTATCCTATTCATATATTTTGTTGCATTGTTTATCTTCTTTGAATATATTGGAAGGTCAGCAGCTTTTCTGCTCAGTCTCACTTTTGTTTGTCATATAATTTAAATTTTTATGAATTAAAATATATTTATACAAGATTGGTTCCTTCACATCAAAAGAAAACTTTCTTGGGAGAAGGTATCATTTCTGGAGGTGACATCTCCAACAGGAATCTGACAGATTGAATAAGAACCTTTTATTCACAGGAGAGCCAGCACTGAGCTGACTACTTAGACACATGACACCCTGGAGATACTAGTCAGGAGCCTTCCACTCTCCCTGCCAAATCTAAGAACCAAAGGGTTTCTCACCTCTGACAATAGAGTTCTCTGACTCTGGCAGTTGGTCAGCATTACACACACACACACAGACACACACACACACACACACACACACACACAAACACACACACACCCCCCTCATTTTTTACAAATTATACCTACCTTGATTCAGAGAATGGATTCACATTATTCAACAGGAAGATAGAAGAAAAGTCTACTAAGAGCTCTGATGAGAAAAGTTTAAAAATTTTGACTCAAACTCCTCCTCAGAAAACATCTATATATTTTGCAGATATTGGAAAAAAAAGAGAGAAATAAAAAACTTGCCACTATGCTTTGAATTCTATTAATAGTATCTGAAATTCTTCCAGCCATTTCTGAGAAAATGTACAACTAATATTCAAGGCTGAGAAAAATGAATGTTCAGATCTCTTGAAGTAAATAAAGCATATTTTGGATAATTTTCTAAGTAAACATTTACCTACAGGCAGACAGTTAGCCAGTGATATGGCTGTGATAACACTGGAAATCATTCCAGTTCTCAACTTTTGTATTGTGGCCACCCAAGGAATATACTGCCTACACTGGTGTTTGTGCAGAGTTGAGGCAGTCTCAAATCTCAATTCATAATTCCTCTGAATATTGTCTCACCCTGTGTGGCTCAGTTGACATCTGTGTTCTAGCCTCACAGTTGAAGAATGATGAGTTGGAGACAGCCTGTAGGGCCTCTCATAGTCCTGACACACCTGTTTCAGGGAAAAAGTAGTACGTCATGTACACAGCTCCTGGTGACATACTACCTCTTTTGCTGTGGTAATCAAGGAAGTTAAACTCACAGTCTTCTAGATCAATACTTAAACATTATTAATACAAAATCTTTGAACTGACAAGATAAATCGAGCTGCAAAGAGTATGATAAAAGTAGAGACGTTACAGATCTGACATCTTTATCTCCTCCAATTCCCCTGTTACCTTATCCTGACCTATTGAGACCAATGACAAATAAGAAGAAGAAGAAGAAGAAGAAGAAGAAGAAGAAGAAGAAGAAGAAGAAGAAGAAGAAGAAGAAGAAGAAGAAGAAGAAGAAGAAACAGGAAGAAGAAGCAGCAGCAGCAAATAAATACATACATACATACATACATACATACATACATACATACATACATACATAAAGGCAAGATGAAGCAGGGAGGGAAAAGACATGGGAAGAAACAATGAGTTCATTCAAAAAACAAAAACGAAATATTGCAGTGCTGTATTTCACAGCTCTGTCTGCACATGAGAATCACCTCGGAGCTTCGCAAAATCTGATGCCGGAGCCCAACTAGACAGTTGACTCAGAGTCTTTGGAAGGGAGCATTGGTTTGAGTATTTCTTAAAATTTTTCCTCAGTTGATTCTAATTTATGGCAGGCTTGACTACCACTGACTAGATGGTCACATTTGGTTTAACTCTTTTAATGTATTTATGTGTGTAAGTGTGTACACCTATACATATATATATAGATACACACATGAAATATTACATATGAAATATGTTAGAATCTCATCTCTTCTAGATTTTAAATTACTGAAAAACATTATTCATAAAATTATTATTGATTAGGTTTTTCAGGATTTTGTTAATAGTATTATAATTATATGTTCTATGTTTTGGGGCTATCATTTTTAAGAAATCAGAATCCTTGTTAATATTATAATTAATAAAATAGCAAAAAGAATGACTTTGCTATAAGATACTGTTTGATATAAATATCATTTTACTACAACTTAGTGCTAACTCTGCAGAGAAAAAAAGTTCAGGACAACTTCAAAAAAGTAAAAATAAAATAATAGATGGAAAAGTAGGGAAAATAAAACAAAGCGCTTATGCACATTGACATGCATTCTATTTTACCTAAAAACTGTTCTTTATTATATTCTTCTGATGCTCGCAAACCGCTTGTCACTGAAGTTCTGATAACTCAAAAGCTGTTAAAGCCCTAGTGTTTAGACTGAGTTCTCTACAATAGTAAAAATGGTAGATAGTACAGTAATATTAGGAAAAAACACACAAGAAAAATGCTACCTGCAGAACTGTTTCACAAAGGAACTTATGGGAGACTTTTCCTTGTATCTTGCTTGCCTTCAGAAAATGTCTCTATTGAATATCAGACTGCAGCACAGAATGTGGGCTTGGACAAAAAGCTCGTGCTTGAAGCACTGTGCAAAGAATCCCTCTTCCTTCCCTAATAACCAATTTTCCCCTAATGTGAAAGGAATGGGATTTAATGCAAATCTTTATGGGTTTACTGTCGCCCATGATACTCATGTAGATTCTCCAGCTCACTGCAGAATACTGCATTATGCACTAGAATCACAGGCCCCATTGTAAGTTAAAGTCTCAATATCATACACACCAAGGTTTTGATAGCACAGGAGGGTGTAGAAATTAACAATGGAATTTTTTTTTTCTGGCTGATGAATGTTAACTCCTATTGAGCCTAAGGCTAACATATAAAGCTGGGCTAAGTGTTTCATTGCCCAGTTAAAGCCTGCTCTCATAGTCCATTTATTCTTCATGCTGTATTTTCAAGGACTTTTTATTTTTGTTATTGTAAATCAATGATGTTTTCCCCCTTGGAAGGAGGTCACCTAAAGATGGCAAAGAAGTCAGTGGTGCGGAGGTCCCTTAAAGCACACACGCAGGTGGCAAGCTGTTCGGTTCCCCTCCACTTAGTCAAAATTGCAGCAAATGTCAAAAGCTCACCTACTTATGGAACTGCAAGTGTATTTCCTCCCACAAGGACTTTCACGCCGCTTTCCCAAGGCTACCAGAAAACTCCGCATTTAACATGATTTGTTTAATGACTACAGGCAAGCTATTACTTTCATTAGAATATAAGATATTTGTTTATGATCCTGTGTCCTTCTTTGAATTCCAAATCCAATTACGATTTTAACAAGACCCTTTAAATGATGAATTCTTCGGGTGTAGCTTAAGAAGCAAGAGAAGAGGTCAGCCGTTGATTGTAGCTAAATGTGCGTCTAGAGGAAGCAATTACTTCTACTGCACGAATTTGACTTTGGGTATAAATATTTTTTTAAAAAAGCAAATCTAAAATTAAATCAATACTTTTGTGATCCAAAGATCATCGATGTTTGTACATTCACATGCATTTTCTGTAAATTTCCTCTAAGAAGAAAAACAGATTATGTTTACTAGTGAACTGAAAGTCTAATGAGAAATGCACCAAAATATTACTATAGTCTGTAAAAATAAAAGTGATTTCTCCCCTAAGTTTTCTTGATATTCTACAATGGCTATACTATTTTTGTAACAAAAAATGCTAAATAAATGATAGAATATATGGCTTTTATCTTAGAATTTGACCGTATTTCACATATGCTGCTCCTTAGCACAATTCTGAAAGAAGAATTACCTTCCTGATGAGGAAGTTAGTAACAGAAAAGCATTTAATTTCATTTAGAATGAACATTTTTTTCTTAAATTACAGATTATATAACATCCACCTCTGGAACTCAAGCCACTAAGATTCCCAAAGATTTTTTTGTGGGCCATTTTTATAATCAAATCTTGTACCATGCCCAATTTACAACCTTCCTTTGAAGGATTAATGAAAACATGTAAACATATCAATGTGCTTAGGGCCACCTACCTTTGGGAAATGACTGAATTTGGGCTAATTAGAAATGAATTATTAAAATTTCATGAAATTCTCCCCCTCTGGCCAATTATTTTATGTGGCTAACTAAGCTGTACTTTTGCTCTCTAGCTGCCTAGACAGAAAATGTGGACATGGATCGAAACCTTATTTATTTAGGAGAAGAAGTCATGTGTAATTTAATCAAAAGAGTGAGCTTACGTTTTTGCATCTGGCCACGTGACTTTCTGCCATCCCGTTTTACTTTCAAACGTCAGTATGAGAGCTACTGGTAAACTATTAAAAATTACTTAAAAATAGTTTATTAGTTTAGAAGCTTGCCTTTTTCAGCTCAAAAATAAATTAAAAATCCATCAACTAATGAATCCTCTCTTTCTCTTTATTTGGACTACCTCCAACTGGTAATTTGCAAGGGGCCATCTTTTGCAAACACATTAATAGAAAATACCGACTGGAGAAGAGAAAATAAGTCTGATTTCTTTTTTCATCTTCTCCAGCTGCCTCTAGCTGCAGATCCAGAGCTTTTAAAATTTAGGGGTATTATGGAAATTATAGAACTTGTGAAAGGGTGCCTCAGGAAAAAAAAAAGTTATAAACTTCACAAGACTCATGAATCACAGGCTAAATTTATTCAGAATAGGAACTTCCATGATTTTCAGACATCATATCCATAGTACTTCTTTTGCAGGGACATTTTAGCCCCAAATCTATACTGTTGCTGAAATCATATTATGTCACATTGTATTTGTCTAGTTTATAATGTGCCCCTCAGGCAAAGATCAAACGGGGTTTTTCAAATGTTTTCTGGTAAAGAATTTTTACATGTTGTCATCTTATAAATATAAATTAATAATAATAATAATAAGATTCTATTACAAAGCAGATATTTACAGTAAGACATTAAAACCAATTTAACAGAAAGCATCAAGATTTAGCATGAAGCAATGCTTAGCAAAATATTACAGAAGCTACCAGTGCCTCTAGCTATAGTATTTTATTCAATTCCATAAATTTGAAATTTTTTTCAATAAAAACTGGAAAACGTTGTTGAATCACTTTACCCCATTTCTACTGCTTTTCTTTTCTATAAATGAGGATTGATAAATGAAACTTTCCCACATTTGTAGTGAATATTTATGCACAGTATTTTTTCTTTCAAATAATTGTAGCTAAACTTCTCTTGAACTAAATTAAAAAGCAGGATGCAAATTGTCTGTATATTGTGGTTGCAATTATGTAAAAATATGACTGCATATGAATAAAGGACTGGAAGGGAATATACAGAAATTACTTTAATTATATAAGTATGATGGAAATTACAGGAGTTTCCTCACACACACAACATTTAAATTGTATGTAATATTCTGTTGTTGTTTTTACAACAATATTTTATTTTTCTAAAGTTTTTCATGGACAAATGCAAGTCTGTTAGTTTAAAAATACATTGTGATTTTTAAATTAAATCTTTTTTTTTTTCCTTTTCAGAAGCACTTGTTCCTAGCTTCCCTATCCATTCCTCCTGCATTAAATTA
>NW_011888941.1:2595671-2610855 GCF_000151845.1 Pteropus vampyrus
TATCCATAGCACTTCTTTTGCAGGGACATTTTAGCCCCAAATCTATACTGTTGCAGAAATCATATTATGTCACATTGTATTTGTCTAGTTTATAATGTGCCCCTCAGGCAAAGATCAAACGGGGTTTTTCAAATGTTTTCTGGTAAAGAATTTTTACATGTTGTCATCTTATAAATATAAATTAATAATAATAATAATAAGATTCTATTACAAAGCAGATATTTACAGTAAGACATTAAAACCAATTTAACAGAAAGCATCAAGATTTAGCATGAAGCAATGCTTAGCAAAATATTACAGAAGCTACCAGTGCCTCTAGCTATAGTATTTTATTCAATTCCATAAATTTGAAATTTTTTTCAATAAAAACTGGAAAACGTTGTTGAATCACTTTACCCCATTTCTACTGCTTTTCTTTTCTATAAATGAGGATTGATAAATGAAACTTTCCCACATTTGTAGTGAATATTTATGCACAGTATTTTTTCTTTCAAATAATTGTAGCTAAACTTCTCTTGAACTAAATTAAAAAGCAGGATGCAAATTGTCTGTATATTGTGGTTGCAATTATGTAAAAATATGACTGCATATGAATAAAGGACTGGAAGGGAATATACAGAAATTACTTTAATTATATAAGTATGATGGAAATTACAGGAGTTTCCTCACACACACAACATTTAAATTGTATGTAATATTCTGTTGTTGTTTTTACAACAATATTTTATTTTTCTAAAGTTTTTCATGGACAAATGCAAGTCTGTTAGTTTAAAAATACATTGTGATTTTTAAATTAAATCTTTTTTTTTTTCCTTTTCAGAAGCACTTGTTCCTAGCTTCCCTATCCATTCCTCCTGCATTAAATTACTCATTTAAGTGAAGTTTATTGAACACCTAAAATATGCCAGGTCATAAGAATGCAATGGCCAACAGGACTTGACCCATCAACTGGTTTTCCTCTCAAATCTTCACTCTCACTGACTCTCAAGAAGTGCTCCAAGAATGCCATTTTTGATGATCATTCTAGCTCCCTTCCAGTCACTCATTTGAATGATCACCGTTCTTATTTCTTTATTCCTCTTTCTTTTCCTTTACTTATCTCCTACTTTTGAATTCATTGTTCCTCAAAATTCTTCCATTTTTTTCTCACTTTCTTGATGATTTTATCTGATGAGATGATGCTTACAATAATAACTAAATTTTGTTGAGGACTTATTACAAGCCAGGTTCTGTATTAGTAAGTTCAGGCTTTGTTTCCATGATTTAATTTAACCTTTACAATAACCATAAAAAGTAGAAAGTCTTACTGTCTTTTTCTTTTTCTAAGGAGACAATTTCTGAGCTTTAAGGGGGTTAAGACATTCTCCTAGAATGTCACTTTTGTGAGTGAAGGAAAACTGAGTTTCCGTTCTCCCTGAGTCTGATTGCAGAGACCAAGTTCTTAACTGTTGGGCTGCGCCCTTGCCCAGTGCCACTCAGAAACTCCCAAATCTGGCCTAGCCTCTCTGGTCAGCTCATTTCCCATTGTCCCATCCCATCCTTTCCACAAAAATGACACACCAGAACCTTAAACACAGTATTTTAGAACATGAATGTTCTTTCCCTAACATACTTATTTTAGTGCCATCATCATAGTCATTCATATTCAAAACACTGGTCTTCAGGCCTGGTTTTTCCTTCTCTTCTATTCTCACATTTGCAAAGTGACCAAGATTCATTGATTTTTTAAAATCTTCTAAACCTCTGTCAGTTTGCAAGAAGGAACACACACAAACACATATACATAGACATATATACAACAGCAAAAAAAAAAAAAAAAAAAAAAAAACCTGGCAAAGGACTTTTTAAGAGAATGAATAAAGAAATTATACATAAAAACAGATGATAGCTATCTTTCGTATCAACAAATATATATGGAATATATATTTCTTTCAGTTAACTGAAAGAAAAAAACTTTCAACTTGTATCAGAAAACAAAATCAAAGGTTGTGTGTGAAAGCTATATCTAAAATATAATTGCTTAGAAAGTCTAAAAATAAGAGCATGAAAAAACATACCAGACGAACACAAATGAAAAGACTGTAGGAATTATTTATTCAAGGCAAAAATGCAAGGCATAAGCTGAACTAAAACAAAAGACACACTTCATAAAGAGAAAGTGTATAATCCTCAATGATAATGGTAATATATATAAACTCTACAGACAATCCTGACTCATTTGGATTTTTATGACATCGTGAGTGGACAATTGGCCAAGATTTTTTAATTGCTCTCAAGTCAGTTTCCTCCATTTCCAATGCAACTTTACATAGTTCCAACATAAAATGTTATGTAAACTAACCTCCCCTCTTAAAAGTAGCACAACACAATGGCTGTGAGAACAGGCTCTCAAGCCTTATGCCTAAATTCAAATCCTAGCTCTACTACTTACTGTGTGATCCGGGCAAGTTACTTAACCTCTCTATGCCTTAGTTACCTCACAGGTCAACTGTGGCTAAAAGTCACATTAACTCACAAGGAGCTTATGAAAAATAAATGAATTAATATTTGTAAAGTCCATTTAGGTATATAGTGGGCTATAAATACTTGAAGAATAGTACCATTTAGGTATATAGTGGGCTATAAATACTTGCTATTATTAAATAAATATATATACTTCTCTGGCTAAATAATGTCTATTTTTTTTCTTGACTATGAAATAAAATATTATTTCATCAAACCTGAAACTTCAGTCCTTTGTTTTTCAGACTATAGTTTGTCTTTCTAGCATTATATTTCGGTACTTTGAGATCTCACTGGAAATCCTACTAAACTGGCTGACTCCCACCATTGACCTGACCACATTTCCCATCCATGTATTTAGAGTCTATCTAGGCCTTTAGAGTGAAATGCCCCACATCACCTCCACCTAGACATTCTTCAAGCCTTGGGTCAAGTGCCATTTCTATCTAAAAACCACTCCCTGATCAGCCCAGTCAGAGATGATCTAGGTCCCTTGTAAATCTTACCACTTTTTGTAAACATCCTATGACACTTATGGACTAAGTGATGAGAAAGTCACATTTTTATTCCTCTAGATTTTAAGCTCAAAGAGTAAGGCAGGGTATGCTCATTATTCCCTTGTAAATTCACTATCTGACACATGTTGTCTATTACATGATTAAGTTACTTGGAATTCAGAAATATAGTGTGAATCGATGAAGAAAAAGTTATTTTTTTCATTTACTAAAACAGAAAATAAATATCTTTATGCCAAATAAGTTTCTAAGCACAGTCAAATAACACAGCTCAATTCTAATTGAACAAGTATCTCATTTGTTATTTAGGAAAATTTTGTTATAGCATGTCTCAGGTTTCCCTATTTTTCTTTTGATAGACCATGAAGATAGGATCTTTCTGCTTCATTCAATAGCATAGAGAACGGGTTCAAGTAAGAAGTCTGAAAAAATTTGTTGGAATTTTACCTTTACCACTCGTAGCTCTTTGAACTTGAGTGTTCCAAACTTCTCCGAGCCTGCTTCTCCATGTGTAAAATACGGTGTAAAATACCACCTACCATGCGAGATTAATGTCTACATTAAATAAGAATTCTGTGATGGATTTTTCCTATAGTGTGAATGCAATAAAAGATAGATAATAATAGTTGTAATAATAATTTTTTTATCTACCATTCTTATTTTATTTTGTTATATTTAGATTTTTACATTACCAAAGGTATAGTTTGTCTTCCTATATTAACAGTAAAGCTATAGGGCTAATACTGTGCCTACTTTCACTTAGGATTATTACTTATAACATCTTCCTACAAATGTAGAGCATATTTTGGGGGTATCATTTAGGCCATTCACCTTCTTACTAATCTAGAACATCAGATACCAAAAATCTATTTCTTCTCATGCTAATAATATTCTTTTCCTGTAAATATCCTAAATACTCTATAGAATCATTTGCTGGTTAATGAGCTTGACATCTGATTATAAAGACAGCTTGGAAGAGGATATATGTTTGTGCTACCCATGAATAATGCACTGTTTTACTAATACCTAGAAAGTCATTAATCAATGGGACAAGTTTTGAAATGCTATCTTTCTTCTCCCTTTTATACCACACTCTATTCCTTTTACATTTCTTTCTCTCTATGCTGTTTTCTCTCTCCTTATCACTTCTTTTCTCTGCTTTCATTCAATACAATGGCCATGACCAACTGATCTGATCCATTCTTACTAGAACTTTCAACCTCTAGTTAGGGCTTTTTTCAAGAGAATGGCTTTGTCCCGAACACTTTCACTTTCAACCAAAAGTAGTTGAAATTATTCTGTGGGGAGCTACAGTTACTGATTTCCACAGTCATTGTATCAATGAAAGATTTCCTCACTTCTCAGTTATTCTCATCTGGATTGTTTAGTATCCTCACATCTGTTTATGTTCTGGAGGCAAAGATATACCATGGGAGATGGGGCTTTGCACTCAAACTGACCTGGTTCACACTTGAACTCTACCATTTCTTGCTTTGCCTCTTCCACATTCCCTTTGGGGTGTCCGTATAACGACGCTACTCATCTGTAAAATGGGGATGGGCAATGAGTGTGAGGCACTCAACCCAGTGCCAAGCACACATGCAGGGCCTCAGGCTACGCTATGTTAAGAAGCATAGAGCTGAAATAACCTACAGTGAGCTAGCCTGGCAAACAAACCACTTCTAGCAATTTTGTTTCCGTGAGAAAACACATTTTGAGTTGTAAAAAACTAATTAATGAATAAGTGTTGGGAAAATAATTAAAATATCAGGTGCTCGAGTGTAGTAGGACCTAATCTGTGTGTTGTGTGCAAATAATATATGTGGTATAAAATTAATTGTTAAATTTCATATTATTTTACCTAATTTTAAAAATAATTTCAGTATTTTAAGTGGCTGTAGGAGTAAAGTTGGTTATTAAAGTAAAAGATTAATTTTTCACTTTGCTTCCCCTTAGGAAAACAAGAGAGCTGTTCTTGGTAAACATTTACTAATGGGCCTTTGGACTCGAGTGTGAAGATACATTAAATTACTAAGGGCTTATCCCTTAGTAGAAAAAATAAAAGTGAGATGTTGATTTTTCACACCCAGAAGACTAGGGAGGCATTTTTGGTAGTAGAAGACACTTTGTCCAAATGGCTTTTGACGAAAATTTTTATTATACTATAAAACTTGCCATTTACATTCACGGCCTTAAAAACCAAAAAGATGTTTATAGCTACCCATTGACTTAAATAAGAATAAAAGATATTTTGTCATAAGCAAAGGAAAACTACAAACAAGACAAACGTAGAGTGTTTAGTAAAACGCAAGGCAGCATACTTATTTCACTCTGGAATTTAACAGAATATTTATCAAGAACCTACTACGTGCAGGCACTACAATTAGCATACAGCAGTTAAATTCTATTCAGAAGAATTATTTGTTCTGCTAGAATAAGAAAAGACAATCAACTGAGAAATGAGAAGATCGTTCAGGGTAGAGATGGTAAACCACTGAATGCCCACATGTGTGCTGATACATCACAGACTCAAAAAAGTCTTCCATCAAAACTTAAAAGTAGGAGCAGTTTGTTTTTAAATCCCCAATTTCTGTAATGTCCTCCTTTCCTCCCTGTCTACCTCGGGTAGCCATTGTACCACGTTTACACAGTACCTACAAATGTTCACACAAATTTCACCTTAGAGCTACCTGATCATGTAAAAATGAACATTCATAGTAAAGTTACTAATTCTTCACAGTGGTTTAAATTTTCACTGACTAAATTCCTGAAATTAGAATGTAGCGAGTGTGGAATTTTACAGGAGACTCACTAGGTAGGACAAAATACTGTTATGGCCTTTATTGGTGTGTGCTGACTAGTCCTCAGTGAGATAGTTTATAGATGAATAAATCTAAACATACATCAGTAAGATTCAACTTCCTGTCACAACCATTTTCCTACAAATTAAAAGAAAAAATATAATCAAATAAAACTACAGGTGTGAAGTGTCCCATTTCTCGGCAAGCTAGCATCATCATTAGTACAAAATGTGTAAGTAGACAGAATGCATTTCTTAAGTAGAAGCAATAGTTAGTCTCAGAAATCAAAAAACTGTTCCATCTTAAACAGTCCTTTCATGGTCAACTTCCTGATGTGCCAGTTTTCACGTCCTCCCCACATCTTTTCTTCAAAGCCCTACTTCCTCAGGAAATTCCTGCAGGACAGTGACTCACCGGGATCTGAACTTGTGGGTAAAATTATGCTCTCCATTCCAGAAAAAGTGAGTAGCTAACTCATCGACAGTCAAATGGCACACATCTTCCCAATGCTTATGCCAATATTTGATTTTAACTTAATGATTAAGATTACTCTGTTTGCATTAAGGGGAGCAGTTAGAATTCATTTTAATTTGCTCTAAGCCCATGCCTATATATATATATATACATATATATATATATATATATATGTATATATATATACACACATATATATATACACATATATATACATATATATATGTGTGTGTATATATATATATACACACACACACATATATTGGTGGCAGAATCAGTATAAAACACTAAATTTTGGTAAAACTAATCAGCATAACTCACAGTGGCCTATAGTGGCAATTATTCTATTCACATTGCCTTATAGAAAGTTTGTACTATTTAGTTTGACCTAAACATGCAGTCGAATGAAAGACTTTTTAAAAAAAGTTAATTATATAAGCAAGACCTAGTACACTGGTAGTCGGTTATTACAAATGTCCAAATTGTAGATGAGGGACAATGATTTAGGCAGCTCAAGAGATGAATAGCAATTATTATTCCTAAAAATATTTAATCTCCAGAATATTGTTTGTCGTTAACAAGCTCTTTGCCTGCTCTTGGGGACCTCGCATGTAAAGGCAGTGAAATGAACTAATCCATATGTTGCACGTTCATTAAAACCAGGCAGTGTCTTGCAATTACAAATTAAATTGGTACATCTGGAAAAAGGAATACTGGGATTTACAGGTTTTTGTGATTTTTCCTTATCATAAAATAATGGAAATTGTGGTTCTGATTTTTATTTGATTAAAGGAATCATTTCATTGTTCTAATTGGAAAGGTATGTAAAACTTTTGGAATATTAACATATGGATCAGCTTTGCTAATAGTGTCTGTTAATCTGGCATTGTAACAGTCTGCTTTTTCCCCAGTGTACATATTTTTAGTTAGTTGGAAAGTATTTAGTTGAGCAGTTTTCTTTAATTTCCACTTTTTTTTTCCAGAGGGCTTTTTTACTTAAAAAGAGTTAGGATTTTTATTGCTTTTATGTCTGTCTGAATTTTCTCAAGTAACACAGTTTTTATGTGTTATTTGGATGAAGACATTTTAGAATCCCTCTAGAATAGTTCTGTTTGGAAAACATCCTATAGACATGATTTGCTGGAGGCAAGATAACATTACAGATTAAAAGTTTACATCAAGACAATAAAAAAAAAAATCATAGTTTCTTCAAATCAAAAGGGAAAGCTATTTTTATCTTTTTTCAATGAGCCTGAAAGACCTATTTATAACTTTGTCTGAAACAAAAGCACACCATCATAAGCTTCCTGAGGGGTCACGCTCCATCATTCCTTAGAGCTTCCATTTGTACCCATGTCCCAGGTACAGTCATACTCTAGAAAATTCCAGAAATTTTCTCCACAGCAGACTGGCTGATTCTATATGTAACTATAGTGGCAGTTCAGGAAAATGAGCAAGGAAACAAAATGAAACTACCACATCCCCCAAATGGGCAGGTAACAAACTCTCACTGGTTGGAAAATACTTCCTATCATCTGCTTTCTGGAGCAGATTTCCTGCTTATTTATAAACAGATGTAGAGAAAGCAAAATCCAGTGCTGTCAAAATTAAACAAATACATCCAGAGACTCTCTAGTAACTTATGAATCAGTAAAAGTTGTATTAGCTGCTGAAGCTATTTTGGGTCACATCACTCCTTATTTCAGATCTGTCACAGGAGGAGCATGGCAGTGAGTTCACATCTGACTTCCCTTGCTTGAGCCGCACTAAAGATTCATTTTCTTAGTTTGCATTCAATCTGAAAATGGTCTAATATAATGTTATTACTTTCAAATTGGGTACATCTCCTGTTCATAAAAAGTCTAGGTAAAGGCCATAAAAAAATCAGAAATCTACAGTCATACAGAAACATCTGCTGTCTTCAGGAGAAATACTTAATTTCACGAAAACTTCAGATTTCTCAGCTTTGGTAGAATAAAAGGTAAAATAAACCTAGGGTTTTAAATCAAAGTAAATAGAATCTGAGCCAAATACTAAAGAGCAAATTCAAAGCATCTTTGCAACTTGAGCGATATTTTCATAATTGAGCAGCATCATTAACCCAAAGCCTAAAAACAAGGTTAACTCTGCAGGGACATGGCTAGTCACAATACCAATGTGTTTTTGTCTAGGAGAAGAGGATGGAGAGAAGGCGCAAGGGGCAGAGAACTAGGCAGCATGCTCCACAGTGTTTCCCTGGCCAGCCTTTTACAACATTACTTTCTCTTTCTAACTTCCCTAAAATCTCCATTATCTGAGTCAAAACAGCAAGCTCTTCATTCTGGTATTGAGTAAGATGTCAAGTTATTTATTTACCATAAAGACATGGTTGATTCTCAGTGGTGGACACCAAGGCAGCCATACCAATGGTTAAGAGTGTAAGTTTGAAATAACCCTTCCCTAAAGCATCATGATCCCCATAACCTCTGCTTTAGCCTCCTCTAGCAGCCCTCAAAATTTAGTATATATTATTTCAGGACCCTGCTTGAGCCCAGCATCCAATGTCTTTCTTAATGGTCAGTGGCCTTGTATTAACAGTTGTTAATATTTTTTAAATATTATGCCTGATTACAAGCAAGTATATTTCCTCCAGAAAGGTAGGAGAGGAGAACACCTTCTATTTTTCCATCTCTCATTAGCTCATGAATACTTATAGGCGAACAGATATTTAGTAGACTCTTTCTCAGACCCAGTGAACCTGACCTTGAGAAAATGGGAATCTGGGAAGGTAATTCCTCTAAATGAAATGTGAAAGGATGATGATGGCAGGCACAGGGCATAGGGCACAGGGCACAGGCCAGGGAAAGCAGCCTTAGCACAACTGCCCTGGGGAAGAAGCTCCAGGGTCCCAGATCAGGATGCAACAAAGAGAATTAAGGCCTCGGATCAATTGGCAATGGGAGATGGTAGTGTAGAGAGTGGGCCAAGTAAGAAAAAAATAAGAGAAACCACAGACAAACTTGGCCCTACACTATTATTTTCCAAGAACTAGGCTGAATTTAAAAGCCTTAGCAGAAAGTTTCACTTCTTTGAAACAGTTTCCATTTCGCTTTGCAAACTATACTTCACAGATCATTCTCTCTTCTCCTCTGGGCACAGTGAAGTGTGTCCTACTTTGAAGAGTTGTAATTTACCTGTCTACTAGAGTATTGCCCCTTTTAGACCCTAATCCTTAAGAGTAGAGATCAGATTTTAGTACTTCTGTATATCCAAAGCCCTGTACAATGTCTGCACATAGTAGGTTCTTAATAAAGATCAATGGAAAATACTCTCTAAGAACAGACAAAAGTGGATGTTAGGTGGTAATATCACTCTATATCTGAGCTGTAGGTGAGGGCTTTTTAAACAAATAGATAATGTGTAAATTCTGAAACTTTCTTGCAAATATGTTCCCAAAAGTACTTTAAAATTCCTCTATAATCGTGTTTATATTTGAATTCGCCCAGCCAGAATGTAAAGATGATTTGTTCAGCAAGAATAAATGTGATATTTAATCATTTTCTTTGATTTTAAAGATACAGGGTTAGGAGAAAATAAATGACTGCATTATTACTATATTTGTATACACAGGCAATGCTCCACTTACCCTGAGCTATCCCACTGAGCTGAGACTTTAAACATAAGGGAGGGAGACCCAGTGCATGATACGTTTTAAGCATCTTTAAAAACGTGACATAGAGACCATTCCATTTTGGATTAGCATGATACAATACATCTCTTGAAATCTAATGGGAAACACTTCTTCTTTTCACTTACTTTTGCAGGGTGAGAACAAATTCTTCCACTACAGGTAAACTTCCAGAAAAGATTCCTCTGCTATATATCTCCTATGTACCAGCAGAGCAAGTGCACATGGTACAAATGAAAAGTATATGTCCTCTCTTTTAGTCAGCTCGAGCTGCCATAACAAAATATCATAGACCAGGTGGCTTAAAAGAACAGAAATTTGTTTTTTCTACAGTTTGGAGAGCTGGAAGACCAAGTGCCAGCCCATTTGGTTCCTTGTGAGAGCTGGCTTCCTGGTTTACAAGCAGCTACCTTCTTTCTGTGTCCTCTCATGATGGAGAGAGAGAGAAAGAGAGAGACAGAGACAGACAGAGACAGAAGGAGAGAGAGACAGAGAGACAGAGAGAGGTGAGCATACTCTGATGTCTTCTTATAATGACACTAATCCTATTATGAGGATCCTAATCTTATCAATCTAGTTCTTATTATGTTCTAAAGTTTCCATTGGAAATTAGGGCTTCAACATATGTATTTTGGAGAAGGCAAACATTCAGTCCATAACACCCTCACATGATGAGGTAATGGGCATTCCCCTGAGAGAATGGATTTGCTATTCCCTGTAGAGATCAAATCTTGTGCCTGCATGTCTGCTTCCAGTTGAACTTGAGTTTTAAAAACAAAACAAAACAAACTATGACCCCTGAGCTCAGCACAGGGCTGCACAATTATTCACACATGAATGCAGAATGAGGACAAGAACACAATAATGTTTGGGACAGCATGTACCAAAAAGTGTGCCATGGAATACAAGTTCATAGGATGTTTCTAAAGCTCCTTGGGTAGCTATCTAGTAATCTTGAGCACAAGAAAGTCCCTGTGTAGCCAGGTGCTAAAGAGGGCTGTTGAATTCTAATGAGCCTGATGTGTGTCAACATATCTGACTAAGAGGCCCTGTCTCTACACAACAGCGGTGAATATCCCACAAAACTAGTATCCTCTGGAACTTCCTTTGGAAAAAGGTTTACCTGAGGAATGCCATTGAGTCCTACTGCTAAATTGTCACTACTAGTAGAATAAGAATAGACAAAGGTGGCAAACACAGGAACTTGTTTGTGAAGCACAAAATACTTGTTTAATAGAACATTGGAAGTCTAATGGTGCTATGCAAAGGGGTTTTCTTGTCTTTTGAATAATAGAAAGTTGCGGAATCTTGAAAACAGATGCTCATTTACCCACAATTTGTTTTAGGTACTTTCAGGACCCTTTCCTATTCATAGAGGTATTATTCATTCAACAAATCTGAACTAACTAATATTCATAACGTGCCAGATCTTGAGTTAAAGGTTGAGGATGCAGAACTGAGACAAGGTGTATACACAGGTTTCTATACTGACATTTCTGCCTGATGGGAAAACAAGAGTTACTTGAATGCTAGAGCTTAAAGGGTCCATAAAAATCATCTGCCAAAACTTAAATAAAAAGAAATAGACAATCTTAATAGGCCTATGTCTATTAAAAATTTAAAATATGAATAACATTCCAAAATATAAAGCACCAGGCCCACGTGGATTCACTGGTGAATTCTACCAAACATTTGAGAAGAAAATTATGCCAATTCTCTACAGTTTCCTTCAGAAAACAAAAGTAGAGGGAATATTTCTTAACTGAGACCAGCATTACCCTAATACATTTCCTTTACAAGGAAAGAAAACTATAGATTAATATCTCTCAAGAACACAGCTACATTGTTTCAAGCTACAATGTACTGTATATTTGAAACTAATTTAAAAAAATCTTAGCAAATCAAATCCAACAGTGTATTTAAAAAATTATATACCATGACAAGTGGGATTGATCCCAGGTGTACAAGGCTGGTTCAACTTTCAAAAATCAATTAATGTGACCTATCACATGACCACGCTAAAGAAAAAAAATCAAATGATCATATAAATAGATGTAGAGAAAGCATTTGGCAAAACCCAAAACCTGTTCATGATAAATGTTCTCATTAACTAGGAATAGAGGGGAACATCTTCGACTTGGTAAAGGATATCTATAAATATCCTACGATGAACATTATACTTAGTGGTGAGAAACAAAAAGCATTCCCACTAAGATCAGGAGCAAGACAAAGATATCCCCTCTTACCACTATTTTTTGTAATGTCATACTGAAAGTTTAAGCTAATGCAATAAGACATAAAAAGGAAATAAAAGGTATACAGATTGGGAAAAATAAAACTGTCTTTATTCACAGATGACATGACAATGCATATAGAGAAAAATTTGGCAAAAAAAAAAATTCTGAAATTAGTAAGCAATTATAGCAAAATTGCAAGATACAAGGTTAATAGAGAAAACTCAATTTCTTTCTTATATACCAGCAATCAAAAAGTGGAATTCAAAACTAAAATTGCAATACTATTTATATTAGCACCTTCCAAAAATGGAATACTCAGTTATAAATCTAACAAAATTTGTGCAAGATCCATATGAAGAAAGAAAACTAAAAAAACTCTGATGAAAGAAAAACTAAATAAATAGAGAAGTAGTTCATGTTCATAAATAGAAAGAATTGACATTGTCAAGATGTCAGTACTTCCCAACTGGATCTATAGATTCAATGCAATCCCAATCAAAATCCTAAGAAGTTCTTTTTATGGAAATTGACAACTGATTCTAAAGTTTGTATGGAGAGGCAAAGATCCAGAATAGCCAACACAATATGAAAAGAACAAAGTTGGAGGACTGGCATTATCTGACTTTAATATAAAGCTATAGTAATAAGTAGAATGTGCTACTAGTGAAAGAATAGACAAATAGAACAATGGAACAGAACAGAGAGCTCAGAAACACACACACATATTGAAGAATTAAAGAAGTACAAATTAGTAGTTGATAGTTGGGCACGAGGATGAGGGGCACGACACAGGGAATGCAGTTAACATTAATATGATGGCTAAATGGAGGGCCAGGGGAGAAAGGGAGCAATTGGGGGTATCGTTTTATGAACTAATAGATGTCTAACCAATGTACTGTATATTTGAAACTAATTTAAATAAATAAATTTATTTTTCGAAAAAAGAAATACCCACACCTAAATATAGTCAATTATCTTTGACAAAAGAGTGAAGACAATGCACGGGAGCAAAGACCATCTTTCAACAAGTATTGAAACAACTGGACACATATGTGAAAAAATAAATAAATCTAGGCACAAACATTACACCTTTCCCAAAAATCAGCTCAAAATGGATCACAGACCTAAGTGTAAAATGCAAAATTATAAAACTCCTAGAAGATAACATGAGAGAAAATTTAGATGACCTTGGGTTTGACGATAACTCTTTAGATACTACACCAAAGGCACAATAAAAGAAATCATCGATTAATTAGGTTTTATTAAAATTAAATATTTCTTCTCTGTGAAATATACTGTCAACAGAATGAGAAGACAAGCTACAGACTGGGAGAAATATTTACAAAATACATATCTGATACAGGATTGTTACCCAAAATATGTAAAAAGTCCTTAAAACTCCTCAGTAAGAACACAAACAACTCTATTACAAAATGGACCAAGCCTTCAAAGACACATCGCCAAATGACATATATAGATGGCAAATAAGCATCTGAAAAGATACTCAACATCATATGTCATCAGGAAAACACAAATTAAAATAATAAGATACCACTACACATCTATTAGAACGACCAAAATTTTTAGTAAACTCATATTACCAAATACTGCTGACGGTGTGGAGCAACAGGAACTCTCACTCATCACTGGTGAGAATGCAAAATAGTACAGTTATTTGGGAATATAGTTTGGTGGTTTCTCGAACTAAACATACCTTACCATATGATCTAATAATTTCCCTCCTGGGTATTTATCCAAAGGAGTTGAGAACATGGTTACTCAATATCTGCACACATATGTTTGTATCAGCTTTATTCAATTATTATTGCCAAGTCTTGGAAGCAACCAAGATGTATTTTGGTAGGTGAATGATCCCTCCAGATAATGGAATATTATTCAGTTCTAAAAAAAAAAATGAGATATCTAGCCTTGAAAAGACATAGAAGAAATGTAAATGCATATTACTATGAGAAATAAGTCAATTTGAAAAGACAACGTACTATATGAGTCCAACTATATGACACTCTGGAAAAGGTAAAACTACGGAGATAGTAAAAAATCAGTGGTTGCCAGGGGTTATGGGTGAGGGAGGGATGAATAGGCATTGCACAGAGGATATCTAGGGCAGTGAAACTACTCTCTATGATACTATAATGGTGTATACGTGTCATTACGCATTTGCCCAAAACACCCAGAGGAATCCCTAAAGCAAATTCTGGACTCTGGGTAACAGTAATGTATCAGTGTAGGTTCATTTATTGTAACAAATGTACCACTCTGTCAGAGAATGTCGGTAATCGGGGTGGCTATACAGGTGTTGGGGTAGGGATAATATGGGAAGTACATCTGCAACTCTCAATTTTATTGTGAACATAAAACCACTCTAAAAATTAAAGTCTATTAAAAAATCGAGTTTATCCCCTCATTTGAGAAATAAGACAGAGAAATTGTATCAATTCCCTAAAGTGAAGTAATGAAAGAACTAGAATATACATTTCCTCCCTCTTGGTTCAGGGCTGTCTTGAGAGCAAGCCACTTTGGTTGGCCGTTAAAAACAGTGTATATTGACTTGATTAAGGAAAAAAAGAACAAAGTCTGTTTCTAGTTAGAAACCTAGTCAAATACTTAATCCAGTCACAGTATACATGGAATAAGTAACCAAAACAAAAGATCACAATAATTTTCTATCCTGGATCTTGAAATACCTAAGTCTCAAAGGGTTGTCACATAACTATGGGGGAATTTTTTCCAACTGTATTAATTAATATCTGCCATTTATGATATTAATAGCAGTTACTATTAATTGAGTACTTGCTTTGTGAGAAGTATTGTTCTCAGCCTTTAATACTCTAATTCACTAGACAGAGTAGGTAGTATCATCACTACTTTATGGAAGGGGAAACCAAGGCACAAGGAGGTCAAGACTCTTCTTGAAGGTCTCATGGCAGCAAGAGACAGAACTAAGATCTAAACCAAATTCTATCAGAT
>NW_011888941.1:2610905-2611332 GCF_000151845.1 Pteropus vampyrus
AAGGGGAAACCAAGGCACAAGGAGGTCAAGACTCTTCTTGAAGGTCTCATGGCAGCAAGAGACAGAACTAAGATCTAAACCAAATTCTATCAGATTCTGAAGTCCATGATTTCAACCTTAATGTTACTTTCCTTATGGGGATACCTGGATTGGTGATAGTGTTAAAACTGCAAATACATAGAAAATTACCTCTCTATGATGTCATCAAAGAAGTAATGAATGGCACAATGTGGTTCCACTTGCTATGTTACAGAAGAGAAAATGAGGTAAAAGGGAAGTAGAAACAATTCTAATAAAAAGAATATTCCAAATGTATGCTTTTCCCAATGTAGGTGTGCTTAATATCACATTTATTCCATCCCTGATACCTAGTGAATAGCAGGTAGGTATTAAATTTATGCTAGGCACAAAGCAGAGACTCAAAACA
>NW_011888941.1:2612027-2620946 GCF_000151845.1 Pteropus vampyrus
GAGAGATGGTAAGAGTAACGATCGGCCATAGTTCTGCTTCTCAGTGATAACCACAATTAACAACCTATGTATATGTTCTAGATATGTAAATTAATAGTGTATATGACTGTGATAAAAGCTACACTAAACATCATATTTGGAAAAAATCACTTGAAATATTTTGTGAATATTCTTCTATATTTCTAATACTCTTCTACAATGTTATTTTAAAACATACATAATATTCCGTTTTGTGAACTTATCTCAGTTTATTCATTTTCTATCTGGTATATAGATCGTTTCTGTTTTTTCCACTATTTCCAACTCTGCTGTGGTGAACGTTATTGTGTCTAAATCTACAAATGCTTATATCCTCAGGGTAAAATCTTAGATTTCCTCAAGATGGATCAAATAGAAAACCATTTTATGGTGCTTGATATAATTTTGATATAAATGAGAAATTTCCATCAAAAGTTTTGAACCAATAACCTTGTCACCATGGGTTAACATGTTCTCAATGCAACCTTACCAACACTGGGTGTCTCCATTCCTTTTTTGATGTAAATTTGAAGGGAGAAAATCTGACTTTATTTAGTTTTTAATTACTATTGAACATAAATGTGTTTTTGGCTATTTTTGTATATTATTTTATAAATTGCCTATTTGTATTGTTTGTTAATTTTTTCTTCTATAGAATAAGAGAAAAGTTTGTCCTTTTCTTATGCAGCTTGTGAGTTTTGATGCTGTTGGTGAATTTTCTGATTAACCTTGACATTCATTTGCCTGCATTTCCAAGAGGACAGAACTTGGCTTTGTAATCTGCTTACTAATTCTACTTTTTCTCTATTTTCTATTTCATTAATTCATTTTTCTCCTTTTTTCCCTAGATTTATGTAAGACCTGAACTTTAGGGGGAGCTTGGTAAGGGGTATAGGGAACTGTTGTACTATTTTTGCAAACTTTTTTTAAGTCTAAAATTGGTTCCAAAGAAAGGTGTTATGGTTTTGGCTGGGAATTACCTTTTGCTTTAACTGGGGAAGGTGGAAAATACAGGCATAAAAAAGATGGAAAATGGCTGAACTCCAGCCTCAGAAAGTTATTTCAAAAAGTGTTATTAGATTCAATCGAAAGAAGACTGTCTCTTGAGACCATAAGAGGTGTCAGAGAATCTAATGAGTTAACTCAGGGGCAGTCTCAGGATTCCATACCATTCCAAGAATCTATGAGCCAGGATACTTGATTGCTGCACCAATCAATATGGAAGAGTGAGCTGCTCAGGGATACGGTGATTTATTGTGAAGAATCCATCATCCTGGTGGTTAAAACAGATGAAGAAAGCCAAGGGTGTTGGCAAAATTTGAACAAAACGTGTGCTCTACCCAAAAGACAGCCTCTAGCTTTGCTCCAGAAAGTTGGATCTACAGACCAGCAGCATCATCTTCACCTGAGTACATGCTAGAAATGCAGAACCTCAGGCTGCATTCCAGATCTACTGATTCAGAATCTGATTTTGAGAGGTTCCAAATGATTCATACACATTAAACATGAGATGCTCTGCTCTAAAAGAACCTCTTTATTTCAGGTCCACTGCATATGATATTTAAAAGTGATGATTACAGTGATGATAAGCACAAGTATAACTCTATTTTAGTAATATTTGTTGTTTTTCACAGAATTTTCACATATAATGGGTTCATTTAAATCTCATAACCACCCCATGAGAAAACATCTTTAAACGGTTTAATTGTCTGTCAAAATAAAGTGAATTGAACAGGGCTGACAAAGAGATGATGACCTTATTTATTTTTAAGTAAATCTTTTATTCAAGTTAATTGTTCTTTCCTTCTCATAAAATCCCACAGAAATGCCTTATGTTAATGTTATATATGAATAGTGATTATGATCTTATAGAAGTCCTGGTATTTCTCTCAAAGTACTCAGTCATATTAGATAACCTCAAAACTTAGAATTTAATTAAATCTTCTATAAAGTTAAAAAATTATTTTTTACAATTTTCATGTTATTTACTGACATATTACTGATAGGCATGTAAAATGATTCACCAATTTAGAAAACGATTTGCCAATTCTTCAAAAATTTATGCATATATTTACCATATACCTCACTAATCCAAATCCTAGGTATTTACCCAATAAAAATAAAAATACATGTCCATATAAAGATTAATGTGAAAAGTCCATAATTACCAAATACTGAAAATAACCCAAATTTCCATCTACTGTGAATAAACAAATTGTGATATTTTCATACAATGGAATACTACACAGCAATTAAAAAGAAAGAACTACTGACAATTGCAAAGGAGCACATAAATTTCCAAAGCATAAGTCAAAAAAGCCAGATATGAGCTTCTAGTCAAGGTTGAGAAGTAGATAAATGCTGCGCTGACCTCTTCCCACAACCATATCACAATTACAACTAAATTACAGAAAAACCAGCATTGAATAATCACCTGAAGGCTAGCTGAACAGAAGTCCTATAACTAAGGACATACAGAAGGAGCCACATAGAGAATGGTAAGAGATATGCTGATATGCAGAATGGGCTGGTCCCACATCCACATGTGGTGGTTAAAATTGGAAGGTTATCTACACCGGGTCCCTCATCACAGGGTTTCAGCACCATAAAGAGAAGTCCCCACAACTTCTGGCTGTGACGACCAGAACCGATTATGGCAGAGTGAGACAGAGGGAGGCTGGAGTATCAGGTGTTCCTCTTAAAGGGCCCATGCATGGACTTGATCACTGACAGACTCACTCACTCTGAGCTCTAGTGCTGAGGTAGTAGCTTGAAAGTCAACAGAGACACACAAGAAGGAACTGAGTTGTCTGGCTTCAGGGCAAGGGCTAGAGGAGCAACTTTCCCCCCAGATAGAAGTGCTGGCAGAAATCATTGTTATTTGATGAGCTCTCTTTTGACCCAGTGCGCAGACACAGGTGAGCACCAAATCTGAGTCTTCTGACTAACACAAGTCATGATTCCCTGAGACTCTGTCCCTCCCAACTTGCAGACCCACTTAAGCTACTTCCAGTTTGCTTTTTCATATAAACAACCTGTTTTGGCTAATGCTGTGGACTTTCCTAAAACTCAAACAGGCAGCATCTGGACTTGGCATGTACTGTACCTCTTGCTGAGCAGCCCCGAATTCAGCACTAGTAGCAGCCGGCCTTGGTTCACAGCTTAGCCTATCCCAGGCACTTCTAAGCCCAGTACAAGTGGCAACCACCTGCAGACAACTTTGTAGCTTATACCAAGTGGCTAGCTTCAGACCAACTACCTCTTCAAAGGACACAACCAAAGGGCAAACTGAGCGGGCACCAGAGCCCTGAAAAAGTGAATCCTACTCTACAGGGTCAGCCCGTGCACAACAGCTCCCCCACTGCAGTCACAGCCAGTCCTAACAACCAACGAGCCTGAGGAGAAATCCTTCCTATTGACCTGCCAACAGCAATCAAAGCTCATCTACAATGGAAGGACACATACAACACACAAGGGACACACCTGGAGCACCCGACTCAGGTGAACAGGAAGACTGCACCAATGGGCCTCACAGGACACTTATTATATAAGGACACTCTACCAAGACTGGAAGAAATAACAGCTGTACTTAACACATAGGAACAAACACAAGGCAGCCAAAATGAGGAGACAAAGAAACATGTCCCAAATGGAAGAACACAGCTCCGGAAATAGAATAAACAAAATAGAGACAAGCAATCTACCAGATGCAGAATTTAAAACACTAGTTATAAGGCTGCTCAATGATCTCAGTGAGAACGTCAACAAAGAGAAAAGAAACATAAAAGTGGAGACAGAAAACATAAAATAGAACCAGTCAGAACCGAAGAATACAAAAACTAAAATGAAGAATACATTATAGGGAATCAACAGTAGATTAGATGAAGCAGATAATCTACTCAGCAATTTTGAAGATAAAGTAGCAGGAAACACCCAATCAGAAAAGCAAAAAGAAAAAGAATCCAAAAAAATGAAGATATTTTAAGGGGCCACTAGGACAACATCAAGTGTACCAATATTCCCATCATAGTGGTACCAGAAGGAGAAGAGAAAGAGCAAGGAATTGAAAACCTGTTTAAAGAAATAATGAATGAAAACTTCCCTAACTTGGCAAAGGAAATAGACATACCCAGGTTGCCCAGAGAGTCCCAAACAAGATGAACTCGAAGAAGTCCCACAGCAAACCCACGATAATTAAAATGGCAAAAGTTAAAGACAAAGAATCTTAAAAGCACTAAAAGAAAAGCAGTTAGTTACCTGCCAGGGATCTCCCATAAGACTTTCAGCTGATTTCTCAACAGAAACTGCAGGCCAGAGGGATTGGCACAAAATTTTCAAAGTGATAAAAAGCAAAGACCTATAACCAAAATTACTCTATCCAACAAAGCTATCATTTAGAATCAAAGGGCAGATAAAAGAGCTTCCCAGACAAGAAAAAGCTAAAGGAGTTCATCACCACCAAACCAGTGTTATAGGAAATGTTAAAGAGACTTCTTTAAGAAGAAGAAAAACAAAAAATCAAAAATATAAAAAATAAAATGGAAATAACTCCGTATTTATCCACAACTACTTTAATGTAAATGAATTAAATGCTCTAATCAAAAGACATAAGGTACCTGAATGGATAAGAAAACAAGACCCTTATAGATGCTGCTTACAAGAGACGCACTTCAGATCAAAAGACACATGCAGACAGAAAGTAAAGGGATAGAAAAAGATATTTCACAAAATAGAAACAAACAAACAAAAAAGGTTGGGATAGTAATACTTACACCAGACAAAATAGACTTTAAAATAAAGGCTATAACAACAAAGAAGGACCCAGTTATGCCACTTCTGGATATTAATCTGAATAAACTCAAAAATTAATTCAAAAAGACATAGGTATCCATATGTTAAGTACAGCATTATGTACAATAGCCAAGTTATGAAAGCAATCTAAGTGCCCATCAATATATAGTATTACATATATAAAATGAAATATCACTCAGCCATAAAAAAGAATGAGCTTGTCATCTGCAACAACATGGATGGACAAAGAGGGTATTATGCTAAGTGAAATAAGTGAGACAGAGAAAGACAAATACCTTATGATTTCACTCATTTGTGGAATCCAAACAAACAAAATCAGTGAACAAACAAAAGAGAAACTATCTCATAGATACAGAGAATATTTTGACAGTTGCTAGATGGGACCAGGGTTGGAAAGATGGGTGAAAAAGGGGAAGAAATTAAAATGTACAAATTGGCAGTTACCAAATAATTATAAGTATGTAAAGCACAGCATAGGAAATATAGTCACTAATATTGTAATAACTGTGTACAGTGTCAGATAGGGACTAGATTTATTGGAGTGACCACTTTGTAAGTTATATAAATGTCTAATCACTGTTTTGTAGACCCGAAATTATAATAGCATAAAGCAGATCAGTGGTTGCTGGGGGCCAGAAGTAGGGGAGGAGACAAACTGCAAAGGCCCACAAGTGAACTTTCTGGGATAATGAGAATGTCCTATATCTTGATCTTGGTGACAGTTTCACAACTATATAACATATAGTTGTCAAAACTCATAAAATGGTACACATAAAATGGGTAAATTTTATTATACATAAATCCTAAATCAATAAAACAGATATAAAAATTATTACAATAAATGTTGTCATTAGGAAGTATTGAATGGTGTGTTTTCTAGGTTAAGATAGTTTTATACATTTTGACACAAAAACATTCATTATCCCAAGTTGCAATTGTAAAGGATGTGATGTTGGAAAAAGTTACAAAACGAAGTTTTCATCTGAGAAGGAACAACTACTTTTCCTCAAAAAAAAAAAAATCACCAGTAAGATTTAATTAAAGCCTTTGGGTTTTCCTGGGAGAGAGAGAGAATACAAGAGACAGACTGAGTAATAGATTATATAAAAAGCACTGGATGCCCAGGGAGAAAAAGAGAAATCTCCTGTATAAAGTGAAGAGCAGTAAAGAAATGAAGAAATGCTGAAAAAGTTTCCTGGGCCACTTTTTTTCCAGCTTTATCAAGATATTATTGATATAAACACATGTAAGTTTAAGGTATAAAAATGTGATAATTTGCTATACATATATACTGCAAAACGATTACACAATAAGATTGGTTAATATCTCTATTCCCTCACATAACTATCTTTTTTTGTGGGGTGAGGGGAGGTTGATAACATTTAAGATCTACTCTCTTAACTTTTAAGTATGTAATACCATATCATTAGTTATAGTCACCAGGCTTACATTAAATCCCCAGAACTTACTCATCTTATGTCTGAGAGTTTGAGAGTTTGTACCCTTTGCCCAACATCTCCCATTTCTCCCACGCTCCCACAACCCATGCCAACCACAATTATACTATTGTTATGTTTGTTATTTTAGATTTCACATATAAGTGAGAACATACACAGTTTGTCATTCTCTGTCCAATTTATTTCACTTAGCATAATGCCATCAAAGTTTATGCATATTGTTGGGAAAAAAAAAGATTTCCTTTTTTATGGCTGAATAATATTCTGTTTCACATTTTCTTTATCCCTTCATCTGCTGATGGACACTCAGGTTGTTTTCATGCCTTGGCTATCATGAATAATACTGCAATGGACACAGGGGTGCAGATATTTCTTCAAAATAGTGTTTTTTATTTCCTTTGGATATATACCAAGAAGTGTAATTGCTGGGTCATATGGTAGTTCTTATTTTTAATTTTTCGAGGAACCTCCCTACTGTTTTCCATAATAGCTGCACCAATTTACATTCCCACTAATAGCAATAAGTGTTTCTTTTTCTTCGCGGGCTCGCCAATCTGTGTTGTCTCTTATCTTTTTGATAACAGTCATTCTAACAGGTGTGAGGTAGTAGTATTTCATTGGGGTTTTGATTTGCGTTTCCCTGTTGATTAGTGATCTTGAGCATCTTTTCATGTACCTGTTGGTCGTTTGTGTGTCTTCCTTGGTCAACTGTCTGCTCAAGTCCTTGTCTTTTAATCATTTTTGTTTTATTTTGTTTTTCCATTGAGTTGTATGAGTTTCTTATATATTTTGGACATTAACCCCTTATCAGAGATATTTACTCCCATTTCATAGGTTACTTTCTATTTTGCTGTGCAGAAACTTCTTAGTTTGATGTAGTCCCATTTATTTATTTTTGCTTTTATTACTTGTGCTTTTGGTGTCACATCTAAAAAACTTTTGTAAAGACCAGTTCCCAAAAAACTTTTCCCTGTTTTCTTCTAATAGCTTTAGAGTTTCTAGTCTTATGGTTAAGTGTTTAACCCAATTTAAGTTAATTTTTGTGAGTGATGTCAAACAGGGATCCAGCTGCATTCTTCTACACGATGTTGTCCAATTTTCTCACAGGTCATTTCTGATAATACTGCCACCCCTGTAGGAATTTATAAATAAGGATTATTTTGCCTCTTTTACCAGATTATGAGCTACCATTCTCTACTCTGGACTACATAGAGTGATTTTATATAATACCACCTCAATCTATCTGACCCAACTCAATTCTTTTCTTGAACCTCCCAAATATCCAACCTAGAAACTAATAAATAAGCATTTATGGAATAAATTAAAGAATTAATGAATCTGTTTTAACAGCTAACATATATTAAGGCATTCAGTCTACATTCAGTCTATAAGGCAACATATTCCAAGTACTTTATGTGACTTAACTATCTTAATGTTTGCAAAATCCTATGAGATAAGTACTTATCACAGTCCTCATTTTACGATAAAAGAGGTTGAATGAGGCTGAATGACTTGCTCCAGGTAAATCTTGCTTTCAGGTGAAACAGAGATTCACCTGCAGGCAATGTGACACCAGACCTGAACCTGAAGCCACCTTACTGCACCAGGCCCAGCGCAGGACAGAGGACAGCTTTTCCTCTCCTGGTGGTGCTGGTGTTCAAATTTGCCTTAAAGAAGGTCATTTTTATTTCACTGATTTCAGTAAAAAAGCTGTGAGAATGTCAAAGCTCCTTGATCAGTAGCAATTAAATGTAACCAAGTCTTATCGCAGAGGGATATTTGTGAACATTTTATTTCCAAAAAGGCAATCCACCTGGAAAGTATTAAAAAAATAAGTTTTTGTTTCCTTTAGCATGTCATTTCTCTAAGCAGTCTTCTTAACTCTCTGCTCTTATGACCCTCTTAGTAGCAGATACAATTCTTTTCTTAAGCAGACTGACAAAAAGACACACGGTCTATGGCACTGCATATCTTGAATTCATTATTTCCTCATAGCAAAGACTTGAAACTGTAATGTGTGAGAAGGAAAAGGTGCCAACATGACATTTACTACTGCTAATATGAATTTGATTAATTCTACAACAAGAAATATCACCTTAACTCTTTGTATTCTACAATGAGTAAAACTATCGGAAGCAAGCAGGATACTTTCACCGAATCACATATATCATAAGATTCTTCGGAGACAAAAATGATGATGCAAGTGCTTCGTTAGTAAGTACCGTCTCCAAATTCTCTGATACGAAAGACACCTTTTTCCTCAGAATAAAACTCCAAGTGAGGCAGAAGCAGCTCTGAGTCTTTCAGCTTCCAGGGAAGTTCTGCTCAGAGCTAAGAAAACAGGCCAAGGTGGGAGGTGAGGCCACAGACAGCAATAGTACTGCCTTGCAGAGAATGCTGCTGCTGGTTTTATTTTTATTTTATCGACTCCCTTGAAATGTTCTTCATTGTCCTGTGGCCTCAGGGTGCGTGTTCAAAAATGATTCTACATTTCAGCAATCCTGTACTTGAAATTGCTATTAAAAAGAAAATGCCAGAAGACTACTCACATTTCTCACTTAGGGGTTGCTGGACTAAGAAAATGCACCCTAACTCGTGACCTTAAGATTAAAGTCAAACACAAACACACACA
>NW_011888941.1:2620996-2636797 GCF_000151845.1 Pteropus vampyrus
ACACAAACACACACACACACACACACACACACACACACACACACACACACACACACACACACTAAAAAAATTTCAGGTAATTGAAGATTTTGTGAGAAATCTAGTTCATAAGAAAAAGAATAAAAATAACAGCTTACTCTAAACCTTTTTCTATAGACTATTTTCATTATGAGAAACTTAATTTCTGCCTGTTTTTTTTTTCTTATTTAACTTCCCTTTCTTTTTTTCTTCTCACCATATACATATCTCAAAATATTTACACATCTATCTTTAAAAAATCACTTTATTATCTCTTGTGAACTATCTTTTAGTTCTTAAAAATTATACTGAAATGTCATCTTCCAAAAACTTTCCTTTTCTTCAACTATTATATTGGCAGTGGTTATTAGAAGCTTAATATTACAATTTTTCAATTTGTTTTCCCCTTCTAACAGGTTTGGCTAAAATGTCAAACATGTACACACTGTGAAAAATACCAATGTGCTGAATAATATAGTACAAGAAATATGTTATCAACACACACACACACACACACACACACACACACACACACACAAGAAAAAGGAAAAAAAAGAAAGAAAACTGACTAGAGGATTGGAACACGCATTTGATCCTCTATTCATAATCTTTTCCTTATGTATTTAGCAAATATACTTGGGAAGCTTGGCAGTTTGAAAGAACAAAATCAATTATTTGAGGTAGGTTAAAAATTCTTTCTAAAACTTTTAAAGCAAACTAAAAAGTAGCTGTTTTTTGGCTTTGTAAATAGCATCGCCTTAGAATAATCATGCGTTCAATCATTTAGGATGGGAGGGGGTGGTATTTAATTGTTTGCGGTAAAGTTTTAATGGCGGAAAAACCATAGCTCCCCAGGCAAATACTACAGAGAGTCAGGGGAAGAAGGAAGAGGGAAGTCGGAGCCGGGTTTATTCTAGAAGGTAAATAGTACGAGCTGTTGTTTACATGCTCCTGGTGACCAAGTGCAGTCGTGGTGGCTGTCGCTTTGCAAATCGAAGAATACAAATAACTGAATGCAGGCGAATGGCACAAAGGGCAGAGTTTTAAATTTGAACACGTGCGCCGGAGGAGACCATGCAGGAATGAAAATTGTTCTTGTTTGGTTAGTTTATATTCTGAAAGAAACTTTTGTGTGTGGAGATGTATGGGACCGCGAAGCTGGAGTCGTGCCCTGTGGCACATAGGTCTGTGCGTGGGTCCCAGGGAATCAGCTCTAGAGCTGCCAGTGCGCCTGCGCGCTCCCTTGGCACTCGCTTTGTAAGCCTTGATTCGTTTTTGCTAGAATGATTAAGAAAGGGACCCTTTTGTGCCCCTCTGTGCAGGTCTTTCATCGGGAGCCTAGGAGGCTGGGGAGAAGTGTTTCTTGACTACGGATGCTCACGAAAATTAAAGAGCAGTTCTGTGTCAGCATTATAAAACTTCGCTCATTGAATACTGTCCAGAAAGCTGCTCGTTCCATCTCTTCTGGTTCCCCATCTGGTTCCCTCTCGCTGGCTATATTTGTTAATATTTCCTCAAGCAGCATGCTGTATTGCCCTTGGTGTGCTAGGGAAGAGCACAGAGAGTGATCATTTTTGCTGGACGGAGAAATGTTTACTTTGGACAGGACAGTAGAGCATTTACTCACTTCCTATCCACAGGCAGCAACAAACTTCTTCAAGAAAAAGGGGGATGGGGGGGAAGACAGAGGTTGTTTTACTATTAGAGGTTGGGGGTGGGGTGGAGAGCCTCAGCGATGTCAGAAGAGCCATAAGCCTGCTTATCTGTCTCCCGACGTTGGCACCTGAAAGCTCCCAACTCAGCACACCATGTGTCAAATCTATCATTTCGTATGTCAGCAACCATTATTCCCTCTTTTGTCACCAGTTTTGACCAAAGGATGAAAAATTGTTGTCTTACTCAGACAAAATTATTGCTGGGGTGAAAAAAAAAAGGGCAGCTCCAGTATAGAGGAGGAGGGCGAGGTGAAACACCTCAAGATTCTCCTCAGATTAGGTCTGGGTTAAGAGATTATTGATCTGTGTGCTAAAAACTGTTGATCCCTCTGAGCAGGGGATGACAAATGGTGGCAAACAAACAAAGTTTTTTTTTTTTTTTTTTTTTTTTTGGTGTCTCCAAGGACATTCGAACTGCTCAGCGTTTTCCCTTCGTATTTGTTTGGTTTGTGGGTTTCTGCACTGGGGATTTCAACAAAAATAAGCAAATATTAAACAGAAATGAAGCAGCCACAAAAATGATAGAGGAAAACCTAGGGAGAGGAGGCAAGCCCAGAAACTGGGCAAGGTACACATATTAAATAGCAGGAGTATTAAAAATATAAAGTGCTGCTTGTCTAAGCCCATGAGTTATTTTTTATTTATTTACTTTTTGTATGGTTAGTGCTGGATTGTTACAAGTAGGAGAGAAATGATTTTGTCCAAAGTAGGTATCTTTAATTATGGCAGAGCAGGCATTTAAAAAAACTCAAACCACATATAAAGTACAATGCTGACGTTCATAAACCCACAAATGAAAGGAAATATAGAGGCTTGCATTCATTAAGCAAATGCAGTATGACAAGGCATAAATTCAGATTATTTTGGGGGTTTGAGTAATTTTTCCCAACTGGAGAAATTGAACTTCAACTATGAAGAAGGACTAGAAGAGCATGAAATACCAACTACTTGCTTTATAGCCAGAAAGAATATAGGATCATGGCTAAGGATGGACACTCAACCTTACACCCTGGGGTGAATTCCATCTCATCAATCTCTCATATGTGATTCCAAGTGAGATTTTTAAACTTCGCAATCCTCAGTATCCTCTTCTGTAAAAAATGTGGGATTAATACTTCTCTAATTCACAGTGTTGGTGTGAGGATTAACTAAATTAGCGTACATAAAGCATTAGAACATGTTGGCACAAAGCAAGCATGGAATAAATATTATCATTATTGATTTCTTCATAAACATATGACTTTCCAATACAAAATCACTTTTCTCAGTTCCTTCATGACATGGCATATTGTTTCACGTTCATGAAACACACTCACCCTCCCCCACTCGCTGTCCCCTTATCTCAACTTGTTCACGTCTTCAGTTTACAATTCAGCTCTCTCTACATCTGCAGAGAACCCTAACCCAACCCACCCTTTCCCAAACAATTGTAGATACCTGATTCTTTCTCATGGCTTTCTAGTCTATTTTCTAGTTTTCAGTTTACTCTAGTTTCTCCCACACTCGCAGATGAATCTACTCATTTAATTAATTATATTAGAGTTACATAATATCTTCTTTCAGCGAGTATCTTACCATAGATCTAGTGCTTATCTGTACAGAAGTGCCACCATGTGAGGTCATCTCTGTTCTGTTCTGTTCACAATGAGCACCCAGCCCCTAACCCAGTGCCTGACCTTCCTGGAGAAGATGCTCAATAAATGCTCGATAATTAAGTGAGCCAACAGATGGATAAATGAATGAATGAATAAACAACTCCCTCAATACTTCTGCGCAAGCCAGTGCGCTGTTTGCAAACAGACCAGGGAGTCAGGGGATAGGATCCTTGCTTCTGCTCTGTGACATCTCCCCGGAACTCAGCAATCTGAGGACCTTCTCAACCTGATCCTCTAACACTCTCGGAGCCATTCACAACTGTCTCAAACATTTAAAATTTTTAACATAATTGAGAAGTATGTTTAGACACAATAATGAGCAGCAGTGACTAAGTTTGCATTTATACATAAAATGGCCAACTCTGTCACTGCAGGGAATGGTAGAGCCCCTAACACGTGAAAATATTTGTTGAAATGTGTTATTCAAAAATTATTTGTGGAATGAATCAAAGAAAAAAAAAGTGTGTTGCAGCTGGGTGAATAAATCATTTAAATCAGAATAGAAGGAGTTGTCCAAGACAGAGTCCCTGCTCACACTGGTTTTAATAGCCCTGTGTGAACTCTCACACCCAATGCATGCAAATTAGCTACTTTCCACCGGTTATAAAACAGTATGTCTCCTTTCTCTTTCACCAAGCAAAAGTTTGGTCAGGTTAAATATATGACCACAATTCAAAACTTCAGATGGAGAAAAAGATGTCACTTTTATTTCTTGTTCCCACAAATAGAATTTTGAATACTTGTTTCTCTGAAATATTCTATTATTAAATATCTTGACACCAATAGTAATCAAAATCATGAAAGCATGTTTGAGCAAGGTGTTCTTTCTTACTCAATAATATATGAGTATCAATAATAGATCATTTTATTTAAAATGTTTTTAAGAAAAGAAAAAGTTTTAGTTTACTTAAAATAGCACATGAGGTAAAAGCATTTTTAATACTAACTAAAAATTTAGTGCACAGTGTAAAATGAAACCTTAACAGAAATGAATTTTCATATTTTAATGTACTGCATACTTATAAATTAATGCCCCCAAAGAGTAACTGTTAATTCTAACTAATAGCGTAATTTTAAAAGCACAGGGTTTATAGTTAGGGAGACTCATATTCCAGTCCCAGTGGTGGGAATTCTGTCTTTGCGGTTTCTTTTTTGGCAATAATCTTAGTCTCTTCATCTAATTTACTCATCTATAAAACTCACAATTACAACAGCACAAACTGTTTTGAGAATTAAATTAAGTAATATATGTTAAGTGCCTACCTATGTAGTTGGCATGCAATAAAAAATACATCTATAGATTGTTAAAAGTAGTTAACTATGTTTATATTACAGTATTTGCCAAAAATTTTATAAGGCAAAGCAAGCATGAGAACAACTTAGAGATTCAATTCTCTTTTACCCCAGAACACATTCTCATCATATACATTGGAAAATTTAAAGAATTGTCTATGATAAAATTATTTTCTTTATTAAGAAGTGATCTAAGTTACTGCAAATGAAAATATGAAACCTCATAAGCACATAAATATGGAACTTGCATAGCTGTTTTGTACTAATAAGAAATGTTCGCTGTTAACCTACTTGAGAATTCAGTGTCTAACACATTGTCAGGACTCCATAAGAGTTATTAATAATAACTTCATGTATTAAAATTATTAGCTCTAAAGTTAAACTGTAAAACAAAACCGCCCAGCCTCACACAGACCTAAAATTACTCTTAGTGTGAGAGGAATAAGAATGTATATATTGGCCGCAAGTTAGAAATCCATCCTCTGCCATTGATCCAAGCATCTCCGTCAAGTTAGCATGTAACATGCTTGTATGTTCTGATCACTTTTTCTTAATTGTTTTTCTCTCTTGGTCACTCTTGCTATTACTCTGATTCTCTCTTAGTTGTTCTTCTTTCATTTCCTCCTTCCTTTCTCCAACATACTAATACCTTATTCCAAAAAAGATACTGGAATGTGTCCCGGTAGGACAGAGATGATACAATCAAATCAGGATATTTGGAGAGTTTACTAAACAGACTGTTTGCAAAAGCATGAATAAGATAGAAGGAAACTATAGGATTTAGAGCAGTGCCTTGGGCTACCAACAGGAGAGATTCTTGCCCCTAAATCTGAAGGGGACATGTGGGGAGTTAGAAAGGAGTATTATGGTAAGGTAGGGTGGATGGTACTGGAGACAGAGAAGCCCATGTAGAGATGACTGCCTTATGTGAGCTGAGACCTTCAACAAGGCACGAAACATGCCCAAGTAGTCCCCCACTGCAGAGAAATAAATACCAGACTCACCATCAGTGTTCCCTTCTTTCTCCTGCTGGAGGACCTCACTGTCAGGTTCCAGTCATAAGCCAGAAGACAAGGGCCTCTTTCTCAGTCCATACAGGTCAGTCTCTCTGGACACAGAGAAAGAAGCAGGTAAAGGAGGGTGGAGAGTAAACCCGAAGAGATAAGTGAAGTCATCCAGCCAGTGATTCTAATCACAAACATACACATGTGCGCACACACACACACACACGCACACACACAATCACACTATATAATAAATTCAAAAGAATTATGAAAGGTGAGTTGGTATTCTATAACTGGGCAGGACATATATAAGATGAGCCCGGAGCAACGTGTAGCTCCAGAAGGTGCTCAAATAACAAAACCCCACAATTGTGGGCACATGTCAAAGGAACACAGCAGGCAACTGAAAAAGCTCCCACTGACCAAAGCTGGAGCAATTTGTGCAACAAAATAAAATGGCATTGGATTACAAAATACATATTCGCACAAAATACATAAGTACAAAATACATACTGAGTTCATACTGATATATAAAAATGATCAAATAAATAATAGATAAATGAGGGAGAAGAGACAAATTTTCCCTGTAGAAGAATTCCATAAAATTTAGTAGATCCTTTACACTCAAAGAGATGGAGCGTAACTTCTGGCTCCTTAAGAGCGGGCTGCACATTGTGACTCCTTTCCAAAGAGGACAGTATGGAAACGGGGAGCAGCAAGAGAGAAGAGTTACCTGATAATGGAGAAACCTGGAACCTCAGCCAGGTGATGCAGGTTGACCTCAGCAGTGAGAAGGTGCCAGCTATGAACCAAGAAGAGCATCCTCATCAGAAAGTAACCATGCTGGCACCTTGATTTTGGACTTCCCAGCCCCTAGAACTGTGAGAAAGAAATTTCTATTGTTTATAAACTACCCAATCTGTGATATTTTGTTATAGCAGGCCAAACATTCTAAGACACATATTCTCTTATTTTCATGATTTTACTACTAAAAACCATTTACTTCAGTTATGGCACAAAAATTAATGAAGGTTCTTAAAATGTGCTTCCAAGAATTGGAGCTTATTGAATCCTTTTGGAATCTGATGAATGCTATTGAGTATTTTCCCAGAAATGACATATTTCCATGTAAATACACACAAAATCAGTTCATGCACACATCTCTCCAAGGTCCATCACTGTTACCACAGTACATAAGGATGTTAGTTTAAGAAATTCTGATCTAAAGATTGATACTTGTTGAACCAGGGAAAGTATTAGAATGCGATCAATACCCTCATCCATTTCCAAGACTCTTAAGGGATTCAGCCTATGCACCAATTATTCTAAAAAGTTTATTGACTAGATATTGAAAATACATTGTGTGAAAAAAAGGGGAGATACAGAACAATACATAGAATATATATGAAACAGTTAAGTAATTTTAAAATGTCAAGCAAAATAATATGGTATATACATAATAATGTACACACAAAAATAATAATATTAGTAAACACATATTTGTATGTATATAAGTATGTATATGCTTAAAGTATACAAACTATCCTATAAGAAACACAACCATATTTACAAGAGTGGTTGCTCTGAATGAGAGAGAAAGATTAAAGTAAATGAAATTGTTATCTATAACCCTTCTTATTTCTGTTCAAGAAGACAGCCGAAACTTGACAAATTGTTAACAGTTGCTAATCCAGGAAGGTTGGCATACTGGTGTGGTTTGATCATTGTTTGCACTTTTTAGAGACATCTTTTAACTCTCCCACATTGTACTCCATGCCCAGTGCAGCACAGTTGCATGTGGCCATTCTCAGGACCGATTCTCTGCTCTTGCCACAGGAGAATGTTGGCAAGTTGAGAGCAGGGCCCTGTGGAGTAGTTGTATAGGGGCAGGAGACAGATAATGTTAAGTGGTCAGCGGTGTGGGCATCGGAGGGTGCAGGCAAATGACAGCCCATGTTATGCATGTGAGAAAAGGTTCACACACTACCCTTCTGTGGCAAAATGAGAGCACTCATGTGTACACCCATGCTTGGTCCCCAAACCTCAGCTCCAAACTATCTGCGAGTCCCTTTGCAATTTTCCTGCCATAAGGCAATACTGTCTTGACCTGGATGTGATCAGTATTTAGATACATTCTCCCCGCAAACTGGTCACCTACATAAAAATTGGCTCTTTGAAATGACAATGTATTTTTATGAAATGACAGTGTATTTTTATGCTTAATAAACTTAAATTCTCAATGACATCAAACTTAAATCACTGAAATTTTAATTTCTGAATAAAATAAAATTCTGAATAAATTTCAAGTAGAGAATTAATATAAACCATCTAACTTCTTCTAAGTTCATCAGTGGCATAAATTGTTTGCCCAATATGCCCTTTACCTTCAACTAAGTTCTGAATAAATATTTTTGTAATAAAAGAGTGAATTTAAAACATTGATGATTGTTATATAACATATACTTTTAAATCAGCTTTTGTTGTTGATTAAGAATTTAAATGCCAAATTGCATGAGACTAATTTCATTTAAAAAATGTATATTGAGTACCTACCGTGTAGCAATTACTGGGTTAGCCGCTGGAATAGAATTAGACAACCTGAAGGCATATTTAAAATGATTTTTTCCTATAAGGCTATGATTAAAAATAAAACAAACTCTCTCCTCTGGAGTTATATCAGATTTGATTTAAAATATGCTGTTTTAAGATGAATTATAAACTGTCAGAATCCATGGTTATGAAAAGGGATTTCCAGATATTTCTAATGACTTGGAATTTGTGTTTAATCTAACAAACCACACTGACTATTGAATTTGTGTGTCTCTGAATATAAAGATTTATTGTCCCTGGAGGTAATTATTGACCTCAACATCTTATCAGTCAATATTTACCTCTTGGGCCAATAAATCTTGATATAACCTCATGAAAGTCAATATCTGTTTAATGGTATACATGGAAATTTGTAATAGTTTGATTACAGGCTTCAATGTCATGCTGGCTAGTGCACCTCTTTACATCTAAGGGGCATGGAATCATTTTTTTTTTTCTTTTCAGCATAAACAGACCACCTCTGATTGCTGTGATTTACTTGTTTAAAATCTGACATTGGATTGGAAGTATTTATATCATTCTTTAATTCTCTTTTGCATACAAGTCTTGCCTCTTCAGTCAACACGTAAGCCCCTGTGAGCCTAAGACTAATTTAATGCTTTCGTGGTTTCACTCTTTGCTCTTGTCGCACAGCTCTTCACCATGACAAATAAAACAGCCTCTGTGGATGGACAAGTCTTCCCAGGCAGGCCCCCCAGGGGTTACTAAGTAAGTCATCACCCTTCCAGCGCACATCTGAAAATATTCCAGACTCAGGAAGGATTCAGTCCGATCAGATGCCAAGAGAGCAGAAATGAGTATTTAATGATAGGTACGATGTCCCTCATTCTGGAAAGTCAAAAAATTGAGTCACCTAGGGTGATAAAGTGCTCAAGTACCATGATATAACACACGAAGGTATATAATTAGTTTACAAGGGGAGCAGCAAGAGAGAAGAGTTACCTGATAATGGAGAAACCTGGAACCTCAGCCAGGTGATGCAGGTTGACCTCAGCAGTGAGAAGGTGCCAGCTATGAACCAAGAAGAGCATCCTCATCAGAAAGTAACCATGCTGGCACCTTGATTTTGGACTTCCCAGCCCCTAGAACTGTGAGAAAGAAATTTCTATTGTTTATAAACTACCCAATCTGTGATATTTTGTTATAGCAGGCCAAACATTCTAAGACACATATTCTCTTATTTTCATGATTTTACTACTAAAAACCATTTACTTCAGTTATGGCACAAAAATTAATGAAGGTTCTTAAAATGTGCTTCCAAGAATTGGAGCTTATTGAATCCTTTTGGAATCTGATGAATGCTATTGAGTATTTTCCCAGAAATGACATATTTCCATGTAAATACACACAAAATCAGTTCATGCACACATCTCTCCAAGGTCCATCACTGTTACCACAGTACATAAGGATGTTAGTTTAAGAAATTCTGATCTAAAGATTGATACTTGTTGAACCAGGGAAAGTATTAGAATGCGATCAATACCCTCATCCATTTCCAAGACTCTTAAGGGATTCAGCCTATGCACCAATTATTCTAAAAAGTTTATTGACTAGATATTGAAAATACATTGTGTGAAAAAAAGGGGAGATACAGAACAATACATAGAATATATATGAAACAGTTAAGTAATTTTAAAATGTCAAGCAAAATAATATGGTATATACATAATAATGTACACACAAAAATAATAATATTTGTAAACACATATTTGTATGTATATAAGTATGTATATGCTTAAAGTATACAAACTATCCTATAAGAAACACAACCATATTTACAAGAGTGGTTGCTCTGAATGAGAGAGAAAGATTAAAGTAAATGAAATTGTTATCTATAACCCTTCTTATTTCTGTTCAAGAAGACAGCCGAAACTTGACAAATTGTTAACAGTTGCTAATCCAGGAAGGTTGGCATACTGGTGTGGTTTGATCATTGTTTGCACTTTTTAGAGACATCTTTTAACTCTCCCACATTGTACTCCATGCCCAGTGCAGCACAGTTGCATGTGGCCATTCTCAGGACCGATTCTCTGCTCTTGCCACAGGAGAATGTTGGCAAGTTGAGAGCAGGGCCCTGTGGAGTAGTTGTATAGGGGCAGGAGACAGATAATGTTAAGTGGTCAGCGGTGTGGGCATCGGAGGGTGCAGGCAAATGACAGCCCATGTTATGCATGTGAGAAAAGGTTCACACACTACCCTTCTGTGGCAAAATGAGAGCACTCATGTGTACACCCATGCTTGGTCCCCAAACCTCAGCTCCAAACTATCTGCGAGTCCCTTTGCAATTTTCCTGCCATAAGGCAATACTGTCTTGACCTGGATGTGATCAGTATTTAGATACATTCTCCCCGCAAACTGGTCACCTACATAAAAATTGGCTCTTTGAAATGACAATGTATTTTTATGAAATGACAGTGTATTTTTATGCTTAATAAACTTAAATTCTCAATGACATCAAACTTAAATCACTGAAATTTTAATTTCTGAATAAAATAAAATTCTGAATAAATTTCAAGTAGAGAATTAATATAAACCATCTAACTTCTTCTAAGTTCATCAGTGGCATAAATTGTTTGCCCAATATGCCCTTTACCTTCAACTAAGTTCTGAATAAATATTTTTGTAATAAAAGAGTGAATTTAAAACATTGATGATTGTTATATAACATATACTTTTAAATCAGCTTTTGTTGTTGATTAAGAATTTAAATGCCAAATTGCATGAGACTAATTTCATTTAAAAAATGTATATTGAGTACCTACCGTGTAGCAATTACTGGGTTAGCCGCTGGAATAGAATTAGACAACCTGAAGGCATATTTAAAATGATTTTTTCCTATAAGGCTATGATTAAAAATAAAACAAACTCTCTCCTCTGGAGTTATATCAGATTTGATTTAAAATATGCTGTTTTAAGATGAATTATAAACTGTCAGAATCCATGGTTATGAAAAGGGATTTCCAGATATTTCTAATGACTTGGAATTTGTGTTTAATCTAACAAACCACACTGACTATTGAATTTGTGTGTCTCTGAATATAAAGATTTATTGTCCCTGGAGGTAATTATTGACCTCAACATCTTATCAGTCAATATTTACCTCTTGGGCCAATAAATCTTGATATAACCTCATGAAAGTCAATATCTGTTTAATGGTATACATGGAAATTTGTAATAGTTTGATTACAGGCTTCAATGTCATGCTGGCTAGTGCACCTCTTTACATCTAAGGGGCATGGAATCATTTTTTTTTTTTCTTTTCAGCATAAACAGACCACCTCTGATTGCTGTGATTTACTTGTTTAAAATCTGACATTGGATTGGAAGTATTTATATCATTCTTTAATTCTCTTTTGCATACAAGTCTTGCCTCTTCAGTCAACACGTAAGCCCCTGTGAGCCTAAGACTAATTTAATGCTTTCGTGGTTTCACTCTTTGCTCTTGTCGCACAGCTCTTCACCATGACAAATAAAACAGCCTCTGTGGATGGACAAGTCTTCCCAGGCAGGCCCCCCAGGGGTTACTAAGTAAGTCATCACCCTTCCAGCGCACATCTGAAAATATTCCAGACTCAGGAAGGATTCAGTCCGATCAGATGCCAAGAGAGCAGAAATGAGTATTTAATGATAGGTACGATGTCCCTCATTCTGGAAAGTCAAAAAATTGAGTCACCTAGGGTGATAAAGTGCTCAAGTACCATGATATAACACACGAAGGTATATAATTAGTTTACAAGGTATATAATTAATTTACAATAACTGCCCAATATTTATTTGTTGACCAGGACCCCATAGAGGAAAGTGCTAAATTCATTTTTGAAGTTTCATGGGCAGGTTCTGAAACATTAAAAATGTAATACAGTAACAATCAGGCTAATTCAAAGAGCCCTTTACATTGACATAGGATCAAAGTGGCTACATTTTCAGGAGTTGCAGACGTCCTCAGCAGGATTGTTGCCTATGTTTCAACAGTGCCATGGGGCTTCTAATGGACTGAGACGAGAGGCTCCACCAGGATTCAGAGCCTGAGCTTGATTTTCGTTTTAATATTTATTTGCCTTTGTAAACCTTCCTGCAGTGACGATGCATCTTCCGGTGTCTTGTACATTGCCTGGAGGCCATGCAATGCAGGTCTGCTAGAGCAGCAAACATGGAAGAAAAACACATGGATATGATCAGCAGCAGACGGGGTTCCCCCTTGCCCATTTGTGCAAGGGCAGCCCCTGATATCTAGCTGGATGAATGTCATAGCTGAGGAAGGCACTTGACCTTTAGACTGTACAGTTTTCATGATGCATGATTAGGAAAATACCAGCCCCACTCATTGAGGGGCCAAGATGCAAAAGTAATATGGCATCAGAACCTTGGCTCCCGCCCTATCCTGCCAATTCGATGGCTGTGGTTAGGAGCATCATAATTCCTCCTACAGCATTATGTGTGTGCATGGGAGGGAAGAACTGCATCTAAGCCTTGCGGTGGCCTGGGTTAATTGTCATAAGCACTGGAATAGTGCTTATGTTTGCACAGAGATTTGCAAGAGGCCAACTCTTTTCAGAGATCAGTTTTAAGGGCTGTACCTTTTACACCCCTTTCTACACTGCCAATCCAGAGGAAGTCCCTAATACCCGACTCAGTCACTAACCCTTACCATTTAAACCTCTAAGATGTAAGAGGTCACTCACTGACGTAGCCATAGAGGTATATTAAAGTGTGGTTAGAATGGCTTAGTGACTGCACCTCTGAGAAAGGAGATGGTCATTTGTAAGAACAAGCTGAGGGGTACCCACTATTCTGGAGAATGTCACAAGGCCAGCACTGGTGGCCTTTCAAGAAGCACTGCTTTCAATTTTTTTCCAGTGTCCTGGGACCTCCATCAGCCAGGAGATAGTAATGTCTACAGGTTTATGTCTGTCCAGCTTTTGGCACAAATTTCAGTCCAGATATCTCAACTGCCTGAAGAAGTCAGGACTTTGAGGGAAATAGTCTACACAGCTGTGCTGATTGAAACCATTCTCCCCTCCAGTCTCTGCGGTTACCAAGGACAGATGCAAAATGGGAGAAGATAAACCTTTCCAGCCGTAGTCATATTCAGGGCTGATATAATTTTATGCAAGGGGTCCAACCTGTACACCAGTTTGGGACAAGCACCAAGTTAGTGCAATTGGTCTTGATTTGGCTGTTCCAAGATTCAAGTTTTCTCTCATTATGTGAACATTAGCGCCATTGTATCCCAGAGGAGATAGTCCAGTGTTTTACTACTTGAGCGGGGAAGAGTCACTGGCTGACTGAATTATGTCTGAATATCCTAATTCTTGACTATGATCAGAGACATCTGCAGTTGAATATCTAATGGTTCTGCCATGATTCTGAAGTCTATCCTGAGGATTCTGGTGTTTACAGAAGGTGCTCAGTTAACAACATCCAGGGATCATTCCTCTGGGCTGATGCTTTACTGTCCAAATATTATCAGGACAAAGCACAATTTTCAGATTCCTCTCATCTTTGCCATCCAGATTGTATGCACTCTCCTTAATATCCCCTCAACCTCCAGTCTGATTGTGCCTCCCATATCACAAAGAGGGCTGGCTCTCTCTCTCTCTCTCTCTCGCTCGCTCGCTCGCTCGCTCCCTCGCTCGCTCTCTCTTTCTCTCTCTCATTTCTATAAGAGGTACTGACTTAGCCTTCCCCTGATTAGACTCTGACCCCTCCAGGTGACTCCCTCAAGATCTTTAATAGCTACCAACGAATTTTACTTGGAGCTTAGGACTTCATGAGACTTGTTCTCAAGAGCAGTCTGGGCCCAGATATGCCAATAGCCTACAACTCTGCTTCAAAAAAGTTTCCCATCCTCCATGATAGTTCTTTGATATATAGTCCATTGATTTGCTTTCAAATGGCCATTATGGATGCCTGGCCTAGTAATCAGCTCATGGCACTAACTGTCAAACAATTAGGAAAAATGGCTAAGTGGCACCACTCCAGACTTCCTATAGTAGTGTGAGTTGAGCAAAGCTCATGGAGTAGGACCAGTAGCAGCTAAGGGATCACTAGGACCTATTAATTTTAGGGCAGTCCCCAGACTTTTGACTGTGGAACTGGTAAGCTGCACAGCAATTCCTGTGGTGTAATGGTGGGGCTGGAATCCATGCCTGTTGGTAGACAGGGATTGATTGCTTCAAGTCCTGGGCCATAGTAAGTCTCCATAAAAATTTGCAAGACGTCATCTGCTTCTTCAAAGAACAGACTGCAAGGAGTAATTCTTGGATATCTCTCCTATTGGTTCTGAAATATTTACTGGCACCTCTGGGAGTGGCCCCAAATTCTGCTTTGTATAATAAATTACAACTTGACAATTTCAATGAGTATTGTTGATATTTTAGAAAGAGAACTTAAAAACAGTTCTTAAAAAATGTTCTCAAATTATTTTATTCATTTGTTCTTTAATCCATTCTTTCATTCAAATACTTATTGAATAGTAACTACTATGTCCAATATATTGTTCATTTAAAAAAAGATAAAAACAACTCCCACCCTCAAGGGTTTTTACCATAAAAGCTGAGTGAAATAACAAATATGCTTGTGTGACTAGATAAATCATTAGATTTAATGATGATTAAAGCCACAGTGCTTCAAATACCACATCCCAGTCTAAGCTTCTCAAAGGTCTCCAACTTAGCTACTCACATCAGGCACCACCTGATCCTTTCACCACACACCAAAACCAAGAAAATCCTTTTAGATGGCAAACCACCCATACCCAACTGCACCCCAATTTAAATGCTTCAATGACTGTCATTGTTTTTTGGATAGCTAACCCCATCTACCTCTCCATATCATACCATACTGCACAATTCCATAGCTTCTTTACCTTTTATCATTGTCATGTCTCCTTTATTACCATTGACAAATCTACATTTATACACCATTATTACCCAATGTCCATAGTTACTCTTCACTCTTGGTGTCGTGCATTCCATGAATTTGAAAAAATGTAAAATGACATGTATGCATCATTATGGTATCATACAGAGCAGTTTCACAGCCCTAAAGATCTTCTGAGCTCCCCATATTCATTTGATCTCTCCCCCAACTCTTGGAAACCACTGAACTTGTTAATGTTTCCACAGTTTGTCTTTTTCAGAATGACAAATACTTGAAATCGTACAGCATGTAGCATTTTCAGATTGGCTCTTTCAGTTAGTAATATTCACTTAAGATTCTTCTATGTCTTTTAATGGCTTGATAACTCATTTCTTTATCAATGAATAATATTCTTTCATCTAGATGGATCACAGTTTATTTACTGAAGAACATCTTGTTTGCTTCCAAGTTTTGGTAATTTTGAATAAAGCTTCTATAAACATCCATGTACGGATTTTTGTGTGGACATAAGTTTTTAACTAGTTTGTGTAAATACCAAGGAACATGATCACTGGATCATTTGGTAAGAGTATATTTAATTTTGTAAGAAATAACCAAACTCTTCCCAAGTGGCTATACCATTTT
>NW_011888941.1:2636847-2645210 GCF_000151845.1 Pteropus vampyrus
TCTCAATTTCTGACCCACAGGTTCCTTGAGCACAGTGAAGAGGTAGTTCTTTTAGGCTACTAAATTTGTGGTGATTTTTATGCAGCAGTGAATAACAGATACAATGAAATCAAATTATGGAAACCTTGCATAGTAGACTGAGACATCCTGCAAGTTATCAATTTTCTATTCTGGTTCACAAAGACCCCTCAGTGATCCTAATGGAGTGCAGGGTTGGAAAGGGAAGGCAGAATACTTGCGGTTCACAGCCATCTACTCTACCACATGTATTTGCTTTCCATACTGGGCTTCCAGGTAAGTCTTTACTTAAGGTGTCTCATACCAAAAATAATATAATATAGATTTTTTCATCTATAAATCAATAGCTATAGCTCTTGATTTATATTCTTAAGACAGAATAGTTTCTTAAGTTATATTCTTAAGACAGAATAGTTTCTCATGGATTCTGTGTTGGTGCAATGGTTCAATGCCTCCTCTAGGTGTGTGGTGCACATGCACTTGCACATTCTCCATTGTGAGAACTGACTTATTACAGGTTATTATAGTAATATCGTATCTCTCGCTCTCCAGGCTCGTTGTCCAGCCCACGTTACCCTAACATGCTGCACCTTTCACCTGATGTTAATTTCTCTCAAACTGACCATAATGCTGCTCAAGCTAGGTCTCTAGAACATCCTGAAATAGAATCACTTCTAAACTTTGAGTTTTCAAAGGCCTTGCCCTACATCTACCTATGGAATCAGAATCTTTGGGAATTATAACAATTAGTAATTCGAGAAACAGACTCTATCTTTTGATATCTACAAAGTCACAGCACAAAAAACTTAGATGTAGGAAGGTCATTAATTAGGCCTGACAATACACTCAGTCTACCATGGGGGTGGAGGTTGAATTCACACACTTTTAACATCTTCTCAAGGTCATAAAGAGAATCTTATACACATCAAAGATTAAGAACCCCAGAATGTACAAAAAATAGGCCCCAGAGTCTTTGTCTCATAAAATCACTCTATTAGGTGATATCAGTGTCACAAGAGCTATTGAGGGTTTCTGTGATGTGTTTCAGGAGTAACCTCTTAACTTGGTGCAGGATAGATTGGAACAGAGATAAGGTGAATAAGGAGACTAGGTTATTTTAGTAACTCAGATGTAAGGCAAGGCCCTGGAAAATCAAGGGGTTGGCCAGGTTACATTCTTTTCTGGGGTTTTTTGAAGAGAATCTGTTTTCTTGCCTTTTCTGGCCTTTTTTTAAGTCAATTTTATTTATTTAATTTTTTCTTACACTTTAAATATATAAAATTTTATTTGTCAATTAATCCTCAATAAAGCCAGGAAAAACAAACCCAACAATCTCATTTAAGTCATTAAGTCTTAATAACAAAATATAAGTTGTGTCCATTTAAAAACTTCAATCTTTTAAAAAAAAATTTTGTTTATTTTAATTAGTTTCAAATAGTACAGTACATGGGTTAAACATCTATATAGTTCATAAAACGATCCCCCAGTTGCTGCTTTCCTCCCCTGGCCCTCCACCTAGCCAACGTATTAATGCTAACTGCTTTCCCTATGCCAAAGCAGCCTGCATTCCTTGGCTTGTGGTCCCTTCCTTCATCTTCAAAGCCAGCAGTGTAACATCTTCAAATCTCTTTGACACTAAATTGCTTTCCTTCTTCTTTTCCTCATGAAGATCCTTGAGTTTACATTAGACACACCCAGATAATCCAGGATAGCTTCTCCATCTCAAAATCCTTAGCTTAATCACATCTGAAAAGCCTCTTATGCCAAATTAGGTGACATAGTCATAGATTCTGATATCAAGATTTAGATATCTTTGGGAGAAATTATTCTGTTTATCCCACCATTTCTTTCCCTTGTGGGTTTCTTCATCGATTTCCATTTCCAATTGGCTGAGGGTTGTCCTAGGAACATTACACCTCAGGCACTTCCCGACTACTCTGTCCATGAGCAAGCTCCTGTGACATAAAGAAAAGTCCTCAGGCAGACAGCAGAGAGATATGGGTGCTTATGTAGACACCATCCTCGAGGATGGCAACTGTGCTCTTAAATTGCAGTGAAATCAGTACTGGACTAAAGGGTTTGGGGGCAAGGCAGGAACAACATTTGCTAGAGGCTCCAATCACTTTTACTGCCAAATGCATAACATGGTATTACCTGGCCCATTTATCCCTGAACTAATTATTCTGCCCCTTCTCTTTCCATTCCCTTTATTTAAACCATATTTTCTGGTCAAGGGTCATCAGAAATTTAACCTCGCTCATGGAGTGTTCTAAGAGTTAGTAACCATTTGGGGATTTTGTACTTTATAGTCCCTGTGATCTGATGCCACCTGTCTTTATTCTGTTACAATATTTACTCTTTTAACACCACCTTTGTTCTTTAACTAGGCAGCTAATTTCATGAAAGCAGGAGCTATATTTTTTAAAATAATTTCTTTATTTCCAGGTAGAGGAGAGGTGGTCAGGCCATGGTTGGTGAACAATTACCTGGAAAGTTAAGTGTTGTGCCAGCTTCGATGTCACTTTAGGACTAGAGCATGGTTCTCCCAAGCAGTTATCAAAAATTTTTCAACAGTAAGTGGGTATTTGCATTTGGTTTGGGGATGACAGAAGAGGCTCCACTTGGAGTTTTCCTTTTCATTTTTCTCACTTTTTTTTTTCTCTTGTACCTAAACTTCAAATTTTACAGTAAAAAAAAAAAAAAAAAGTCATGGATCGGTAAACCGATGATCACACATGATTTGAGCACTGATTATAAAGGGACCTAAAAATCCTACCCCAGAAATAACCACAAGAGAACACTATCTTCACTGCTGAATCATTGAGAGCCCTTCTCATCCCAGAACCCCAAAACCTCAGTTGGGTTTTTATCCTTAAAGTCATGTCCCTCTAGTCATCAATGTGCCTGCCAGTGAAATGGTGGGGAACCAGAATTTCAGAGGCGAAGGAGGTAAGAGACCACAGAGGTGACTACTCGGCCTATAATTACTTTTAAGAGGTAGAATAAATCCTTCATTTTAAAGAGGCAAATGAATGTGACAGCACAGTGATGAGCTCTAGGAAATGTATCAACTTTAAGTTATGGATGGCACAATTTTGATGTCAGCAATTTGGCTGCTTTTACTTGGAAAGACATTATTATACTGATTTTACATCTTATTATCCATTTATTTTTTTAAAAAAATGCACACTCATGATTTTATCATTCATAGGAACTGCAGAGCAGTTACCTAGGACTTCGCTATTAAAATATGCATATTTGTCTTTGTCTAATGAGTTGAATAGTGTTCAAGTGAGTTTAAATGAGATACACATTTACATTCCAAAAGGTGAGGTTTATCATTTTACTTTCATATCATTTGTTTTTGTATGTTTTATGTCAACTATATACTAGAATGAAAGATTATTTCAGGGAAATAAGCAAAATTGATAAGACAATTTGATTTAAGCACAGAATGACAATGAGCTGACTTTCTGCAGCCATTTCTATGGATTGTCTCCTTTGCTTCACTTTTTTTCCTATGTCAGTTTCTCTAAAGGAGAAATAAATAGCAGATATTCATGCATCCATTTATTTATGTATTCTTTCATTGCTTCACTTACCATTTTTATATCACTGTCACTACATGTGAATACAAAGAAAATGATATTGGCTATATCATTGGATTGAAAATTATCACTAAAACAAAGATATAATGAATAAAATATGTAATTATTATATTATTCAATTTGAGTTTCTGCCAGAATCTAACACACTTATCTAACCCTGTTATGTCAGACTTGAGTCATAACTAATGAGCAACTGGATAATATTGTTGGTATTTGGAAATCACATTAAGGTAACAATAATTTCAATCAAAAGCCACCTTTATGCTAGTTAAAGAGATGACCTCACTGGTTATAATCCCTGCTTTCATTTATCCTAGAAATCCTTCACTTTATCTACTTTTTTCTCATTCTGCTGGTATATACTTAATTATCTTATACATCGAAAGATTTTATCTATACTTTTTAATTTATAATGCATATTACTTATATTATTTTCACTACCATGCATAAGATATGAACTATTTTTATGAATATTAAAATAACATAAAATTTTAAAATTAAATTTAATGCATCTGTCATTGTTCTCCCAATCAATTACAGTAGACACTTTGGTGATATCTTTTTTCTTTCTCTTTCTCATCTCATATATTTAGTCAAGCCTTCCAAGGGTTGATATCAGGCAGGTCAGATGGCAAAACCATAGTCGAACAATCAATTTTTCAATTCTGGTCTTAATATTGTTTACTTTCAACTACACATTAATACATTGAAATCATACTTAAAGCATTATTGGAAAGAGCAGTTTACTGTGAACATTGAAACTGAACCACAAAATACAAATTAACATACTATTAAAATATTCACTTTTGTGCATTTGCATGTGTGTGTGTGTTTTACTTTTTAACATAATCTTTCACTTATACAGTAAATTTCTTCTTTAAAACTTTATTGTTCAAAGTTTCCTGGTGGTCCTTTCCAGGTCCCCACCACCCCTGACCCCACATTATTATCGTCATTCCATCCTAGCCATGCCCCAGACATCAACTTTCCTTTGCAAACTGATGTCCACCAACCCTATATTTAAGTGCACTACTCCTCAGTTCAAAACATCACAACATCTCCCAGATTTTCAGAAAATAGAGATCTCTTTAGCCCAGCATTCAAGTCTTCAGAATCTGGCCTCATGTAAACTCTCTTCTGAAGCAAGTCCACCTCCAATGAGTGTGGCTGACAGTCTAACTTCTTATCACTTTACAATATTAACCTTCATGCCTTTCTTCACAGCACCACTTCCCACTTATCTGATCATACTTGTCCTGAATTTAAACCTTCCAGAAATTTCCTTATCAACTCAACCCACAGTGATCACTTTCTCTTCCAAGAACTTGTTGTCATTTTTCTTACCAATCATTGACACTTGATTATGTGCTGTCCTATATTATAGTCTGTTTTAGGCATGCTAGTTAAATCACTTCTAGTAGAGCCGTGTCCTTGAAAGTTAGATTTCATCTTCTTCTTTTTCGAAGTCACCAATGTGCCTGGCATAGAATCTTCTTCATCATTTAACATGTGAGAGGCATGGCTCTATGAATTGATATGGCACAAAGTTAAGCAAAATCACTTAAGATATATTTCCCAAACATATCCCAGCATGTAATCATTTTTAATTTTTAAGTAGTCTGAATAAATCACTCTATGTTCCAGTCAAACCTAGGAGATGTTCAAAACAAAAGAACCAAGGTCTGTAATTTGACATGCCATTGAATAAGCAAGGCTCTTTGGTGATTTCTTTATTTGGCAATAAAATGTTTATCCCCTCCTTATTCAGGAAATGATATTATGACTGTATTACTTAAAACCTGTGATACTGAAAATCAAGATTGTTGTTGTGAAGGACCATGTTACAGTGGTTGGGGTACATTGCCTCATAGAGAGTGCCCTTTCAAACTTAAAAGTGAGACTTGCAGTCAGGAGTGGCAGAACCATTTAGGCAAAGAAATCTGCCTTCTCTTTGACTAAAAAGTCCTTTGGCAGCAGCAGATTTTCATCCCAGCATTCTGTGTTTTTCTTAATGACCATTGGGCGTGAGGGAATTATTGTAGCATGCATTGCCTAATAGTTGACTAATAATACAAGTGTGTGATAATGATTCTTATACTACCAGTTATCCCAAAACTCAAATAACCTTTTTGCTAACTAAACTGCTAATTGGATATGAAAAAAGAGTATTAGCAACAATCCTAAAGAAGTTATTTGTTTTCTTATTCAAACAAGATGGAGCACACCCATTTCTCCTGAGGATTCTGCCTCTATGTACAACTGTAATCTCTAGAAATAACACAAGAGTCAACCAAAGTAGTTATTTCAAAGATGGGAAGAAGAAGGAGAACTTGTTAGAGGTCCCAAGACTAAAAGAACAACTTGGCAGCTGGGCATCTTAGGACCACTCACCCAAAAGCAGGCCTAGCATATCCCAACGTCTTATCTAGCAGCAGAAGGTGGTTTAGGTAGGCTCATTGCTCCGGAGGATGGAACTAGAGTTCCACAGACAATACCAGGTGAGTTGAGCAGCACAGACAAGGGGGGACAATTGTGGATCCTACTCAAATTTGGCCGCCAGAAGAAGTACTCTTCTTCCCCATACCACCGAGCCTGAGACTTCCCACCCCACTGAGTGACACCTGGCAGCTGTGGGGGAGTTGAGTGGGGGGAGTGGCTCCACCCAAGCAACAAAAGATGTCTGGGCTGACCAGCAAAGGGGATCACAGTGTAACAAATGACCTAGTCTGGAAAGCTTTACTATCTCAAAAAAAACCAATATATACATAAAATTGAAGGAAAATGAATATATGACACATCAAAATATGTGGAATGTATCTACAGCGAAGCCAACAAAGAAATTGTTACGGTAGAGAAGAAGAAAGTTCTCAATCAATAATCTAAGCTCCTGCCTCAAGACACTAGAATGTGAAGAGCAAAGTAAAACCAAAGCAAGTAGAAGAAAGGGGATAATAAAAATAAGAGCAAAAATCAAAGAAATTGAAAAGAGAAAAACAATAAAGACGATCAATAAAACAAATATTCAGTTCTTCAAAAATAATGAAGTTGATAGAACTCCAACAAAACTGACAAAAATAAAAAAGAGAAAATGAAAATCACTAATATCAGAAATTAAGCTGGGACTATTACTAGAGATCTAGTAGCTAGTAAAAGAATTGTAAGGGAATAGAAACAACTTTATGTTCATAAATATAACAACCAGAAAAAATGGACCAATTCTCCAGAAACCATAACAACGAAAACCCAACAAGAATAAATAAAATAATCTGAATAGTCTTATAACCATTAAAGAAATTTAATTTATAATTTAAAATCTCCAAAACAGAAATTTCTATAACCAGATGGCTTCACTGGAGAATTCTAAGGCATTTAAAAGACAGTTAACATTATTTTTCACATTTTTTCCAAAATAGAATTATAATGAGCACTTTTCAACTCATTTTATGAGGCCAGTATTACCATAATACTGAAACTAGAAAAATATAGAAAAAAATTAAAGACCAATGTTCCCATAAACTTAGATGAAAAATATCTTCAACAAAATATTAACAAGTCAAATTCAACATAGTATAAAATGAATTTTACACCATGACTAAGTAGGATTTATTCTAGGTACACAAAGTTGGTTAAACATTTTAAATCAATCAAAGTAATCCACCATAACAACAGGCAAGGAAAAAAATCATTGGATCATATCCACTGATACAGAAAAAAGCATTTGACAAAATCCAAAAGCCATTCATGATAAAAACTCCCATCAAGTTAGAAATAGAGAGAATTACCCCAACTTGATAAATGACAGCTACAAAAAACTATCGCTAACAACATACTTAATGAAAATTATCCTTTTAAAATAGGAAACAGACAAGAATGTCCATTTTTACCACTCTTATTCAATACAGAATTAGAAATCTCACCTCTTTAATAAAGCAAGAAAAATAAGTAAAAGAAATACAGATTGTAAGATAAGAAATAATACTGTCTTTGTTGGAGGTTACATGGTGATGTACTTAAAAAATTCAAGGAATCTATGAAAACTTCTAAGAACTAAGTTGATGAAGTCAGAGGATATAAATAAGTTCAACATACAAAAATTAACTGCATTTTTTTATATAGTAATAATAAGCACTTCAAAACCTAAATTAAAACATAGTGAAATTTATAAGCACTCTAAAAGAAATGAAATACATAGCTATTAGCTTCACAAAACATGTACAGAGCCTTTAAGCTGAAAATTACAAAGTCCTGATGAAAGTCATCAAAAAGACCTCAATAAATGGAAAGACATACTGTGTTCATAGATTTGAAGACTCATAATAAATATAGTAAAAATGTCTATTCTTCTTAAATTATTTTATGGGTTTAATAAAATTTCTATCAAAATTCTAACAAAGGTTTTCTATTGACATAAATATGCTTATTCAAACATTTATATGGAAGGCACAAAACTTAGAATAGCTAAAACGATTTTGAAAAAGAAGAATAAAGTGGGAGGAATCATTATACTCTATATTAAAGCTAACTAAACAAAACTGAGAAACCAGAAAAGGACCTACACAAATGTCTAAGCAGTACCATGAGAATGAACAGGATGTAGAATGAAAGAAACTCCATCATTTACCCCTTAATCATACACTTTGTTCTCTGATCCCCTAGAACTGTCCCATCCAGAATGGAGTAAAGATGCAACAGTAATTCAATGCACAAAGGATAGTCTTTTTAATAAATAATGCTGAA
>NW_011888941.1:2645260-2648414 GCF_000151845.1 Pteropus vampyrus
AGAACTAAGTTGATGAAGTCAGAGGATATAAATAAGTTCAACATACAAAAATTAACTGCATTTTTTTATATAGTAATAATAAGCACTTCAAAACCTAAATTAAAACATAGTGAAATTTATAAGCACTCTAAAAGAAATGAAATACATAGCTATTAGCTTCACAAAACATGTACAGAGCCTTTAAGCTGAAAATTACAAAGTCCTGATGAAAGTCATCAAAAAGACCTCAATAAATGGAAAGACATACTGTGTTCATAGATTTGAAGACTCATAATAAATATAGTAAAAATGTCTATTCTTCTTAAATTATTTTATGGGTTTAATAAAATTTCTATCAAAATTCTAACAAAGGTTTTCTATTGACATAAATATGCTTATTCAAACATTTATATGGAAGGCACAAAACTTAGAATAGCTAAAACGATTTTGAAAAAGAAGAATAAAGTGGGAGGAATCATTATACTCTATATTAAAGCTAACTAAACAAAACTGAGAAACCAGAAAAGGACCTACACAAATGTCTAAGCAGTACCATGAGAATGAACAGGATGTAGAATGAAAGAAACTCCATCATTTACCCCTTAATCATACACTTTGTTCTCTGATCCCCTAGAACTGTCCCATCCAGAATGGAGTAAAGATGCAACAGTAATTCAATGCACAAAGGATAGTCTTTTTAATAAATAATGCTGAAACAATTGGACATCTTTTGTACAAAAATTAACTCAACGTGATCATAGACATAAACGTAAAACATAATATCAACAAAATTTTTAGAAAAAATGTATGAGAAAAGCCTTGGGATCTAAAGTTGGCAAAAATTTCTCAGACTTGATACCAAAAGAAAAAAAATGATAAATTAGATCTCATCAAAATAAAAAATGTATGCAAAAGACCTGGTGAAGAGAATAAAAAGACAAGTTACTGGGAGAAATATTTGCAAACCATGATAGAGGACTAATATCTATATAAAAGTATCTATATAAAGAACTTTTAAAAAGTAATGTTAAAAAATCCAATTAGGAAATAGACGAAGGGTATGAACAGATATTTTGCACAGAAGAGTTTATGGGGGGACGGCCAATAAGCAGAAAAAAAATAGATTCAACTTCATTATAGCCTTTAAGGAAATGCAAAATAAACCATAATGAGATGTTACTGTACTCCTATCAAAATGGCTCAAATAAAAAGTAGTAACACATAAGGTTGCAGAGAAATTGGGTCACTCACATTTTAGTTGAAATGTAAAATGGTACAGTCACCCTAGAAATCAGTTTAGCAGTTTCTTATAAGATCAAACACTTAAATCACCACACAATCCAACAGTTACATACTCAGCATGTAGTCTGGAGAAATGAATATTGATGTTCACACAAAACCTACTTACGAATGTTCATTGCAGCTCTATTCATAAGTCCTTTAATAGGCGGATGGTTAAACAAAACTGTTAAAATCAGGATATCATGGAATACTATTCAGCAATAAAATGGAACTATGTCTTAATTTTGGGGGGTTGTATAACCAACTACTACGGACTAGGTAGCTTACAAACAACAAAAATTATTTCTCAAAGTTCGGATGACTGGAATTTTGAGATCAAGATGACAGCATGGTCAGGTGAGGAACTTCTTCCAGGTTGCAGAATCTCATTGCATCCTTACATGGGGTGAGAGATCTCTGTGGGGGTCTCTTTTGTAAGAAAACTAATTCATGAGGGTGCTGCCCACATGACCTAGTCATCCCCAAGGGACCCGCCTCCTAATACCATTACTTTCAGGGATTAGAATGCAACATATAAATTTGGGGGAGACACATTCATACTATAGCAAACTAACTGTTGATACATGCAACTATGTGGAGGAGTCTACAGTGAATTATATGGAGTAAAAAAAGTCAATTCAAAAGATAACATATTGTGATTTTATTTATATAACTTTCTTGAAACAAAATCATAAAAAAGGCAAATAGATTAACAGTTCCCAAGGTCATGGTCAGGGGCACAGTGAGAATAGTTGGTGTGTTTATAAAATAGTAACATAAGGGATCCTTATGAAGACAAATCTGTTCAGTATCTTGACTATCAATGTCAATATCCTGATTGTGACATTATAGCATAACTTTGCAAGACGTTATTATTCATGGAAACTGGATAATTATTTTCTGGATCTCTCTGTAATATTACTTTCAACTGCTCTGAATCTACAATTATCTCAAAATCATTTAATTTATATATCTCTCTCTATATATATAGAACATGTGGGCTGGGCAGTGTTCTTGCAACAATCGTTGGAAATACAATCTAACGCACTGTCCAGTTAGAACTGTAGGATTCCATCGTGCAGGCCAGAGATGGCTGACCACTCTCTGGAGCAATACCACGTGGAGGAAAATGGTTGTTCTGGTGGGGAACCTACTGTGACACTCATTTAGCAAACTGTGACATAGAGTCCTACTGCTTTCTCTAGCATCCCCTATGATCTGAATTTTATTACTGTTTATTTCTCTAAGACATCTCGAATTCTTCTTTGACTCTTTTCTCTTGCCTATAGTAGCAAAGGAAAGCAAGAAAATTTGACAGGTGGCTGCTGTCTTAGCACCAGTGGGGTCATTTCCTCTTGAAACTGCCTCGATGTGGAAACAATGGAGAAGAGGACCATGCTAGGAAGCCCGCTTTTCACATCGTGCATTTTCTCACAAACCACCAATCTTTCCAGATTACCAGGGAAATATAAGAATCACAGTTTTGACTCAACTCTTAAATATCAAAACCCAGAGATATAAATCAAGATAGCATTATTCATTGCTATAAGAAATGATGCATCCTGCAGGATTACAGGTTTAAAGACTAAAGGAAATAGCATTGGAATTTAGAGAAATAAAAGTTGCAACAAGCTTTGATACAATGACAAAAGTTTTTCAGATAATAGCTGAGAACCCTAGAGGGTCATGCTGAAACCATTCTCTTTCAATGACAAATACGTGAGACTGTAAACTCTCTTACAGTATAACAACTATACTACCTACCACCACCAACAACAATAACAATAAACTTAGTGTACGATAAAAGGAAGGTATACAAATTCACCAGATTCAAAAATCAGAGACCATATAATGAACAACAAAAGAACAAAAATAACAAGTTTAAATTGCCTAA
>NW_011888941.1:2649423-2651953 GCF_000151845.1 Pteropus vampyrus
TCAGTTAAGTGATAGTGAAGGAAGAAAAGAAGGAAAAGAATTTGAGAGAATAATCATACAGGAGGAAGAAAGAAGTAAGATCAATATCTAGATGATGGACATAGACTTGGAAAAAAATAGGATACCTCCTCCTCCAAGACATGAAAGAGGGGGGAGAGAATGCAAAAAGATGAACCTTAGGCATTTAAATGATTGAAATTTAATGAAATAATTGAACTTTTCTAACTTAAGGCAATAGCTATAGATTTCCAGGATCAAAAACAAGCCAAACAAAACAAAGAAGCAAAAAGGAAATCGAATTTCTAATTTAAAAGAATAATAATAAAGAAACTGTTCTAATTTTGTGCAATTTCTTTTGTCATTTCTTGCAGATTTTAAAAACACACTAATGAACCTTTTACACAGACAAAAAACATCGACCTTGGTGTGGGATTGAGTAAGGTAAATGAGCAGAGTTCTGTTTCCTTACACTTCAAGATTTATAATAGATGTACATAAACATGTAGGATGAGCAAATTTCCACTTATTAAAGAGAACTAAGGGCAATTTTGAAGGGAAAAAAAAGTTTTAAAAAAAGATACGTGTCATTATCCTTTTCCATCTTTAAACTTCCTTATCTTCACATTTTCAAATTCAAAGAAGCTAAATATGTTAATTAAAACAATAGATAATAGACTCAGAGAATCTTCAAATTAGAACTACTCAGAGGTCATTTACTTCACTTACTGCAGAAATATATTCATAATAGTTGTCCAGCTGCTGTGCAAATGATTTCAAATATGATAAGTTCACTACATTTCTAGAAACACCATTCTATTTGGAGATAGAAGTTTCCTTTTTTCATTTATAAGGAATCAGACAACCACTTCTGAGGTGAAGTGAAATAAATCTGCAGGTATTAGAAGAGGGTAGTAACAACCAACTCCAAGTATTTTAATCTTCATGCTACACATTCCTCTATCTCATCCTCTTAGTGAGCAAACCTTTGCCAACCCAGCACTTGCTCCTAGTGAGGTTGAATCAGCCTCATTCTGATGTAAAGATGAACCTATCACAGTGACGGAAGCACAGTTCAGACAGCTTGCTCCTCATCTTCGACTTCTTCAGCTTTCAGTTTTAGTATCTCACATTGTTGACTCATCAAATAACGCCAAACTGTCCAAATATCTCATCTACTACCTTGAATATTCTACCTTCTCTTTCAATTAGGTTGGGGGATTGCAACTAGTTTTGCAAAAAGATTTTGAATAAAAACCAAGTGTGTCACTTCCTGGCTGAGGCCCTCAAGAAACACTATTTCCTCTTCATCCCCCTTTTCCACTCCAGGGGCCACTTTGAAGGTATCATGTTCAAAATGAAGAAAGGCCACCCAACAGCACTGACCAACTAAATATCTTAACAGTAAGCTACTGATGTTTGAAGAGATCATTTATTTATATATTTTTGAAATTATCCTATCCTGTAATCAACAAATATTCATACCATTTTTCACATGACCTTTTAAGCTACATCTTCCTTCTTTTTCTATTTGAATTTGATTAACATTTTATCCTAGTCTCTAAGACAACAAGGTAGGAGATAGTATAAGTTTCCACTATAAGGTAAAAATAAAATTGTTTTAGAAATGTTAGGTAATATTTATTAAGACAGCACCACATGTCCTTACTATGCTAATTTACAGTGAATCCGAAATTAAGTCTAAAATATTTTAAATATTACAAGAATCCTGACTGTTTTCTTTTTTATGCAGAGAAATAACTTTGTAAAGCAAGCAACCATGCTAACTTTTTTATCATTTCCAAATAGTCACACATGGGCTATAAACTAAGTAATTTTCAGATATATTCCATAGAGTGCTGATAAAACAACATATCCTTTGCCATTTAGCTTTATTTCCTTCTTCTTCAGCACTAACAATAGGAGTGGGCTATTCTGGAATATGATCTTCTTCAGAATAAGGGCCGTTTGTAATCTTCATGTCTTCCTCTATGCCTAGAAAGGTGTTGGGCAAGTCATAGGCACTCAAAGACAAAAGGGTGCAGTGAAAAAGCTTTAGATTGACATGGGTTTCATCCCAGTGCTACTGCTCAATGTTACAAGGCAAGTCACAGAAACTTTTTGGGCCTCGATGCTCTCGTTGATATGATTGGGTACAGTAATCACTTCCTCACAAGGTCTCTAGCTCACATCTCTCCTCCGAGAACTCATAACTACACCTTCCTTTCTTATACCACCAAGGAAATGTCTAAATACTCTTTCAAACAGAGCTCTTGATAGCCACATCCTGGAACCTGTCCCTCTCCCAGCATTTCCCACTTCATTATGGTACTTTCCTCTTCATTATGGCGTCCTTTCCTCTCTTCTTCTTACATCCACCTCTACTTCATCACCAAGCTCTGCTTAGTGAACCTCCAAACCATATCTCAGCTTCATCCACATCTCTTCTCCAAATCACCATCCTCTCCCCCATTGCTTATCAACTGATTTCTCTTGTTTCCATGCTCACTCTTTCTTTCTTAAAAAAAAAAAA
>NW_011888941.1:2652003-2707820 GCF_000151845.1 Pteropus vampyrus
TGATGTAAAGATGAACCTATCACAGTGACGGAAGCACAGTTCAGACAGCTTGCTCCTCATCTTCGACTTCTTCAGCTTTCAGTTTTAGTATCTCACATTGTTGACTCATCAAATAACGCCAAACTGTCCAAATATCTCATCTACTACCTTGAATATTCTACCTTCTCTTTCAATTAGGTTGGGGGATTGCAACTAGTTTTGCAAAAAGATTTTGAATAAAAACCAAGTGTGTCACTTCCTGGCTGAGGCACTCAAGAAACACTATTTCCTCTTCATCCCCCTTTTCCACTCCAGGGGCCACTTTGAAGGCATCATGTTCAAAATGAAGAAAGGCCACCCAACAGCACTGACCAACTAAATATCTTAACAGTAAGCTACTGATGTTTGAAGAGATCATTTATTTATATATTTTTGAAATTATCCTATCCTGTAATCAACAAATATTCATACCATTTTTCACATGACCTTTTAAGCTACATCTTCCTTCTTTTTCTATTTGAATTTGATTAACATTTTATCCTAGTCTCTAAGACAACAAGGTAGGAGATAGTATAAGTTTCCACTATAAGGTAAAAATAAAATTGTTTTAGAAATGTTAGGTAATATTTATTAAGACAGCACCACATGTCCTTACTATGCTAATTTACAGTGAATCCGAAATTAAGTCTAAAATATTTTAAATATTACAAGAATCCTGACTGTTTTCTTTTTTATGCAGAGAAATAACTTTGTAAAGCAAGCAACCATGCTAACTTTTTTATCATTTCCAAATAGTCACACATGGGCTATAAACTAAGTAATTTTCAGATATATTCCATAGAGTGCTGATAAAACAACATATCCTTTGCCATTTAGCTTTATTTCCTTCTTCTTCAGCACTAACAATAGGAGTGGGCTATTCTGGAATATGATCTTCTTCAGAATAAGGGCCGTTTGTAATCTTCATGTCTTCCTCTATGCCTAGAAAGGTGTTGGGCAAGTCATAGGCACTCAAAGACAAAAGGGTGCAGTGAAAAAGCTTTAGATTGACATGGGTTTCATCCCAGTGCTACTGCTCAATGTTACAAGGCAAGTCACAGAAACTTTTTGGGCCTCGATGCTCTCGTTGATATGATTGGGTACAGTAATCACTTCCTCACAAGGTCTCTAGCTCACATCTCTCCTCCGAGAACTCATAACTACACCTTCCTTTCTTATACCACCAAGGAAATGTCTAAATACTCTTTCAAACAGAGCTCTTGATAGCCACATCCTGGAACCTGTCCCTCTCCCAGCATTTCCCACTTCATTATGGTACTTTCCTCTTCATTATGGCGTCCTTTCCTCTCTTCTTCTTACATCCACCTCTACTTCATCACCAAGCTCTGCTTAGTGAACCTCCAAACCATATCTCAGCTTCATCCACATCTCTTCTCCAAATCACCATCCTCTCCCCCATTGCTTATCAACTGATTTCTCTTGTTTCCATGCTCACTCTTTCTTTCTTAAAAAAAAAAAAAAAGAACACAATATTTCAGAGACATAAATCAATAAATCTTGCTTAAAATTTATCAATAGCCTTTATTAGGTTTACTAGAGAAGAGTTCTGTTGAAAAATTAATGAGAAGCATCCCATCTGTCTCTCCAACCTTGAAAACGGGAGCTCTGATATTAATGGGAAAAGTTGTTCCATAGAATCAACCTAAAAGGTAGAACCTAGCAGGCTGCCCTGAGAAGATATGAACTTAATACTTAGAGAAAATTATTGACAGATCTAAGTGTCAAAATGAATTAATTGAAGTAACATGTGGGCACAAAAGAATTGTGGTCATTTGTAGTATTTGTAGATGTGCTGAGAAGTAAGCTGTAGACAGGAACTCAGCAACAACAATCCAAATAGGAAGAATTAATGACACTGAAACACAAGAACTGGGGATGCAGTTAGAGAAATACAGCAAACCTGAGTGAGGCAATGAATAACAGAACAGTGTCATTTGCCGAGTAACGTGATGTGAGGTATTGGATAGCGTCTCTTCAAGAAAGAGTAAGGATAGAGTGGGAGAATGTGTGTGTTTCCCGAATCACTAGTTTCTACAGTCAGGCACACTGCTGCAGACTCAACCAATGCTTAATCACCCACTTAGTAATTGCAAATATTAGAAAATGCCTACCAAGATTTTTTTTATAAAATGTTTTATTTCTTTCTTCTCATTTTTCTCCTCATAAGGAATTTGAGTATAAAATATTTATAAACCAGTCCTGTTTCAAAATAATTTAAAAACTAGCTCCACTGACCCTACTCTCTTACCACCAATAACCAATTTTCTATGGAACTTTGTGGCTCACTAATATCTCTTCACTGAAAAAATACATTAACTTTTTTTGAAAAGTTGTGTGATGGCTAATCTTAAACTTTTGATCCAATAAAAGCTGAGTTGTGAAATCTTAAAATTGTTTCTTTAAAATTTGGTAAATTGACACATTAAACATGGTTAACTGGTGTTAATCTTGAATGCTGTGTAAAATTTGTTATCACTCTGCTGTTGTCACTCCCAGTTTTACAGTGGGTTCAGGTCTGAATTCTGGCCTGGACCAGGAATTAAACCAAAATAATGATCCTTGGGAGTGACTCCATAGTGTAGTGGTTAGCACACCTGTTTTGCACACAGTAGGTCCTAGGTTCGTGCCCCAAGTGGAGCCACGGACCATACCCCGGGTGCAGCTGGCCCCAGGTGCACTTCGTGAGTGTGTGGGAGGAGCTGCCCAGCCTTCAGAGATCCAGTTCTTAAGGGGAAACGGCAACATCCATGAGTCAGGGGTGGAAGTGAGGAGGGGAATTAAAGAGCAGGGGGAAGGAGACAAAATAACTCTCCTTATTTCTTTAATGCTTCTTCTTTGTTCTTTGACATTCAAGACGAGGCTATATTTTTAACCGATAATAGCCTTGCTTGACATTTTTCATTATCCATATTAGAAGCAGTTTTGTGCAGATCTTTCCATCCCTCTCCCCATCTTCCCCGTTCTACCTGAGTTCCTTGTATTCTTGAACATTGAGCATAGTGCCTGGTATTCACTAAATACTTAGAACATTACAATAATTACAGTGATCTTAATAATGATAATAATAATAGTTAACATCTACTGAGGACTTTAAGTCATGACTTTTTATTACCTTACGAAAACAAAATCTGGAATGAGGCAGGTGCACAACAGTATCAGGCTTTTGGATCTATTTCTCTGTGTAGCTCATGGCTTCCCCCTCATGTTTGCAAGATGGCTGCTGCAGCCCTAAACGTCCAGTCTTCAGACAACACCTCTGGAAACAAGAATGAAGAAAAACTTTTTCTAGGTACACTTCATTTCTTTTTTGAAAAGGAACATTTTTCTCCAGAAGCCCCTCAAGACTCCCACCAGGTCTCATCAGGCCTGTCCATTTCTTAATCAATACCTAGCAAAGGGTAAGAGGGTTGCTATGATTGACTTAGATTCTTCAGGTCATCCCCTGAAACCGGGGGGAGGAAGCCACCTATTTTGAGCATCTTAGTACTCAAAGCCGGAACAAAATCTGGTTCTCTTGGCCAAAGATAATGGAAGGAAGCTCTTGGCAGAGCATTGTCTGCCCCTGGTAGATACTATTACTATTCTCATTGAATAAGTGAGAAAGCTGAGGCTTCAGGGAGTAAAATAACCAGCTCCAAACCACAAAACAGGCCAATGGCAGAGATGGGACCTGAACCCAGCCTGGTTCAAGGGACTTCAGAGCCCAAAATTTCATCAGGCAAGCTGTGCTATTTCTCAGTGAATGCAAAGCATGATGCATTTTCCAGGCTGTCATCTGGAAAACAAAGAAAACCAGCACTTTTCATGGCTAATCCTTCATAAGAGATGTTCCAGATCCTCACTGAAAAAAAGAGAACAACCAAAGTAAGAGGTCGGTGCATCATCTTTGAGTATCGGGGAAATGGAGTGGCACCTTTGGAGAGGAAGGTTAGCAGGCAGTGCAGCAGGAGTTGGGAGGACCACCCTGTCACTCCACAGGGAAAGAGGGAATACCCAAGCTCTGAGAGAACACAGAAACTCTTGACGTGGCTCTGGAAGCCGTGAGATGGGCGTGGGAGGGGAACTGAAGTTCATAGGGTCACAGGGCTTCTTGGAGACACAAGTGGAGCCTCAGCCCAAATAGTAGTAGATGGCCATCAATGTGCTCCCCTCCCATTCCTGGGACGGAAGGCTGTCTGTACCTTAACCATTTTGACTTCCTAAAGGAGAATAGCCTTCAGATCATGCCTGCACATGTATCTTATGTTTCTTAGTCAGTCATTCAAGACATTTTAACATCTCATCCCTTTCCCCGTCTTGTTTTCTACAATCCACTTATAAGAATGGGCCAGTTCATGCGAGTAGCTCCTAAATATATTTTGCATATTACTTACCTACTTGTATTTTCTTATTGAATTTCTATAATCAGAGGATATATGCTGTCTCTCTGCTTATAATAATTGTATTTATCCATGAATGTATTCAATAAATGTTTTTTGATTCAATCAACTAACCATTTGCATATGCGAGCACATACAGATACACACACAGGTGCACCTCACATCAAAATAAATTCCAAATGAATAAAACTGTAAATATAAAATTAAAATTAAAATTTTAGAAAGACAGAAATATGAAGTTTAGATGATTCTTTTTGAAAACAGTTTGGCACATGGCACCTAAAACAGAAACCATAAAAGGAAAGATTATAGAGAAATGTAAATATTAAATATGTGAAAAGAACTATAAAAATATGAAAGATAAAAAACAAAAAAATCGTGACATATATTGGACTAATAATAATTAGTTTTAATACAGAGGGAGCTTTCTAATCTCTTAGAAAAGATTAGCAGCAGTAAGAAAAATGAACAAAGGCTATGGATTATCTAATTCACAGAAAATGAAAAATTTCAAGTAAATATATAGGATAAAAGGTCAGTATTTTTTGTACTTAAAGAAGCACAAGTTAAAATTAGCTATGAGAGTTTTTAACCTTAAACTGAAAAGTAAAACCCCCAATTATAATACCCATGTTGGTGAGGGTTCAGATAATGAGATCCTTATAGTAAAAAAACCATAAATTGGTCCAGCTTTTCCAAGTGTGCAATTTGGCATTATATGCATTATACTAAAAGATTTTAAATATAGATCTCTCTGACCTTTGATTTAATTATTTCACCTTTACGAATTTATCCCTAAGAAATTATTAGTAAAGATTTGCCTGCAAATCTTTTTTTTTTTTTTGCTACATTGTTTAAGACAGGAAAATAAATAGCCTAAATATTCATCAATAAACTGTCAAATTCCTTATAATCTATAACATTAGTTGGAATGCAATGCAACTATTTAAGTGGAAAATAATAAAACTATTTAATTTTGTAGACAATGTTTATGGATAGATCTTGAGATTATCATGCTAAGCAAAAATGTTCGCAATATAGTATTAGCAAAATAATGCTCATAATTACATTTTTTTAAAAAATGTATGTGTATATGTATAAAATCATGGTAAATTAAAAAGTTTTTCACATGTTTATTCCTTTGTTTCTAAATTTTCTGTAATAAAAATGAATTACTTTGTACTAAAACAAATTCAACTTTATCCGACTCATCTTTCCAACCCCTCTTTATGTATGATCTTCATAAAATGTTCTCTGATTTCCCCAAAGAGAGCATTTCTTCTTATGAAGTCTTGTAGCATTCATTGTCTATAAAACTCATAAAATATTTATGAAAGTCCACTTGTTATACGTTTTGTTGTTGTTGTTGCTGCTTTCTCTACAAGGCTCATCTTCTTCACCATTCCATCAACTCCTAAAAGGCCAGAACTCAACATTTGTGTTTTATTATTCTCCATAAAAGACTTAGTAATTAATATGTGGTTAGGAAACTAAAACACCATAATGAAAGTTTTCATAAAACTTTCTAAAATAGTGTGTGAAAAAGAATCTGACAAATGCAAGAAGAGCAAGAGTGATGATAGTTTTTTTTTTTTTACCTGGGAGGGAAATTGAAACCCAAGGTATAAAGATACATCTGGTTAATATGAGAGCAAAGATGAAGCCCAGCTTTACAAACATCTACTCCTCATTCCCCGTCCCCCACATCAGTTATAGCAGCTGCATTGTGTGTGGTGGAGATTGTAACAACAATGGTACTGAGTGACTCATACTTCCCCATACCTATGCCTTTTTGTAGTTTCTGCCCATGTTGACTTTGAGGTCGGCCACGTGACTTGCCTTGGCCAGTGGAACATTAGCAAATGTGATGTCAGCAAGGGCTTAATTAATGCTATACAATGAGGCTTGCTTTCCTGGGGCACTGCCACCATCATTAAAAAAAAAAAAAAAAAAAATCCAGGCTATCCAACTGAAGAGGACATAAGAAGAGAACAAAGTCGCTCCAACAAACAACTCAGTTTACTGCCAGGCATGTGGGTGAGGCCATTTTGATATAGCCAGGCCTGGGCAAGACACTATTGAGAGCAGCTTATTAAATAACCCCAGATCAAGGCAAGAACTGCACTGAACTCAAATCAAAATACAGAATCCTAAGCAAATAAACGACTGCTTTTTAAGCCACTAATATTTGGAGCAGCTTATCATAACTGGTACACATACCTATCACCAAAACCTATCTCAACTGCTACCCCAGCTACCCAGATCCATCACAGAGTGTACCTAATGAGTCACGGTGTCTTTCAAATTGAGTCCTGACTTGACTTTAGAATTTTTCTATACCAGGACTCTGGTCAGCCCCTTCCAATAATAGAAGCTGACACGTAGTTTAAAACTTTTTGCAATCTCTGAATATGATGATGGGGCAAATTGAGACAGATAAGGTTTTGAATAAGATCGCAAATCTGTCAGATAGTACCAAAATTTAATCTGTGTTAGATTATTTTTTCTAATCAAGGGAGTCATGTTGCTAATTCACCCATCAATAATTGCACTATAAGATGGATAGCAAGGTGTATCAAGTTTGCCTCCATATTATGTATGGACTGGTAAACGATGAGCTACTACTTAGTTTGAGAAAAAAGGTGGGTACTGAGGCAAGTACCATTTGCTACATATTCTACACGTTCTCCTCATCCTTGTTTAAGCAAAGAATTTAACATCAAATTCATGAAAGTCTCAGTGGAAGCCAGTTTGGTGGCTCAATTTTACTTCAGGCAAATTTGGCCATCTGTGCCTCACTTTTCTCATCTGTAAATTGAGAACTGTTACATTTGTCCCTTACAGGGATATTATAGTAACAAATGAGATAATGTACATGAAAACATATTCTTCAGAGGAAAGTAGCTATAATTATCATAATTTAAGAAAACACAGAAATCAACTTGTGTTTACCTAAATGCGACATATCTTTCGATTGTTGTCAGTTGAATTCTTACTAGGCATGTGAATTTAAATTTGGTTTACAGTGATTTCAATGAAACCATAAATTAGCTATTTTAATATCAGTCCAGCTGTTTTATCGCCAGTAATTTCAGTTAGTGTAGAATCCTATTTAGATAAGTTATATGTGTATTGAAAACTCTAACGATTGAAGTATTATTTCTCTGAAAAATCATACTGTTTTATGCACCAAAAGGAAAAATATCTGAAGTCAGTGATAGTTTATAAAACAAAATATTTATAGATAAAATTTTATGAATAAAGTAGTCATATCTACAACTAAAACATCCTTACATTTTAGCCTGAATTATAATTGTTATTGTTCTAATAGGTAAACTTGTCAGCTGTGACTTAATGGATCTTTTTCTCAAATTGAAAATTTAAATGTAAAAAACATCCCTGGTGATTAAAAATTTCTATGATCAGTTATAAATCATAGAGATTTTATTATCAAAAAGTATCTGACTGATCACTTCGGAAATCTCCAATATGTTCCTCAAACTAAACTACTAGGAAATAAAAGAAGACCTTCATGTCATTTGTCATCTTAAATGCTCAGTTTAAATCGTAAAGTCAGAAAAATAAAATAAAGACTTATGGCAATATAGAAAAAGTTCAACCCAAACTCGCATTTCATTTCTTCTCAGATGATTAGTCTTAATCATTCTGTAGTTAAATCAATTTTCATATTCCTTTTTATACTGTACAAATGTAGACGCTTGAAGATAATTTTTTAAATACATTCTGAATAAGATCAGTTTCATATCAACTTTCTTTTTTAATATGTTTTGTCTCTTTCATCTCACTTAGTTCTCCCCTAGCCCCACAAGCGTAGTTGGGTGTATATTAGTATTATACATATTTTAGAGTTGAGACAGTTGAAGCCTGGAGAGATCACTCTGATTGAATAAAAATCAGAACTAAACCCAGCTCTCTTGACTCCTAGCGTAGGACTCCAGAAATATTGAGTAATGGAAACAAAGAAAGAACAAACATTTTCTTTCCAAAATGGTGTGGTTAGCATGCAGGCTGCCGGGCCTGCTGGTACTGCATCGAGCAGTGTCAGCCCAGCCATAAAACTGTTTCCTCTTGGGTCAGAAGCAACAGCTATGCTCCAGGAGTTGCCGCACATCGGAAATCTCTTTCCCTGGCTTATAGTGTCAAAGCCCATGGCTCAATGATTGACCTTGCTTCCCCAGTAGTTATTCTCTGCAACACTTGCATTCTCTCCGTACTCTGTACTTCTGAGTTTCTGAGAGAACAGAACCCCATCCAGGAACCACTGGAAGTGTCTGTTTCTTTCCTTGAGTCACCAGTTATAGCCCAGGCACAGATCGCCCTGACCTGAGTTCAGTCCCATTTAGATCTGTGTGCAGTTACAACCTCTTTAAGATGTAGGGGTCATTAGGCAGGGCCTGACCAAGTGGAATAATTTGAAGTAACTGAGTTCCGTTAGTGGGAGGGAGTAGGCATGTTGTAACAGAGTGACTGCTCCTGGTGGGACCGGATTTGACCAAGTGAAAATTTACTGAAGCATCGGGGGAAGGAGGCTACAAAAGGAATCTAGCAGGTGTTGTCAGAGGAGCACCACAGGGTGGGGGCGACGTCCAGGCAGGAGCGCTCCTGGCCTGGGGATGAGATTTCCTGTGGGGAAAACGGGACGGTATACCAGGATTTGTCTGAGAGCCTCCCCAGAAACTTAGTCTGATGCTGGACTCTGATTAAGTTTCTCTGAGGCACTGAACCTCAAGCAAAAGCTCCCCAAACCTACATTCCCTGGATCTAGTTGCCTATAATATTCTCTGCAATATTCATTTTAAAATAAAATCAAGCCATGTGCCCAAAGCTAAGGAAAGGATAGTCTTATGATAAAGTCCTACGGTCAAGATGTGTTGCAGTGCGCCGAGTCTGTGAAATTTAAAACAGAGATTTGATGTCTGGCTGGAGAGGGAAAGAGCATCATACCAAGTGGCATCGGTAAATGAAGGTGTTTGTTCTTGGAAGACTGTCGGTCAGCAAACATTTTGAGTGCCAACCTCTATGCTCTCTAGTTAGTCCCCGAGTGTTATGTTGACAGCATGCGGAGAGGCAAAAGAAAGGAACCATATAATTACCAATTAGCATACCAAAAATACCATGTTTGTTTTCGCATATGGAAATTATTCTGGGGATGGAGTGGAAAGAGATAAATACATGCATGAGTTAGTCAACCAAAATGGGTAACTGAGGTAATAACCTTTTTTTCATGGAAAATGATTACAGTAAATTCAAATGTTCACCAAAAATAGTTCATTCTCTGAGATCCTGGTTGTAAAAATCACTATGGTATGACTGAGCATTAGAAACTGCGGTTTGTGGTCACATCACTTCCCCAGGAGTGGGTATGCATGTGTGCCTGGATGGCTTATAGCAGGGCACTTCAACAAGGGTGAGGAACATAAAACTATCAGAGGAGTCAGACCCTCTGAAGCTTGGGGGCCTGATCAATAAAACAAAAATTCAGTACAATGGAATACATTATTAAATATTGTATTTTTTCTAAGAAAACTTCTCCCTTATGTATGGAACTTAAGTAGTATTTTCTAATTCAAATCTTTGTCAGGGAGGAAAAACAAAAATAAAATTAGAAACATAGAAGTTAAACATGGTGGATTCCAGCAAGCGGTTCCCTGGGTCTCTGTGGGGAGCACTGTAAGGTCATCTTTCATCTCAGACGAACTCAATCAACTAACAAAATCTCATCATATGAAAGAACTTAAAAACTGATAGTTTGTACTGCTTTTGACCTGGGAAATGCTAATAAACTATACCTGAGAATTACCCAAGCTCATGGCCTAGTTCCACATATAAAGTATAACCACAGAATTGGGTTCAAGTTTTCTGCTCTTTCCACATTCTTGCCCATCACCAGTGACAACCTCTTGCAAAAAGAAGGGCTCTCCTAACTCTACTGTCTCGGGCTGCAAATGACCCAAAACTTCAAGAGCTAAGGGCCTCAAGTTATAGTAAAATATCAACCCCTCCATCCAATCTCACAATACAGAACACACACTCTATTTTTCCTTGAATCCACACTGAAGCAGCCCCAAGTACAATTTGCATAAACTGTGTGATAAGCATCTGGTTCCTTGACATCTCTCAACACATTGGCTTGGAAATAGGAAACTATCGTATGATTGTAAATCCCTACTTCAACCGTACTCTCAAAATCTCCTTTTCTGATGCTGTAATATTCTGCTTATTATATTGAATCTAGTCTAATATGATACCATTTAAAGGTTTGGATATGCCATCTGCTTGAATATGTCCCCACTCTCTATGGGTCCATGAAAATCTAGGACCATGGAGTTGAGGGGAAGCAATGCATTTTCCCCAATCCCCTTTTCTAAGTGTGTCTTCCACCAAAGTTGGGCAAATGGGGCATCAAGGAAAGCTATCTGGAGGTGGTGGTGCCTGGCATCTAGGTAAATAAAGGCAAAGAGCCAAAATCCATAGGCAGAACATGTCATTTTGAAGAAATTGCACGTTTTTTCCCATCGCATGCATTTAGGGTCCATGCGGGCAAAAGCCTCCCACTGGGTGTCTGGGGACATCTGCCAACTAGAGAGGAGAAACAGTTAAACGGTAAAAATAGTTTTTTGTATAAATATTGAAATGTGACACAGTTCTATTTTTTCTTCTGATGCAAATACTCTTTTTTTCACAAAAACAAATTGAAAGCAGAGAAAAATTATGAGCACTTAGGTAAAACTGAGAATTCATGACAAAGCTACAATTTTGTCATCTCTTCTTAATTGATTCCAGATTCAGCCAATTACATACACATTTCTGTTCATGTTGATGCTTGCAAATTTCTTCATCGTTTGTGGTTTATGATTTTGTGCCCGCCTCCAGTAGATCGATATTTCAGGCTCGATTCTTTGAGACTTAATTTTTTTCTATTTCTATTATTTGAAAACTTTTTCAAATAGGAGTTAAGCATTGTCTTTCTTTCTTTTTTTTTTTTAACCACAAAGATTTTTAGTAGTTTACCAGGAGAGTCAAGATACGGTGCTAACAGAAATAGCATAGAAACAAGAGACAATTTTATCATCATAATAATTAATTCCTGTGATGTGAACATATGATTAGAGAAAACATTATCTACAAACCAAGATCTTGTACATGATCGAAACTGCAAATATGCATATCATATTTCATTAAAATCGATGTCAAGGAAAAGATAATTTCAAAGTTAAAAAATTAAGGCAATTCTCTTGAAGAATTTTGTTTTTTCAAGTTTTAAAGAATCTTGCGTTTCTGATTTTGGGTGATTGGCTTACAGCATTGTGAAGATTGTGCATGTTACTATCAGGCAGATTGTTCCCCCACCAAAAAATTGTTTGTCAACAGGGGTTACTTTCTACATAGTAGTTTTCAATTAGAAAAGTGTGCTGGAAATTTTCAGAAAATATGTAAAGCAAAATGCAATAGCAACATTATAATATTGGAGCCAATGCCACTTTTTATGATATAATTATTGCTGACAAATTATTGTCTGCTCAATGAAGTTATGGTCAGAAAAAAAGACTTTGCTTGAAACTGGTAGTTGTTTATTTCTTAGGAAACAATTTATAGTTAAAAAAACATAGTAAGTAAACATCACCTAGGTATAGAGGAAGTTTTCAGCATTGTTAGAAATCACCTTAAAAGTTTAAGAGGAAGAAATATGTCAATGGATGACCTCCCAAAACATTTTTTTACCAAGCTGTGCAAATTTACCAAAACATTTTTTTACCAAGCTGTGCAAATTTAAAATTAAATTATTTAAACGATAGATATTTAGAGTCTCAGAAGCTTATAAATGAGATCAATATTTATTCAACTTGTTCAATAAACTAAGATTAGGTAGTCTGAGAAGTTAGCAGAATCATCAAAGACTGTTTTAATTGAAAATAAATTCTTAAGTTTTAGCAGTACTGAAGATCTGAAAACATTTTACACTCTACGAAACTTAGCTGTCATAAATCAAAGTTAATATTTTTAATATTGTGGCCAGGCTACATTAACATAGTGTGTGAGTAAAAATTTTATGGGATTGTAATAAATTATAGGCAATTGCCTATAGGATCTATAAATGTTTTCATCATATCTTTTAGACTTAACAGTAATGATGTCTTATGAGTAAGTGAAAAAAACACTAAAATGCTTTCAAATTCTTGATTCTTTGTATGGCGCTATTAATGAATGTATGTGGAGGAGAGCAACTATTTTTTAAGGAGACAAAATTATATGCAGATTGTTCTGTACTCTTTGAACATAGAATTTTGGGCAGTGCATTATTAAGAATCATTAACCTTATTAATTTAATTTAACTAACAGAGATTATGACTCCATTCCATGTATTCCTGGCTCTGTATACAGATTTTCATTTTGTTTTCTTTTTTATGTTCAAATTGGGAATGAATGTACCATTTTTTTTTCATCTGATAAGAATAATAAATATAGCAAAATCGTTTGGGGTTGGAAAAAGAAATTATGCCAAAAATAAAGTCTGAGAGTTTCAAAGTTGTGATGTTTCCCTTCAAAGGAAAAGAGTTTAAAAGAAAAATACATCATGGAAATTCAGACAATGCTTCTTTCCTCATACGCCATGAGAAAAAGAGCAGAAAATTTAAAGGCCTTTGCCAAAGATATGGTAAAATGAAGTCTATGTTTCTAAATTGAAATATGTGATTTTTGGAGAATGAATTCAGAAAAGGAAACAAATTTTAGAAGAAATTTAGAAAAATAGAATATACCATTTAATTAAACAATTGCCAAAGTAGCCGAGATATACAAATATGATCCAAATCTCAGAACACTAATTTTTTTGCAAATTGAAAAGCTCAACTTTACCTATGATTATTGATTCAATTGGTTGTGACTATTTTTTTATTCAATATGCCCTTCACCATCACACGCCTCTTGCCTCCAAGCTTCCAGATACTGCACTGGATGACCAATTAAAAGAACATATTTTCTATTCTGTATTTCTCAAAACTGTACTTAAACAGCATGTGGGGGAAAAGAGACTCAATGGCTGGGCACCCATGGTGGTGGACAGAATGGTTTTTCTTGTATGAGCATGTGTGTGCACACACACAAACACACATGTGCACACACTGATCAGGCCTTAAGGGCTTCTCAGCATTGTGAAATTGTTTGCCACAGCATCTTGCCTCATCTTCAGAGAGACAGATGATGCTTTACTAACGAATCTTTAGGAATTTCGCACCTTTGTCAGTAGGCTGTGCCACTCTACGTTTCAAACCTTGATTTAATGGCTAAAAGTGTTTCCAGTCGACCATGTGGTTTGCCATCTTGTTGTATAGCCTGATGGGTAGCAACATGACAGTTATGAAAATGTGTTTATATTAGTCCAAAGGAAATACTAGGTGAAAGTGGTACCTATATTTATTGTAAAGCTTCTCACTTGCTTAACTTCTCTTCACACAGAGCTCAATCACGGTGACTGGCCAGCAATAGACCTCCCCTCCCAAACCTCAGTGTCCTACTCTGCTTAAGAATATGGTAAAATAAAAAGATATGGAACTGGAAAGGTGAGCAAGAATACAGTCTAAGGCTCAAGTTTATATACAAATAAGGAAGATGTATTTGAGTATATGTTTTAGTTAAAATATATATGTTTTGAAATATACAAATTAAATATAACATTAACTCACACACACACAAACAAAGAAAGTGCAAGGTGACTGTATCTCACAGAAACAGCCCTCAAGCCATACCTGAGAGCAGCTTCTCTACTTTAAGCATCACAATGGGGCATGGCACACTGTGTGTCTATATGGTGCACCTCAGTACCTGTGTTAAGGAAGAAATAAGAAATTGGAATTTCATCATAGTTCAACTTGGCAAAGTCTTTGTTTTTTGTTCTCCATTATATTCCCAGTAGTATCCGACTAGTGCCTGGCATACTATAGGCTCTCAGTACATATGTTTTGAATGACTGATGGGCATAGATAATTCATGATTAAAGTGAATATGATCAGTTAATTTTGGACTAAAATTGTTCAGTTGAAATGGCCCGTTGGCAGTCGTGAAGTCAGGGAGAGATGAAGTTTGGTTGGAAAGTTAGGAAGAAGGTATTTGAAATAGTAGAAATAATACATGTGAATAGAAAAAGTGAGCGGCAATGGAAGACAAAGAATGTGGGAGGATCGTCTGACTGAAATATTTAAAAACACCTCAGAGCATTAAGAAGACATGTCTTAGGGGAAAAGAGACCTGAAGATACACTGCAAAATGAAAGCCATTTTAATTTGATTTAAAAGCAACCTGAGTATTTCTTCAAGATTAGAGAAAAGAACTAACTAGATCTTATAAGCATCAAAAAAAATTGTATCTTTCATAAAGAAACGTTCTGAGAGAAGACTATAATAGCTAAACAGAAGACAGTTTGGCTAATCCAAGAAGGAAAATGCTTTAGAGATGAAGATGGGGTTAATTTGGCAAATTTTACATAGAAAAAGTCAGTCATTGTTAGTATTAGGGTGGATTTGAAATACAAAGGAGAAAAAAAATGAAAGATGTTCACTCATTCATTCAATCATATTTATTGAACACTCATGATAAGATATTGCTGTGAACAAAAGCAAAAAAAAAAAAAATCATTGCCTTCGCTTACTTTGCATTTCATGGACATGAAAAAAAAAGGAGGAAGGGAACCATGCAGAAGATGATATGATTCTCTAGATGGGAAGAGAGATAACAAAGCCAGGACAGGGCAGAGGGCCTCAAAAGACTAGTGGCCGTATTTTCAAGCAGGGTAGTCAGGAAAAGTCTCATGGAGAAAATCACATTTAAGACCTCAGTGAGGTTCTAAAGTCATTGAAGGTCTAGAAGGATAGAAACACCATCATACTTACAGAGAAAGTAAAAGGCAAAAGGACTTAGGAGCAAGGAGAATTCATAACCTTTGTAGTAAAAATGGATTTTTTTTATTCATAAAATGTAACTTAGTAATACATTTAAATAATCTGGGGGACATTTTTATTTTTCCCATACAGCATTAGAAGATCAAGGGATAGTTATAATTCTCAATGTCTTTCTCATTGGCTTCTTTTTAAAATATTTATATCAATTCATTGAATGTTCGCTAACCAGCTACTATGCTTGTTAAGAGAGAAGACTATAAAAAGAAATTACTCTGGAAGTAAGTGAGTTTCAAACCATGACCCCCTAGGAGAATGACTAGTATCAGGGTTTAAATAATTTGAGTAAAATATTAATTCAGTAATATAAAACAAAGGGCCACGGAAATAAGAGAGAAGAGAGAGAGAAGGAGAGGAAAAGAGGGAGGGAGAGAAGAAAGAAGAAAGAGAGGGAGGGAAAGAGGGAAGCAACGGTCAATTAAGAAGAACTGAAAACATACTGCAGAGGTATCCATCTGTGATGGGGAGAAACTCAGTATTTCACCTGGAAGGAGTGACAAGAGCAGAAGAAAAGTCAAATCAATTTAAGCAGAAGTGTAAAGAATGAAATATGAAAGCGCCTGCAAAAGTATTTTTTAGTCTCACACTAATGAATGAAGAACGATCAATTTGTTCTTGGAGTAGGCTTGTAAAAAGCTTACCTATCTCACCCTCTCCTACCTCTATCTCTGCTGCTCCCAGGGATGTGACCACAAGGTCTCCGGTTGTTCAGCTGTGGACGCAGAGGCCTGGTGTCCCCTAAAGTCCTTTAGGTTCAAAAATGTTGCAGCCTGCAATGCCAAATGCCACTCTGTCATTGACAATTCAAGAACTCATATATACACATTTAAAAAAATTATGGACAGTCATTCCCCAAGTCATTGGCCTTGTGTTCCACCATTTCAAATTTTCTAAGACTTCCAAGATACTTTTTACTTCAAACTGACGACTGCTCTTATTTTTTTACAGGGCTTATTCTTGAGACTTTCCCAGCCATGTAAGCAAAGTCACTCTGTGTTCTCATTTATTTCATCTTTCTTTGCAGTGGATTTTTGGTAGTGCTGCTGAACCAAGGAGATTTGACCTAAATAAGTGCCAATTTGGAAAAGAAACATAAGAAAAAGGGAGAAATGGTGACAGTCACAAATGAGAGTGAGCAGATGCAATATGGGGGGAATAGTTCAGTCTCTGCTTTAATTGTATTTTCCATGAAGGAAACACCCTTACAGCATACTCTTCAGTACGTCATTTTAAAACACGTGGACATGGTTGGTTATTGATTCTTTAAGAAAATGTTTTGAAAACCGTGTTTTAAACTTTGGCTTATGTTTTTCTGAAGATACATTTTTTTTTCTTTTTCTTGAAAACTCATAGCTACCAGTTGGCTTTTCTTCATCAAATTTTCTGATTACGAACAGCAAGGAGCCATCGCGCTACAGTCTTGTGACATGGATTACACTTTCCCCCTGAGGGGAAGCCTATGAATCACAGGAGCATCAAAGGCCAGGCACTCTGTAAACACCTTCAGAAGGTCTCTGTGTTTGGCAGCTACCATTGCTTTAAAAATAAAAATATACAGTTCTTCAAAAAATTAAAAATAAAATATAACTCAGCAATTCCACTTCTGGGTAAATACTCAAAAGAATTAAAAGCAGGGACTTGAACACATATCTGTACATCCATCTTCATAGCAGCACTATTCACAATAGCCAAAAGTTGAAAGTAACCCATGTAGCTATTGACAGATGAATGGATGAACAATTTGTGACCTGTACATGCAATGGAATATTATTCAGCCTTAAAAAGGAGGAGAATGGTGACACAAGCTACAGCGTGGGTGAACCTTGAAGACATTGTTCTAAGTGAAATAAGTCAGTCAACAAAAGGACAAATACTGTATGACTCCAGTTATGTGAAGTACTTGGAATATAATTAAATTCATAGAAAGTAGAAACTGGTTGCCAGGGACTGCGGAGAATGGACAGTTATTTAGTAGTGGAACGGAATTACAATTTGGAAAGATGAAAACATATCGGAGATGGACAGTGGTGACGGTTGTACAATTCATGATGTCTCTGAATTGTACACTTAAAAATGGCTAAAGCGGGAAGTTTTATGTTATGTATATTTACCACTATAAAAAAAATGATAAACGTTTAACTCATCTTCCCAGGAGATGATAGAGCTCATGATCTGCCAATCTCTTTCTCATACCATATTGTGGTTGTTACATTGCGGTAAATATAGAGACTGGATAAATCATTTGTTGGACAGCGTTGAGAGACAGCTGTGTCAGGTGAAGCGCTCAAGTCCCGTTTCTGGCTGCTGAGAAGCCCTATCAGGATGTTTTGACTCATTACCCTGAGCCTTCATCAGCTGATGAAACTAATTTTTTTTCATCAGCTGATTAAGATTCAAGATAATGAGTCAAAACATGCCAGTAGTAATTCCCAACAGCGTTGAAGACAGGATGTTAGCTTTTCTACGCACATATATGCTCACAGACAGACACGAAATGAACCAACAGAGCCTCCCACATATGGAAAAGTGCATTTCATTAATGAAAGGAGTGACGATTGCTACATACACCTAAAAAAGAGAAACAAAAATAAGCCGACCAACAATTGAATTGATTGCAAATAATCCTAATAAGCGGAGAGAAATAGCATGAAATTAACTCATGAGAGAATGCCACTGGGGGGAAAGAAAAGAAAAATCACACAGGAAATTGCCCTGCACAAATTTAAATGGACTCTAGGAAAACCAAAATTCCAACTGCTTTGTGCTTCCTCTTGAACCAACAAATGCTCTCCAGAATGTTTTTAATGGCAGCGATATCTAAGCTTAAAGTTGTAGGAATTTTCCGCAACTGTTCTGCATTCAACAAGCCTTTTGTATGACTGCAGAATATTGAGTTTTATCAACAAAAGCATTTGATCGAATACTATTCCCCTTACTGTCAGATATGTATGTATTTTCAATTCTATTAGGCATCCACTGGGAAACTACCTTATTTTTGGAATATTTGCCTAATGTGCTAATTGATCTTATTTGTATGTGATGCTTAGTGCCAGAGAGACCAAAAATGTAGTAAAGTTATTGCCATTGAAAGGATTCTGTTGGGGCGTGAGCAGCATGGTTAACGGGCTAGCAGTCAGGGGAATTTGATATTTGCTAAATCTGATAATATAGTCCAGCATTCCAAAAGCTGAAGAAGATTGGACATAAAATCTTGTACACATCAGCCTAGGTTTGTCTCTTTCAGTAGTTTGAGTCAATCGACTTATAATGTCTGCCCAGAAAAGTTCCCCTCTAAAAATACAATAAAGACTAAAACGTGGTGTGAGATAGTCTACATGGCGAACAAAGCAAACACTTTACTCTGGGAACAAACAACGGCTGTGATCCCGATTCTTTACATCGCAACAACTGAGTATGCTATGCTTTTAAATGCAAGATTCAAAACAGCAACAAGACTGTGTTCTCCCACACATGTTAAGGAAAACACCTACCTCCAACCCGTAGCTCGTCAGCAGGCTCTGTGAAAACCTTCTTACAGAAACACTTTGTTAGATTTTGTCTAAGGTGTTGGGGGAGGGAGAAGCACGGTGCTATAATGACGAAAACGTTCCTTTTCGGGTTTTGCTAGTTTTTTTTTCCTGCTCTCTTCCCTGACTGCTATATTTCTATCATTCCAGTGCCTGTCGCTTACAGAAGATACCATCACTCGGCTTACTGAGAAAGCAATGCACCTATTATTGTTCAATTTGAAATGTACCTCTAAGAGACCAACTGATGCACGTATTCAAAAAGGGTCTTAATTGATGCTTGATTTACTCCATGAAGCAAAACTTTGCTTGGATAGGCTGAAATACTATGTTGAAGAAGAGCCCTTTATATGGTTTTATGGGCTTGTCTTATTGGGAGCATACATTTACTAACTGTATAATTGGTGGCACAGTTCTTCCATCATAAACATTGTTATCAGTTAATTAAACTTGAAATGCAGCTTTGTTCCACAACATGTTTTGTCAGATTGTTTTCCTTATTTATTTATCATCATAAAATTTTACTTGGTGACTGGCAGCTTCTCAGCCCTCCAATAATAATATAAATCAAAACATAAGATTTTAGTCTTCATGCAATTTCCTTTTGGTCTGAAAATATGAAACCAGATGTTTTTGGCATGCTAAAGATGCTTTTCATCTTTTTTTAGATTCTTTCAGTGCAGTCAAAGTAAATGCATTTTTAAAACCAACTTATGAAAGTTAAATTCCCTTTGTTCATCTCAGTGTAGTCTGGTTTGCATTGATACAGTGGCATTGAGAGACCTTTCAGATAACATACTGAATTTCTTGGAGGAATTACACATGTGGGGCTAAAAGCTCAAAAGGCAACAGAAATTGTATTAATAGCAGATCAGTAGATCATGAACTGCGATTCACCAGAGAGTCTCACCAAACAGCATGCCTAAAGGTGGAGGTTCAGGTTGGAAAACAACCAATATGATCTTGACTATCTATATATTATCTGGGTGATGTGCCTAATTTGTTCACATAGTTATCACATACTTGTTCCAGCTTGAAAATGTAGGGCCCATGAAAGCATGGCCATTGGAATTTCCTGTGACAGTGAATCTCATTTCAGTAGATATTACCATCTATCTCAGCCTAAGGCTATCACTAAAACATCTAAACATTCCCAGATGGAACCTAGTTCACTGATATTAGAAGGATTTGATGTTACTGGAGAGACTTGGGGTCAGTAAATAGGAGCAGGACTAGGGTGGCACACAGGCTAATCTCATTTGTATATGACCTCAGGTTGCCATGACGTCCCTGGGCTATTTTGCGGTTGGGTATTGGAACTCTTAGGACAGACTGGAATACTTTGTGATCTTCGTGGAGTGGTGTATGGAATTATTTATAATCAGCTTTGCTATCTAAGCTTTGATGTGGTTCCCCCAACCCCCATCCTCAGCCCCCAGCTTCATTGCACAAATTCCACGGCCCAGTGCACAGGACATGTCTACCTCTTCACCACTACCCCACCCTCCCCCAACAATCGTGGCAATCTCTGCATTCACAAAGAGTGAAACTCCCCTGTACTTTGCTCTGCTTGATTTTCAAGCAAGTTTTCCCAGAGGCAACACTTTTTCCCATATACAGACTTTACGAACTTCCTTATTACCCACTGCAATTGATTTTCCATTCCCAATATTCCACTGAATTTCGCTGTGTCAAAGTCACCAGTGGTCCCTTAATAGCCAAATACAATGTCTTCCTACACTCTTTAATGTCATTCATCTCTGCTGTATTGATCTCTTCCTTCGCCTTAAGTTTATTCTTTACTAGCTTACACAAACTAAGCTCTTTTGTTCTCCTGTTTCTCTCATTTTATTTCCCAATAATTTCTGTCCCTTCGTCTTAATCTGTAGAGTTCTGCCATCTTCACTCTTCATGATCTTCTGGGTGTGTTTTAAATGGAAGATAAAATTATGAGTGACTTCTATGTGTCAAGGTCAACTGGAAACACTACCCCTACTGGGTAGGTTATTTGTATCTCTGCACTCAGGTATCTCTCCCATCCTTCTGTGGCATAGTGGGCCAACAGCTACAAAATATGCTTCCCAGAATCTCTTGCCCACTTGGAAGCACTGACAGGATATTAACGGGTGGGTAGAGGAGTGAAGCCATACTATTTCTACCCCATATCTGTTTCCACAGGCTTCACCAGCAGTGTTTTGTCTCTCCCAGAAATCTACTCCCACAAAGCAGACTCATCCTTGAAGACCACAGCTCCTGAATCTTGCCTGACACATACATCTTCCCATCGTACCTCCAAACCTTGGGGTTGTAGCCACTTCCTGTAGTTGTTAATCTCTGGATTGCTTCATTTCCCTCTATTTTCACATCTTTCAATACCTTTATAACTTGCTTTTATGGTAGACTCCCATAATAAGCCACTTGGGCATGAACTGTTTTCCTGACAAACCGTAATATAGCCAAAAGTACTCTATACAGTATGGGTAACTCACGTGGGTCATCTCGTCTCAGTTTACACATTAGGGGTAAACTACCTTGCTACAAGCTCTTTAGAGACTGCCTTCAATCCTGGCAGAGAATGATTCAGATTTTTTTATTTTCCAGCCTCACTGGGTTTGAGGGTCTCTTTGTCAAGGGTCCACTGAGGCACACGAAATAGCAATTGATAAGAAGGAACTGGTGCTGCGCAGGCTGCCTGGAGCCTTGGCTTCTAATGGTCTCTTCCGGAAGGTAGTTTCCTTGTGATGAAATATTGTTTTAAATGTGATAATCTTTTGGCAAAATAATGTTGTCATCATCTGTCTGAAGGGTATTCAGCACTTTTATCATACACTGCATAAAACTGAGGCAGGAAAATAAACATCTAAAAAGGAAACACACACACGTGTTGAGTGGAAATCTTCAGATATCAAACTTTGACAACCAAGGGACTCAACTCTATGTTGGGTTATCGTTGTGGAATTATAAATATTTTTTAAATAGTCAGTTGATCACCTTGTCTTCAGTCTTGCCTATACCCAGTCAATTTTCAGTGCTGCTGAAAGAGTGCTCACTCCAAAAACAAAATTTCATCATGACACTAAAAACCTTTATTGGATTTTCATAGTTTTCAGGATGAAGAAAACTGTGGTATTGTATCTGGTACTTCAAATATGTAGTTTCTACCTTTCTCTGTAGTCACCTGCCTCATTCATCTGACCTCCTACGGTTCTCTCTGGCTGCCAGAAGTGCCCTGAATCTGCCATACTTTTCCGCATATCTATACTCCCACGGCATTTGCTGCACACAGTGCACTGTACACAGTGCAGTGATTATCTGTCCATCTGAACAGACAAACCATCTCACAGGCACAGATATCCTCTTACACGTTCTCATTTTTTCCAGTGCCCAGTTTACGGCTTGGCATATATTAGACACTTAAGATACACTCTTACCATCAGTGCATAAGAGTACCAGGTGCTCCACACTCTTACCAAATCTTAGTATTTTTAGTCTTTAGTCTTTTTAAGTTTTATCCATACTGGTAGAATCGTATTGATTTATCATTGTCATTTTAATTTGCATTTTTCTGGAAACTAGTGCTGTTAAATATCTTTTCACATTCTTTATGTGTGTGTGTATATATATATATATATATATATATATATATATGCACAGCTATACATATACATACATACACATAGGTATTGTATATATGCACACATATACACATACATGCATACATATATGTATGTATGTGTATGTGTGTGTGCGTGCGTAGTCAAGAGTTTATTCAGGTCTTTGACCATTCACATTTATTTTTGATTTCTGATTTGTAAAAGTTTCATGTACACAATTTTGATAATTTGATAAGTGCAATTAATAGGTTGGTATCATCTTAAATATGATAGAAGTTCATGAGATAACTTTTATCACAGTATCTCTGAAACTGGTTTATTTTTTCAACAAGCAAATGTGCATTATTTTGAGTTTTATGAATTACTGACTTTAAAATATTCCAACATTGTATAGAAAGGGGAAATTCCAAATCGTATCTGACTACAGAATATTGTTTTACATTTGTTTTATGTTTAACTATATTTTATAACATACACATGATAAAATTTGGGGGTCTTTCTTTAGGGAGGATAAAAATGTAAGTGAAAATCACAAAATAATGTACTTTTTCAGAAAATAGAGTTTACTTTAACTGAAAATGTTTTTCTCACATTTTAGCTAAATGCACAGTGGAAAAAACATGACACTAACCATTTTCATTTGTTATAATAAACATGCACATATCCACAAAAGGAATTTGGATCTAAATTATTTTTTATAGTAAATGGATATGTTTATCACAGATTCTGAACACACCATGCAGATAACAGAATTGGTTCATAATGTTTTGATCATTGCCAGAACAAGCACATTTCCGGATTTATTTATTTTTTTCCCAAAGGTTGAGTAAGACATAACAAACACTTCCTGCCACAGGCATAGCATGGCGGTAGGTCGGATACCTGGGTTATATAAATCTTTATGCTGAGCGTTTATGACATTTCAACTTAGAAGTTCATTCAGTTTGATGATTGAGGCAGCAGGCAATTATGACATTAAACAGTTCACAGACCTTAACCCAAGACCTAAATGGTTTAATTTTTTTTAATGGCTCACTTTGCCTCTCTCTATGTGCATGGACCAATGCGGAGTTTAAAACCCTCACCCATCTTAATTGCCCCTGCTTTGTTGCAAGCACCACTGACTGCCTTCTAGTTTCAAATGTCTTCAGTTATTAAAAATTATCAATAGAAAGTAATAGAAAGTAATCCAGACTTACACTGGCGATACAATTGGCCACATATGCCCTAGTGGAGCATAAAATAAGAAAGATCGTTACTATTACTACTGAAGTGTCATGTCGAAGAACATACTTTAAAAGTGAATCACATTATGCCTGTTCAGTCAATTATTTCTACTTGCAAAGACAGAGCATCTTCCTGAAGATGACTTTTCTTTCTTAAGTAAAGACACAGTCTTAGATTCAAATGTATACTTGAGTCTGAAGATGCAATTTGCTAAACTAATCAGATTGGGGGGAAATATTAAATTTAAATAGAAGTCACATAGAATTTTATTGTAATAAATATATTTGTGCTCATAAACTTCCAGTTGTAAAATAAATAAGTCACAGCAATGTAATGCACAGGGTAGCTGATACAGTCAATAGTATCGTAATAACTTTGTATGGTGACAAATGCTTACTAGATTTATCGCAATGATCATTTTGTAAAGTATATAAATGTTAAATAATTATGTTGTACACCTGAAACTCATATAATATTGTATGCCATATACTTTAATAATATTTCCTTTGTTCTTGAACTTACTGCAATTAATAAGTTTGCATCATATTAAATTTCTATAATTTTCACAATTTTCTATTATCATATTGATTTTTTTTCAGAAGTGCTTAGTAAATACAATTACTGTTGATTGTGAACTCAAGATAGCAGTTGTAACCTTATAGAAAGATGGCCGAAGACTTACAGCAATGCTTTTCGAGGCAGGTAGGGTTAGCAAATATTCAACATTTTAATAAATACCTCTTACAATCATCTCACATCTCTGAGTCTTTTTGCTGTCGCCTCCCTGAATTCTGCTTTTCTTCCTGCTTTTCAAATGTCATGGCTCCTAGGCCTCTTACCTCAGCCTTCTCTCCTCTTGCATGACCTCTGATGCCCTGATGATACTCATACACTCATCCCCAGTCTAGCCCCACCCGATTTCTCCTTTCACTGTTGTTCATACTCTCTTCTTTGCCTGGACTATTTTCTCCACTGGCCCATGACTCCTCACCTGCCAATAACTCAAAACATTAAAGATTCGGCCTGGTTTCTTATAAGACTTTACAATTTAAACATTCTTTTGATGGTGGAACACACTCAATGCTGTAATACTCAGATGGATGAAAGGCAGAACTCTTTCTTACTTAAACTCCAAACCAGAGAAGGGTACCAGGCAGAGCCATATAGGAGCTGTCACCCAGGGGTTGGGTAACAGCAAGCTGGAGCTGCAGGGGGTGACTATGAATGGTAAGCATGGTGGAGTTACTAAGCTTCCAGGCTCCCTGTATGTACATTGGCTAACTTGAATATTTTTTAGGGCTACCAGGCAATGGGACTGTCCCTACCTGTCTAGTACCTGGCCCCAAGGAGATTAGGGTGAGTGCCTAGTGGCCCTAGAGGATCCCCAACAAAGGAAGTGGGTGGGGTACAGGCTTGTCAAAAAAGCGAACTGACTGACCTCTAGATGGAACCTCAAAACTGGATCAAGACAGCATGAAAAAAAAAAAAAAAAACATAGTACACCCAGCATCAGTCTCTCCAGTGGAATTAGCAATTTCCCTAAGATCCAGTGCCCCTGTCTTAGGCATTGTATTATCACTTAGGTATCTGTCTCCTTTACTTGGTTATTAGTTTTAATGGCAAGAATTGTGTCTTGTTGATCTTTGCACTGCAGGACCCAGCACACAGAAGGTGATCGATAAATATATTTTTTGAATGAATTAATTAAATGTAAAAAAGAGAGAACAAAAGAGAACATCACCTGCATTTTAGGAAAGAAGCATCTATGTTTAACAATATGAACATTGGGGAAAAAAAATCAATGAAGAGAAAATTTAAGAAACAAGCGAGGTCCCTGAAGTAAAACTTAGTGTTTAAGTGAACTAGGTATTAAGTTGCTATGGGAAAAATTTAATTCGTTTGAGGAAAGATGAGAAGGGTATAACGGAGATTAATTAAAATTTAGTTTATCATATTTTTCTCAGGAGATTGGCAATTTAGTTAGAGGGAAATCTTATTTAAGTGCATAAGTATATTTCAGCTTATAAGTGCAATGCACGATGAAATGAAAACAGAGAATACCAGTGTACGTTAATTAGCATTTTAGAATTTTATATGATCTAAAATCCAAATCTAGAATACGAAAGTCTTAGGTAAAAGTTTGCAACTATCTCGGTATGACAAATTTTGAAAAATATTAGATGCACGAAGTTACCAGTGACTTTTATGTCCCCGAAGCTGACAGACACCTACCTCATCTCACTCATCTGTAGAGATACGTGTGGGACTAGTCCATCGTCAGAAGGATCTGTTCTCTTGTTTTACCCTCTCAGTCTCCCTTGGTTTTCCTGTTGTTCTTTGGTCCTTTTAGGCTTCATTTTCTGGCCCCTTTTCCCTCACCCCATCTCTAAAGGCTAAATTCCTAAAAAGTCAGGCTTGATCTCCATCAACATCCTCCCTGGGAGATCTCATATCTGTGTGCCCAGTTGAAGAGGCAGTTAGGACAAGATTAAGGGTCCAGGCTCTCAAGTACGCAGCCTGGTTTTCAATCCTGGTTCTGTCAGTTTGCCTCAGTGTTCGCATCTGTAAAATAGAGATGATAAATAATAACACAGGAATGTGTGGGAATTAATCCAGAAGTAGCAGTAACTGGCACAAAGTAAAAGCGCAATGAAATGCGGCCACTAGCGTCACCAAGCCTCTGTGCGTGTCCCTGAGTGCCACGACCTATCTCCATCACAGCCACCATCTTCTCCCACTGGTCTGTGGCCATAATCCCTAACTGATCCCCACCCCCTTTTTTCTCTTCTCACCAGGAAGCACTCTCCACAAAGTGAACAGGTTATATTAACCAAAAAAGCACAGGTCAGGTTACTCACCTGCTCATGACCCTGCCAGGCTTCCTGCATTTTAAGGCTAAAGCCTGATGGTCTCCACATCAGTTGGCCTTCCCATCCCACCCTGCTTCCTCCTCCTTCCTTTTCTGCCCTCCATTTGCCCTGATCTTTTTGTCATTTCTGCAGCAATAGTGGTCCTGCTCCTCAGTCCGGCAGACTTCACACAGCTGTCTGTGACTGATCCTTCAGGTCTCTGCCTGCCTCTCCTCAACTTCCTCTGCCTACCCTACTTGACCCTCCCTGCACTTAGTATATTCCACACCAGCACTGTGCCAGGTACTGGCAATTCAGCAGGGAGGAAGCAATTTTAACCCCTACTTCTTGCACTTCCCACAGACTGGGGACTTCGCTCCTGAAGGCACAGCACCAACACATAGTCTCAAGCTCTAATCAACACTTTAAAGGGAAAGTGATGAGTGCTTTGAGCATGTCCGATAGGGGGCCCTTTCTCTGAGTGTTTAAGGATGCTCTCCTTAAGGTGGGGAGGCTGAACTGAGACCCATGGGTAGGACAGAGCTGTTCCAGGAGAGATGTGCTGGGCTGGTACCGGAGCTTCAGAGTTGGCAGCAGGAAGCTCTGCCCCAGAGGAGCAATTGAATGATCGAGAATGTTTGAGAACATTGTTCAGTGGATGAGCACAATGGAATAATTACCCAATCTAAGAATGGCACTCAAAGTTGTTTATGTAGTTTTGCCAAGGAAGACAAAAGGAAAAGTGATTTACTTTAAAGTTAAAATCAAAGTTCTGAGAAATAAGGATGAAGTGGAGAGATCACATATAAGTTTAACTATGGGAGAGAGAGTGTAGTGTGCTGAAGTTACCTGTCAGCAGGGACTCAGCCCCGGCTATCCTACCTACCAGAAATGGGGTCCCATGTCATCTAAAAAATTATAACAATTAGCTTTGGGGCCTCACATACAGTTAATGGTATATAAATAGTAGCTAGGTATGAAATCATGAATTGGATTAATGCCTTCCCTGATGATCCTAATATTTCTAAAATTCCAAGGTCATTGTCTATGCCTAACAATGACTTTAGATGATAACTGAGATTTGAAGTTGAACTTAGCTGGAGGAAGTTTGCCTTTGTAAAGTGGTATCAGTAACAAAGACATGACTAAGTAAATACTTCAATATGTATTAAATGTGCTTTTTCCTAAACTGAAAGCGAATGGCCCATCACGTAGAATAGTTCTATTATTTATGGAGAGAGTAAGAAAAGCACTGCCTGGTGCATGATGCCATCCATAAGAAGGAAGGCCAGCATTTGTCAGGGCTTCCATTGTGCCAGGCACTGTTCTGTGTACTTGGGGCCTTGATTCATCAATTGAAGCCATGTGATGGAAGCCACACTGCCAGCAGAGGAAGTATGCAGCCCCCACCTGGCATAGAAGCTGTGGGCAAGATGCTGAACAGAAAATTCAGAAGCCTGAGAACAAACTTCTAATCTCAAAACCATTAGGGGTGTCTGTGACTTCGAACATAGCAGACTTTTCTTTTAGCTTCTTTTCTCTGTCATTAGGATGATAGAAAGACAAGCTTCTTGAAGGGACACGAAGAGGAGAGGAGTCGAAAGTGAGATTCCCCTGGGAATCAACTTTACTCTGTGAAAACAATGTCAGATTGCCCTCAAATGCATGGATCCTGGAGGGGAAATAGGATTAGTTTAGGGGAAAGTAGTACTGGTAGGTACTCATCAGGAAAGCAAAACTAAAACCTGGCTGAAGTTCACTGTAACTTTGACTACTGTAAGGCATGAAAAAAAAAAAAAAGAAGATTCTTTAGGAGGTGGCCAGAACCATGGCCAAAGACCGCTAGCTCTTCTTCAACTTTTAGGCTGAACTCCTTGATCACACTAGAGGTTTTCTGGAAAAAAATCTCTTGACAAGTCTTCCTCCCTCTCCAAGGGATTTCTTTAAATTTGGATATTCAAGATTTTAAAAGCTATTATCACCTCGCCTTCACCCCATCAGCAATGGGAGGTTTATGGTTTCTTTTACTTTCTGCATATTATATAGACAATTACAGTGTATACACTACCTGGAATGATTTCACTTGTCACCTGTCAGTCAGGAAGCATTTAGTAAGCATAAAATGATACATACTATATAAACAATCCCCAATGCTCTCAGGCCCCATAAGACTTGGGAGGTAAAGATACCCAGTGTCATTAGTTTAAAGCTGAAAAGGAAATCCTGATTTGGGTTTTATAATCCAGACAGTTTCCTCAGCATCTCTAAAATGCACCCCAAAAGCGATATCTCAAACACTTCAAAGAAAGGATGCCAAATATATTCACGCAGTACAAAAAAAATATTTATTTTTCATTAATTCAACCTGGAGAACATACCACAGATATTCTCAACTATTTCATGATCATTAAACAAATTTTGAAAACTAATAACAACAACATACTCTTCGTGCTAATTAAAAGCCAAATGGAGATGATTGGTGTTTGATTCTGGGCCACATTTTAAAATAATTTCATCTATTGTACTCCAACTTTAATGGAAAGATAAGATTTTTGTTTACATTCATACACTAATAGACTCAACAAATATTTATTGAGTGCCTGTAACGCACCAGACGCTGAGTTAGGCATCACATGAGCAGTGAAAGAATGTGACTCAATTACTCTCTTCTCGCTGACAGGATTTAGAGATAGTCACTTGTTTAATCATCTTGTCTATTTATTTCCCAAGAAGATGGTTCTACATAGTAACTTTTAATACAATGTGTGTCAGAGTAAAAAGCAGCATGCAATTATCTAATTTTCATCTACTTACATTTTAATGACCATACTTACTTGCTCATTCAATTTCACAACTTTTATCTGGTAGGCACTTAAGTAGCAGTTGGAGACCTGAGACTCCCTCAGATTTAGCTCTACGTGGCCAGTGCTGGTTGGACCACTCTTTATTTTGTAGTAAGCATTTTTTGCTCAAAACAAGCTTCCATTTCAAGGGCCAAATATTCAGGATAATTAATAAGGGGATCCATGATTTCATATTTAGAGAGTAAGAACTGGGTAAAAAATTCTTGAATGTTTTACTGCACATTTCACCTTAGGAACCTGGCAAAATGAAGGGTCGAATGATTCTTATCACACATTTGACTCAACTAGCAGGTAAATTAAACAATAATCTCAGGCCTTAAGTATGCAAGGATCTAAACATGGGCCAGAAGATCCCTTGTACCCAACCCGAGGTAGATAGAACAGAGGTAGATAGCTTCCAACTTCCTGCTTTCAGGTATTCTTTAAAAATATATATCTATGTAATTATTTTCATAACTTTTTAAAGGGAGGAAATTATGATTTAGGTCATTTCTGTATATAATCAAGCAGATGTCTACTTAATACAGATGCATCCAGTTTGGTGCTTACGCAGAAGAATACATGCTCTGATTTCATAGCAGAAGCCATTACTTCCACATGCTTGCTTGCCAAGGTGTATCTCTGATGTCATTCTAGGTCATTAGTTCACAGCACTTTGATCCTATGAGAATCCAACATACTCTGTTTAGGCACCTGGACATGTTCCTTACTTTCTACCAGAGCTCAGTAGAGAAACTGTAATTGTAAATATAGCTCTTTATTTAACGAGAACAGAGATCAATTGAAAAACAAAAATTACCAATAGTTAGTAGCTAATAATTAGGTTATTTAAGTTTGTATTTACTGTAGAAATAACTTGGAATGAAAATGTGACAAAGGCAGAAACTGTGAGCCAGGACGTATAGAGTCAACTCAGGTGTCTTGTAAAGACTGTAACTTACCTAGTGTATGATTTTGACCCTAGAGCTGGCCTTTCTTAGCATGTGGTCTGGGTATTCTAGAAACAATGTCAGGTACAGTCTGGGGACCTTTTAGCATCTCATATAGAGAAGATCTGAATCCTCTATGTATAATTTAACTTCTGACATGGCTTCTCTTGTTTAATACAAAATTATATTAATCAGAATGGCTATATATTTTTTCAGTGACAAAATATATATATATCTTTGTGACTTAATACAAAAAAAAAAATTAGATCTTACACACTCTACATATCTAGCCCAAAGATAGCAGGGAAGCTTCACTTATTATATACACTTGAGAGCCCAGTCTAATGGAAGCTCCATGAAGATGTATTTCTCCACAATCACCTAGACATGAAAATGTGAATGTAGTAAATTGTATAGCAGCTCTTAAAACTTTCCTCACAAAATCAGATCATTGTTGGCTAAAGCATGGCCATACCTCTGATGATTAATTTTTCATGTCTGGGCCATGGGGTACCCAGATTTTTGGTCAAACATTATTGTGGGTGTCTCTGTGAGGGTGTTTTTGAGATTAATATTTAAATCAGTAAACTGAGTAAAGCAAATTTCCTTTCCCAGTGTGGGTGGGCCTCATCCAATCAGATGAGGGTCTGACTAGAACAAAAAGCTGACCTCATCCCAAGTAAGAGAATTTCTTCTATCTAATGGCCTTTTAACTAGAATGTCAATTTTCCTTGTCTTCAGACTCAAACTGAACTATCAGTTCTTTCTGGGTCTCGAGGCTGCTGGTTTCAGGCTTCGAACTACACTGTCAGCTCTTCTGGGTCAAGAACATACTGACTCACCATGCAGATCTCTGTACTTGTCATCCTCCATAACTGTGGGAGCAAATTCCCTATAATAAATCTCTTAAAATATAAAAATTAAAAAAAAAATCTCTCGTGTGTGTATATATGTTTTTATGTGCATGTCTACACACACACACACACACACACACACACACACACACACATTCTTTTGGTTCTGCTTCTCTGGACACTCTGTGTATACCTAACTGAAGGAGGTAGGAAAAAGTAATCCTACCACGTGTCCAAAAGTAGAACTAGAACCACCATCTGCTGAGTGGTAATGATGATTTTCAAAAATACAACAGGATGATAAATGGACTTTTCATTCTGAGCTGGAATGTATTCTAAGATCCTAAACAGACAACAAATGAAAGTAATACAACTGATATGGCTGAACACCATCCTCTATTTATTAAGAGGTGGCAGAACTGGTCCTGCTAGCACCCCTGTGCACCCCCTGCTTTCCAATCTGTATGAGAAGACTGCAAAGTACAGAAGGATAGGCCGGACAGTGGGGTGGATGACCTTAGGGGTACAAAGTGTTAGGGCTGAAGAGGGTTCTCCTTCCCCTCTCCAAAGTCAGATTAGTGAGTCTGTAAGAGAATCAGTGGTCGCGTTAGGCATGTCTACAAGAAAAGGATACCAACACTCTACTTCCTAACTGAAAACTTGCTGATCATTGAAGAGGTAAACTCATTTTGGAGCCACCACTAAAGAGGAGCAAAGGAAGGTGTCCTCGAGGAGATTCGACATGTAAATTCTGGTTGTGATCGACCCGCATAGAGAATATCAGAACTGGTGCCTACATCTGGCCTGGCAACTTCTGAGAAGGGATGGCCTTTGGAAGCAGGTGTGAGGCATATCATTTCTTAGTTCCCTGGACCCCTAGAGGAAGAATAAGTGAATTTAGCAGAGGGCATGTCTCCATGAAAGGAGGAAAAAAAATGGATTGGACACCTTTCTAGAGAAGGAGTTGGGGGCATGGACCAGTGGAGAGATTCAAGGGATTGCCTCTCTCTGAGCAGCATCCCAAGAAATCCCCCATACCTTCTATGCAGAGGCCAGCATATCAGAAGAAATCACCAACATCAAATGAAATAAGACCAAGTGAGAGTGAGACTGAGGCCTCCTCCTCCATAGCAGCAGACAACCATGTGTGTAAAAATATCTGACACTTACTCCGCACTCTGTCTCAAACTCAGAGGGGCTAAGCCTATCCAGAAAAAAGTGCGAAAAAGAGAGGTGTGGCAGAACTGGACTTAACCCATGGAGCTGGATTGCTGGGGAGGGAAAAAGCAAGGTTTCTCTAAACTGGTTTATCTCTTTCCTTTTTTCCTTGATTCTTAATAAAATATGATCATTACGAGAGTATTAAATCGAGTAGTAAAATAGCCAGTCACAGACACTTAGCACTAATGTCTACTACAGGCAAGATCTCTCTAATTCTAAAGTAGTCCCCTTTCCAGTCTTCAACACCAGCCGAGGCGCTAAATAGCTTGCAAATGCTATTGTGAACTGTATGTGTTTTAATTTTGGTTTAATCAAATTAATTCCTACCACATTACATGAGTTCAAAGTGACAGTGACATTCTTAAACTGACTATAAATGCAGACTTTGATTAATCTTTAAAAGGGCAAGTTCAACAACACGGCATAGAGCGAAGAGATGAAGCAAAAAAATAATGGTAGTATTCCTGTTTATCAAAAAAAAAAAAAAAATTCCCAGAATTTCACATTCTTAGTTTTAAAAAAGGAAATTTTAGCACTTATTTATACTGTATAATATGTATCAAGTATTTTCAGTTTTTTTCTACTTTTCTATAAAACTTGGAAAAATTATTAGATATTGGCTCACAAATGCAGATCTTAAATATTTTAATTGGGAATCACACAATCACGCATATGCTATATTAGATTATTTTCCTATGTAAATTCAGTAGCTGAGCCAATAATAAGACTCTTTAAACATTTCAGCAAATGTCCAGGTGCTATCATCCCATTTGGTACACTTTGCAACTTGTGTTTTACAATGGAGTTTTCTTGCTTTGTTAGAATCTAAAATAAGTCCAGATTTAAATTTTTGGCCTGGTTAAGAGCTTTAAAATGGTTCAAAGTAACACTGAACATCTCTTGATGTATCAAATTCAGTTGTCCTCATTTGTTTCAGTTCCTTCTACATTTTCACTCAGGCTAGCCCGGCCTTCTTCCATTTACTAAGGGGAAAAAACAAACAAACAAACAAACAAAAAGCCATTAAAAAAAATACATTGTGCAGAATAAAGTCTCCTTAAAAGACACCAAAGGGGAAAATGAAATAAAAAGAAAAGAGCTCTTTTTCTGAAAACTGAATGGCGTTCCAGTTTAGACCCATCACCGGAATTCCCTAGAGCAGCACTCTCCAGTAAAACTATAATACAGGCATACCTCACTGTAGTGTGTGTCACTTTATTGTGCTTTTTGGATGTTGTATTTTTTTACAAATTGAATGTTTGTGACGACCTTGCATTGAGCAAGTCTACAGGCAGCATTTTTCTAAAAGCATTTGCTCACTTTCTGTCTCTGTGTCATATTTTGGTAATTCTCACAATATTTCAAACTTTTCCATTATTATTAAATTGTGATGGTCACCAATAATCAGTGATCCTGGATGTTACTATTATAATTGTTTTGGGGCACCACAAATGGGACCCATGTAAGGTGGCAAACTTAATAAATGTGTGTTCTGACTGTTCCACTGACTGGCTGGTCCCCCATTTCTCTCCATTTCCTCAGGCCTCCCTAGTCCCTGAGACACAACGGTATTGAAATCAGGCCAATTAACAACCTTACAATGGCCTCAAACTGTTTAAATGAAAAGAAAAGTCACACTTTTCTCACTCTAAATCAAAAACTAGAAATGATTAAGCTCAGTGAGGAAGGCACATCGAAAGCCGAGATAGGCCGAAAGCTCTGCTTCTTGCCCCAAACAGTTAGCCAAGTTGTGGATGCAAAGGAAAAGTTCTTGAAAGAACTTAAAAGTGCTACTTCAGAGAACACACAGATGATATGAAAGTGAAACAGCTTTATCGGTGACATGCAGAAAGGTGTAGTGGTCTGGACAGATCAAACCAGCCACAACAGTCCCTGAATCCAAAGCCTCGTCCAGAGCACGGCCTTAACTCTCTTCAGCCCTATAAAGCTGAGAGGTGAGGGAGTTGCAGAAGAAAAGTTTGAGGCTAGCAGAGGTTGGATCATGAGGTTTAGGGAAATTAGCCGTCTCCATAGCCTAAAAGTGCAAGGTGAAGCAGCTGGTGCTGATGTAGAAGCTGCAGCAAGTTATCCAGAAGAACTAGCTAAGAAAATTAATGAAGGTGGCTACACCATCAACAGATTTCCAATGTAGATGAAACAGCTTTATATTAGAAGAAGCCATCTAGGACCCTTATCCCTAGAGAGAAGTTAGTACCTGGCCTCAAAGCTTCAAAGGACAGACCAACTCTCCTGTCAGGGGCGAATGCAACTTGTGACTCTAAGTTCAAACCAGTGCTCATTTACTACTCAGAAAATCCTAGAAACCTTGACAATGATGCTACGGCTACCCTGTTTGTACTCTGTAAATGGGACAACAAAGCTTGGATGAGAGCACATCAATTTACCACACAGTTTGCTGAATATTTTAAGCTCACTTTTGAGGTCAACTGCTCGGAAAAATTTCTTTTAATATATCACGGTTCACTGACAACGCACCTGGTCACCCAAGAGTTCTGATGGACACGTATGTGATCATGCCTGCTAACTTAACATCCGTGGATCAAGGAGTAATTTTATTTTTCAAGTCTTATTATTTAAGAAATACATCTCATAAGCCTATAGCTGACACAGATAGCGATTCTGATGGTTCTGAGAAAAGTAAATTGAAACTCCTGAAAAGGGTTCATCATTCCAGATACCATTAGGAGCATCTCTGAGTCATGGGAAGAAGTCAAAATGTCAACATTAACAGGAGTTTGGGAGAAGTGGATTCCATCCCTCATGGATGACTTTGAGGGGTCAAGACTTCAGTGCAGAAGTGATGGAACAGCAAGGGAACTAGAATTAGAAGTGGAGCCTGAAGAAGTGACTGGGTTTCTGCAATCTCATGATGAAATTCTAACAGATGAGGGGTTGTTCTTATGGACGAGCAAAGAAAGTGTTTTCTCAAGATGGAATCTACTCCTGGCGAAGATGCTGTGAAGATTGCTCAAGCAACAACAAAGGATTTAGAATAGTACATAAACTTAGTTGATAAAACAGCAACAGGTTTTGAAAGGATTGACTCCAATTTTGAACAAAGTTCTACTTTGTGTAAAATGTTGTCAAACAACATCTCATATGACAGAGAAATCATACATGAAAGGAAGAGCCAATTGCTGCAGCAAACTTCATCGTTGTCTTATTTTAAGAAATTGCCACAGCCACCCAGCCTTCAGCAACAACCACCTAGATCAGTCAGCAGCCATCAACATTGGGGCAAGACCCTCCACCAGCAAAAAGATTAAAATTTGTTGAAGCCTCAGATGATGGTTAGTTTTTTGTTTTTTGTTTTTTGGATTTTTTTAGCAATAAAGTATTTTTAAGATATGTACATTTTTGGACATAATATTATTGCACACCTAATAGACTATGATGTAATATAAACGTAACTTCATGTGCACTAGGAAACCAAAAATCCATATGACTCTCTTTACTGAGCTATTCACTTCATTGTGGTGGTCTGGATCCGAACCCGTAATTCCTCTTTGGAAAGTCTGTACAAGCATAGGTGAGAACCACATGTATAATCTTCAGTTCTCTAAAAGCCACATTCAAAATAAGTAAAAAGGCACAGGTGAAATTAATTTATTCAAGCCAATATTTTTAAGTTATCATCAATTTGACATGTAACAATATAAAAGTATTAATAAGATACTTTGCATTCTCATTTTCATACTACACTTTCAAAATCTAGTGTGTGTTTTACATATACAGCGTACAACATTTAAAATGCTCAATAGTCACATGATCTACTGCCTAAGCTTTAAAGAATATAAGAAACTATATAAAAGGTCTGCTAATGTGTACAAAAGTAGCCTGTCTACCTATGTTGGTGTAAAACTAATAATAATGACGATACTAATGATAGTATTAGATCACCTCTTACCAATCTCTGCTATGGTTGAAGCTCCAGGTTGTCACAAAAGCATTTATAAGGTAACCATTACCTAAAGTTTACTGATGAGGAAACTGAGTCTCAGAACTTTCCTGGTGGCATTGGGCTGGAAAAACCTCTCTGATTTGGATCAGACTCAGGCCCAACCCCATGGTGGTATTTTTTCTAACACTGGTCTTCATCCCGGGATGTGGTCCTGGGTGTGACCAGGAGGTGGACAGGCTTGGCAGCCAGAAACTTAAGGATACTGTGAGGTTTCAAGTGAGCCTACGCTCAGCTTTGTGCTGCTGGTACCCAAGGATTTCTCATAAGAGTTAGAGAAGGCTAGAAAGAAGGTGTCCTCTGGGATGTGGTAGGAAGGACAGGTCACCTGAACAGAGCATGTGCTTGCTAGTCAAGGCTACAGAGTACAGGGTTGCAGAGTATGAACATAACAGAGCAGCTTCACTAAACCTCTAGGGACACTGACAGCTCAGCAGCGGTGGCAGAAGAACCATTTGCAAGACCAGCACAGGCATAGCACCCACCAAAGTGGGCATCCCAGGGAGCACGGGCATCAGTATCCAGGCCCTCGATGGGTCCTGGGTGCAGACGTGTTGCATTTGACATCTAGAGCTTCCAGAGGCAGCAAACAAGAGCAGGAAAAGAAGAAAGAGTCAGGTTCCAAAGAGTAAAAAGGAAAGAAAGCAACAATCTCTCAGACCCCTTAATGACAAGATGGAAATTCAGAGAGGCAGAGACAGATAATCTACTTTGCCACTCGCTTTCTGCGTAAATTCAAACCGAGGTTGCCAGATTTAGCAAATAAAAATACAGGACACCCAGTTAAATTCGAATTTTAGATAAGCAATGAATATTTTTTTTAGTATACGTATGTCCCATGCAGCATACTTCTGAACATACTACTAAAAAGTTACTTGTTTATTTGAAATTCAAATTTAACCAATGTCCTGCATTTTATCTGGAAACTGTAATACAACCTCTATGCTAGTCTGTATGCAAAATATGCATTTCTAATGCTTTCATCGTGAAACTTGGATGCAAGATAGCATGACAGTTAAAGGGCTCAGACTGGAGTCAGGGAGACTATGTATGAAATAAGCTGTGACATTTACCAATATGTGGCCCTGGGCTAATATAAATTTTTCTCTCAGCCTCACTGTCCTCTTCTATAAAATGGGGATCGTAGCTCTTCCTATGGCTTTAAATTAGAATCTAATGAAGTTACAGGTGTTCAGTAAGTGGAAGATATAATTATTCCAGAAAGCATTCTTGTTAAAAATAAATATATATGTGAAAAAAAGCAGTGCCTGATTTAACTGTTGTGGGACCATCCTAATTGCCTTTGAATGTTGATATTTTTTTTAATTAATAAAAATGGGAATAGTTTAAGTGACTTTAGATATTAAAAGGTCTTATATTGGATACCTTAAAATTTTTAGAACTGAATTAACTGATCTAGGAATAGAGATAGCATTACCTCTAGTTTTAATAATAAAATATAATGCTAAAATTTAAAACAAGAAAAACACTGTAATATTTACAAGAGGCTCATGCAATGAAAATACTAAACTATGGAAAATACTTTTTTTAGCATTTATAAAGTACACCAACTGCTCACTAAATTCTAGTCACATCTATAGTTTGTGATCTGTATTCCAACAAGTTCACTTACTGATATAATCATTTATAAATTAGACCAAAACACAAGTCACCCCTAGTATCTGAGAACACACATACAGAGTAACACAAATAACACATACACATACGAATGTACTTTTTTTTTTTTTTTTTAAGCCATAGAAAAGTCTCAGAATTCTGAAAGGGAAAAGATGTGCCACTATTTGACAGCAACACTTGGCAGTGGTTCTGACAGTTTGAGGGGAAGCCAGTCTCAGTGGTAAAACCCTTTTATGGGCCCTTGGCTGGGACATTCAAACAGGAATGCAGGGTGCAGGGAAAGCAGGGTTGGCGAGAACAGGAGGCAGGCTTCACTCTGTTTATTTCTGCCATCACTGTAAACTGTGCTCATGGCTGCGTATACACTGTCCCGGGCTCGCTCTGCTTCACAGAGCACAGACCAGGCGCAAGCAGAGGAAGCTTGGAGAAACGCGACGTCAAGTCAGTGCTGTCTTTTAATTTCAGCTTTCAGCAAACTTTGAATTCATCAAACAGCTTTAATTTTACCGTTACTGAGTACCTACTATGTATCAAGCACTATGTGAAGCACTTGACCTTTCTCATGTGCAAATTGGGAGTAATGACTGTATTCATTTCATAGGGATGCCATGGTGACGTAGAGAGAGAACACTTACGAGGTGCTCCTCATGGAGGCTGGCACAGAGCAAACAGTCGATAACTGTTAAGCCTCGAACTGAATGGTAGATTTAGAGCATGGTAATTATTGAGCAGTTAGCACAGATCCAGGATTCAAACCAGGCAGCCTGACTGCAGAGCCAGCCCTCTTAATCACTATCTTGCACCGTCGCCATTAATTATCCATTAATTTTCATAGAACATTTGAAAATGCATCACTGTGGTTATTCTTAATATTGATAACATGAGGCGCAGAGAATTTCAGGCTTGGCCAAGGTTTTAACGAAATGGAAGCTTCATCTCACAGCTACCATTCTCCATGATAGTTTAGTAAATAAGCCTTAATAAAGGCTTCCAGCACACAAAGTAGTTGAGAAAGTATTGTAGGAAAAAATAAATAAAAGAATTGGAAGACATGGCCTGCACATTGAGTGGGCTCACGTTCTGATCAAGAAGACGAAGCAGACATCGATAATTCAAAAAAGACTCGATGAATAGAACTCTACGCCATGTGAACACACCGACGGGAAATGTGCATACAAAGGATTGAAAGGAGAACATGGAGAGGGAGCAGTCCCAGAAGCTTCCAGGAAAAGGGAGCTTTAGAGCCAAGTTTAGAGAAAAAAGAAGGGTATGAGTTGGCAGAGTATTCCCCCTCCAGTCGTCTTGCCAATCAACAAATCCTGTCTATCCAAGAGCGGTTTCCGAAGCAAACCACGGGCCTGTGTCCGCGGCTGCAGTCTGGAGCTGTCTGGACATGACAGCTCAGTGGCCGACTCAGAGAACAGCCATTGACAAGTGGTCAAAAATGTACCCCAGTAGGGTACAAGGTCACCTATTAAAGGGAAGAAAAAGAGAAATTTTATAAAGACAATTAGAGTCTTATAAATTTCCCAACCTTTTTTTCTTTCTTTTTTTCTTTTTTGCCATTGTAAATTATTTTCTTGCCAGTCTGAGAACACACACTGGCTTCTCATACTTCAATACTTCAATATCTGGATTTACGTATGCTCCACAGTTGTCCGCCTTTTGTACCCTCCTCCTCTTTCTATGCTCTTATTCCCACCCTTTCTTCTTCCCACACCACCCCAAAAGACAAACGAAAATAAAACAAACAAACAAATATGTGAAACTTCTTACTTGGAATGATTCGAGAGTCTCTATACTATTAAGACACTGAGTAATGATTGGCTGCTTTCCAGGTGCCTCTGCAGTCTGTTAAATAGCTCAATTAGTGAGCAGTGCTTTCTCCAACCCACCCTCCCTCTCCTCTCCCTCCCTCTCCCTCTCCCTCTCCCTCTTCCTCTCCCTCTCCTTCTCTCCCTCCCTCTCCCTCTCTCTCCCTCTCTCCCTCTTCCTCTCCGTTTCTCTCCCTCTTATTGAATTTTGCCAAGTGCATGCTGCATTGTTGGAAGGGGCAATGCCAAATTAGCCTAGCAATGTCCCTTTATAGCCCTTACTGTCTGGGACACCTGAGAGAGCAGAGAAATCACTGTCTCCAGGCCCTGTAGGGACCACAAGGCAGCAGAGAGCATTGTGGCAAGATGGCTTTTCCTTCCGAAGGGTGGCTAATGAGCAATGTAGGTGAAGACCCTTGGGAGGCACCTGGGCATTCTGCCCACCCAAACAGAAGAAAGCAAAGAGATGGCAGCCAGAGCAGGAGCCCATCACCAGAGAGAGATGGAGACAAGGAGACCAGGGGAAAAGTGTACAAGCCAAAAAGCAAAGGCCCTGCCAATCCTTTTAGGTCTAAATGGTCTCAAGTAAGGCCTGAATCTCTTTAAAAATAAAAATACAATTATCAAAAATACATAAGCCAAGAGTGTGTCAGCTCAATGCGAATTAGCCAAGTGCCATTAACATAGTTTATCCCAGTGCTCTGCCACTGAGTTCTCATTTTCTCTCCTCTTGAGAGAAGGTTTAGGTACACACTCGCCACCACCAAACATACACATAAAGGGAGCCCTCAAATCTACACTCTATTTATGTCTATTTGTGGCTCAACCAGACATAAACAGTGTCAGAAGAACAAATGAGAAAGCTCCGTTCTATATGGAGTCCATGAGCCCAACATAACTCATAATTCTTTTGCTCAAACTTGTTGCAGTGCTCTGAAAATTCATACAGGAAGCAGGACATTCACATCATAAGGTAAACACATTTCGTCTGTTGTCTGTTTCAGTAACACTTTTGCTGGTATGGGCTATGTGATACCAATGTATTCATTACATCTTGGCATTTACAATATACAGTATTTCTCTGTTTGACTCATTACAGCCTTCATACCAATTAGGTGAAAGAAAATATTGTTTGCAAAAATACTTCTAGGGGGATTACATTTATTCCAGAATATTATGTATCACAATTTTAGAAACATTAAGTCCTAGCATTTACATATAATTATTATGGTTATACCCTAGAGAAGATATTTAAATGTTTTTACCCTATCTGTTGGGTATACGTTTTCCTCAGAAGGAGTACCCTGTCAAACAATTAGAATGCTGAAATAAGAGAAAATATTCTTGGTTGCTAAATTGAAGAAAAAGTTGCCCCAAGATAAAAATTCTTAATGTAAAATTGTACTTTGATTTGGGTGGTTTATTTTTGTTGTGACATTATGAGATTTTTTTTTTTTTTAATTTTAAACATGTTTATAATTTCTGTCTATACCATTCTGTTATAGCAGCCCAAATGGACTAAGGCAACTCAATTATCAAGATATTTGCATCCAAGAAAATCAAATATTGAAATTAGACTCATAGGTTTTTATATGGACTTGAATCTGTTTCTTTGTAATTTCAATGGGTACTTGGAAGTGTTTGGCCGTGAATGCTAATACACGTGTTGAAACACAGACAGAGTTGAGCTGGAGATATAGGAGAAACATTTTGTGGAATGCTGCTAAAGGAAATCATAAAAGTCCTTCAAAAATGAGATCTCCGAATACATCTTTCTTCTATCAAAAGACAACGTACTTACGAGTGTCTGCCTTTCTTTTGGCTGGATACATATCTTAATAAGGAAAAAAATAGTTAATTTTAATAGCAGGTCCTCACTATTTTAGCACACACCTACATTTTTTAAAGGACGGATCAAAGATGATAACAGATACCTGTATAAGTCACCAGTAAAATTCCGCATTAAGATAATCTGTCATCCATTTCCATTTTTTCTAAAGAAAAAAAAAGAAAACGAGAGAAAGAAAGAAAGCATAATCAAAAGCCTAAATGACAAAGAGTTGACAGTCAGATTCTGTGGTAAATGATTCCATATCGCTGGCCTGCGGAGACGCTGAGGAAGTCCCCAGCAGACCTGATTAATTCCAGTCTCTCCAGCTGCCAGGGGAGCAGAGGGTAAGCAGTTTCGCAGAGAGGAGCCTATTACCACGACTAGGCTGAAATAGATCTAATCAACTCACAGCCGCTCAAAAGAAAACTTTACAGGTTTAGCTCACTAAGGCAGTGCTTTAAAATGATGACTACAAAGGATCATGGGAGTCTGAAAGCATTTAGTCTTTATTGCAGCTCAAGGAAATTTTCTGCTGTGGTTAGGCCATGCTAATTTACTGAACATGACAAAGCCTCCCAGACTGTGTGACATCATTTGTTTAAAGGCCCCAGTGCTCATACTGGAGTATTTCGAATATTACTTTTTTTTTCTTCAAAAACAGTTAATTTGTTGATATTTCATCTGCATTTGGGCTAATTACAAGCACCGTTATAAATGTCTGGCCTAACCTACTTTAACGTTTAATTTAAACAACAATGCTCTGTAATTTGTCATGGTGCTCACAAAGTGATGAATATTGCAACTTTGTTTTCTAAGCAATCAACATTTTATCAGTGAATCTTAAGAAAAATTTCCTGACAGGAAGGAAACCCCGAGAAACCAATGCAGTGTTCACATCCCCAGCTTCAGAATTCAATGAAGTTACATAGCAATGTGTATCATAAATAATACTAGGATCTGCATGGATTAAAAACGGTATGAACTAATGAGCACTCTAGCAAACTAAGTTCTGAATTTTTATAAATATGCACTTTGAGTTGCATAACCACCTTCTTTTTTTAATGGAAAATAAACAGAGGGAAATTATTAAGGCCAAAAAGATGCACATGTTAGATTGAAACCAAATAACTATTTGTCTCAATTTTTTTTTTCTTTTGGCTGTTGGAAATCTCTGTGAAGATTCGCAGAGGTAAAATCTGCTTTTGTTTAAATAATCAAGGTTTGGAAACTCCACACGAGTTACATGATATGTTGTTTTGAATGCTGTGTGTGATAGCAAATATGCACACACACTTATTAAATATATTGATTACTAATGAATTCACTGATCATACCACCGAAAGAAATTAAAAGGAATACTGAATCACTGAATTGAAGTTAATTACAGATGATAATCTTGCAAACTGTTTCCTTCAGACATTTTATGTGGAAGGAAGGTACAGTAGACCAGAAAGATGAACAGCAGAGAAGCAGAGATGAGATAAATCATGAATATTTGAGGAATTTTTGCTTCTGAGCCTCTCCAAGAGCCATTATTTTGAAAATAGTCCTTTGGTCAAGGGCATGTGATCAGGAGAGAGGGGACAACGGAGCAAGGCAAGCTGCTGGGCACGTGGTAATTTCAGAAAAAGCAAAATGTAGTCACATGTGATATTCTGAAAGAAGATCCAAGATTTCACTGGAATCTGACTTCTAGATTTAGGAAAAAACCCTAGCCCGCTGAGCGTTTGCAAATAACTTATCATAACAACAGCTAGCGGCTTCTTTAGCAGTATTGTTATTATTCTCTGCATTATAGTTAAGTTGTTCATATAGCCAGAGCTTTTGATCATCAGGTTTTCTCCTTAAAATAGAATTTGGAGCTATTTATCCCTGGCTTATATAGAGCCCAAAATGGTTCATAGACTTTCCTTCATGTCAAGGAATCCAAGATACAACATAAAAATCCATATCTGAATATGATTTGTAAATTTCTGTCTTTCATCAGAATATCACTTTTGGTACTATTATTACATGGTTGAACAACATTACTGGAGTTTAAGCTGGATTTGTGTTTTAGATCAAAGCAACATTTCCTTTTCCGAGGTTTTAAAATTTTGTCTCATTCCAATAATATTAAGCTACTTAAAATTTCAACACCAAGAATCCAGCAGCACTCCTAAAATAGATACAAATGGCTTTGGAACTGTAAAACTTGAGGCCTGTCCCCAACAGAGCTGTGAGTTCATCGCAGGATCTCAAAGGCCGGATTTACTTCCGGTTCTTTCAGTGACAGTTCCTAGTGGCCTCAAATGTGCAAACAATTAGATAGCTGTGAAATGGATTGAGTTTAATTAGCACATCTTTACAATACCATGTTGAGGATTTGTACATACGATCAGTTTGACATGCCTGTTTTTTCTCCTAGACAGAAAAACTACCTTTAAAAATCCCATGGATGAATTTTTGACAACATAGATAACTCTTAAAAATATGATGTTTTATAATTCTACAGTATCTAATAGAAATTCAGATGAAATTATAGTAGTTTCGGAGAGTTTCAGATGTATATGGCACCCGTGGTTGACTTGATCCTTAAATAGAGAACTGGGCTCTTGGGGCCCAGCTCATGAATACTCTCATCAAACTAGCCCTGTTAGCTCCAGTCTGTTACAAAGTCTAATAACATCAAGATACATATTATTGGTGGAAAAAATAGTTGAGGATAGGAAGGACCAGGTAAGAGAAAATCAAAACAATCAGTAAAAATCCATCTGGAAAAAAAAAATTAAAGCAAATAGGCAACTACTAATCAGTAGCATCATTTTCACATACAAAGCAAGGGCTCTTGGAACATCCTCTTTGTTATCCGTAAAAGAAAATCCAAATTATTAATAATCGAAATCCTAAAGCTAGGTAGCTTTAAGTGTAAGGAAAAAGAAATATATGCATGAAGTTAGAATACAGAAGACAGAGAAGTGAGATGAATGATGATAGGTAGAAAAACTCTGAATGAAGTAAAATTTTTATTGAGTAAATAAATATGAGTATATAATTTTAGGAAAGATTGCTTGATTGGACATATTATTATGTATATGTTAGTGGAGGATTTATTTATTATGGATTTTACCATGGTGTTTACCAATGGATTTTACCACTTTAACACCATGGTGTTTAAGTATGTGAAGTGTGTCTCTAATCAATGTCCTATAAATCCCAAAAAGTCATTAAAGAACAGCTCTGTCACTAGAGCCTCTAAAGGACAGATAATGGACCACAAAGGGAATGTGAATTCATGACACGGGGTCCATTCCCAGAGGGTTAGCACTTGGGACAAGAGGAGCCCATCCCTGCCAGGAAATATCAGCAACATTCTAAAGAGCAAGTTTTATATCTTGTTTTTGAAGGAAATAAGAAAGGTTCTGAAGCACTTGCATTTGTTTTATTTTATTTCTTCTGAAGAGATCACAGTGATGTTATATGTGATTCAGCACTAGAGACATGGCTGCACTTGCAGAATTTTAGATGAAAATTCCAGGGGATGCACTGGCTATCTCCACGTGATTTGGCTTTTTAGTGGTTCATGGGCTTTATGTTTCTTATTACGGTTTATTTTTAAATTTCTATGTACTATAGTGTTTTTGCTACTGAATATTGCTCCAGTTTTCTTTAAATGCCAAATCCTCAACATGGTATTGTAAAGATGTGCTAATTAAACTCAATCCATTTCACATCTATTAATTCAGACTATGATCCCTCATTAGACTTTATAAGTTAAGTAGGGCTTAGGGATGGTCAACAGATGTAAACTCCTCAGAAATGTGGAGAACAACAAACTCCAGTGACCATCCCTGTGTCAGATATTTTTCCACTTGTTCAGATGCCGAAGGATTATGTTTCAGTTTGGCTAGACATTTGGCACCAGCAGAGAAACTACTTTGTATGGCTCCCCTGAGTGTATATCAGTTGCAGTCATTTTAATTATTTTCAACGTTTAGTTTTTCTCTTGAATGGCTACTCTCTCTTTGATTCTGTCATTGAGGAAGGCCCTCACCACTGAGTACCTCATACTGAACAGAGTGAAATGAGCACAAGATGACCTTGTACTTCACTGGTACATGGGCATGTCCCTTTTTTGACAAGAAGCTTTTCACATCCCAACCAAAAACACAAGAAAGACACTGTTGCCAACAAATATAGACACAAAATTCTCTGAGGAGTACAGAGGGACAAAAAATTTGACTTTTTTAGAGAACAGTTTCAGTGAAAAATGCTATATGAAATGAAAGTCATTAAAATTATGAATGGTCTTGTTTCTGTGTTCTCGTAAAAGCGTGGCAGAGTCAATATGCCAATGAGTCTTATAGAACTGGAAAGAAAAGGCATCCTTTGCTTCAAAAGACAAATCCAGAGAAATATGAAGATCACCAAACGTTAAGATCCAGCACCCTCATCACATCTCTTTAGTGTAAAGTGAGACAATTTATAGGTAAAGTGAAGTTCAGAGCTTAACACAAAATTGTTTCTTAGAGAAGTCTGTACTGATACGACCCCTGCGAGTGATATCTGACAGTGAAAAAGCTATGCAAATTACAACTGTTCAGAATCATCCGTTGAGGTCCGAATATCTCTGGCCAATCAAAGGGATCCTTTCTGCCCCCTGGTGGATGGAGATGCATTTCCACATGCCCATTATGTTAATTGTAAAATGAGACTCAACGCGTTTCTGAAAGTAGGTTTCTGAAAAAGGCAAACTGTGATGTAGTCAGATTTAACTAATTTTCTTTACAGTGAATGCTTTGTAACAAAGTAACCATTTAATATGTGCAATTCTGTGCTTCTTTTGTCTTTTACTATGTGAAGTGTCGTTTCTATCAGGACAAGTGGCTCTGTGTATTGTGGTCTTCGGTTATTCTCCTCCATGTGTTATTCTTTCTCTATCGATTTATGTTCCCTTCTCATCTGTTCATATCCAAAACAGAAGCAAAAAAGAAAAAGGATACCTTGATCTCCCATTATTTTCTTTCCTGCATTTTTTTCTGGCATCCATTCTTTAAAATGTTACTCCTTTTTCTTATCTTTTTCTCCCTTATGCCCTTGGTAATATTTGCTACACCGCTATCTCCAACAGATAGATGACTTTAAAGGACTAGCAACTTAAAGTTTTCATGTATTTTTCAGGTCAAATAAAACAAAAACAATATTAGAACAAATTAATACATGCATGATGGTATGGCACCCAGAGAGATTTCATTTCAATTTTGTCACCCTCAGAAGTATTTTTGAGTGTTATATGCTCTGAAATTTTATAAAATTCTTGACAAAGGTAAAAATTATATGTAATGATGACATTCCCTTTCCACAAACACACATGTCGTAGAATCTATGCTTAACCACAGGATTTCACAATCTTTTGGGATTGGCAATTCACACGGTGCAAAATCCCATTTGCAACATCGCTTTCCCCAGTCCCATGGGATTCATTGTGAGAGCATTTTAATATAATAGTCTTCTTATAGTTGAGAACTCTAGAATGACAGCCCCTAGTCTAAGACAGAAGGACATTAAGCAGGATTGAGATAATAAATGGCGGCATAAAAAATAGTTTATCTTTTACATTTTTTTTGTCCTGCATGTGCATTTCTTACCTACTATGCACTCTGTTTTTACAATTTCTTCTATTAGAAGGGTACAGGGACACAGATTTTGGATTGTTCCCACATGCATCTATTTCTTTTTTGGAGACAATAACTGAAGTAGTACTAGTTTAAAGAAAATATGCATGCCCTTTTTCCCACCTCATATCCTAGAAAGCCTGCTTCATATCCTCCGACCAGTAAGAAAACAATGCTTTATGATTATTGTCTCCTTTTCTCTACATACCTCTTGTACATTTCCATGGGAAAATGTTATTTGAAGACTGATTAATGTTCTTTTGTCATCAAATCTCCTGACCCCAGATTTTGCATTTGTATTTTCGGAACTATCAAATTCACATGAAAATAATTCTTTCAAAAATGGCTTGTAAATTTCCCAAAACAAATTCCAGACAGACTTCCTTATGTTCACCTTCTACACAGAGTTCGTACTTCAAAATGTCCAGTGATCTTTAAAAACCGAGCAGACCATGGGTGTCAGTTTAATCATTGACTAAATATCGATGACAATACTAACATTGACACGTGGACATAAGGAGTAAAAAATGTGAAAGGTGCAAAGATGACATGGAATCCTCGTGGACTCAGCATTAGATTCTTCCCAACTGTTAACACTAAGCTGGGTAAATCATATATCATTCTTAGAGCAAATCATCACTTTTAAAGTAAAACTTATGATTTAAAGGAAAAAAATCTCCACTCTATGTTTTAGTGGTTATTCGGGGGTTTAGATGTGAACTCTTCAAAAGGAGCCTCCCTTTTGTAATCATCAGGATTTGTGGTTTGTACAGACCCTTTCATGCCTTGTCATCTCAACACATATTTAAGAGTTTAGATCTTTACACAGCTGTAAGTCATAAACAAAAACAACAGAACTTTTTTCCTGAAAGAAAAAAAATATTTAGACTCCCCAAATTAGAACATACTTCAAATGAAAGTAATCAAATGCAAATGATAAAGTTCAGTTCAAATTTTTTTAAAAAGGTAAAACCAACCATGTATGTGCCTTTGACTTTGAATCTTTTTTTTGGTAAACAGATAACTGACCTTAAAACCCTCAATCTACAGAGTTTTAATTCAGTCATCGTCACTGAAAAAAAAAAAAAAGTCAGGAAGAAACCAGAGCCTATTACAAGTCGGGACAAAAAGTGACCCAATTTAGTAATAATTGCCCAACTTTCTTTTTTTTGACACATGAACTGTCTTAATCTGTAATAAACATTTAAGAATGAAACTTAAATTACCGCCTTAAAGTGGTCCTGTGACTTTAATTATTCAAAAAGTACACAAATCTAATGAGTTTTTAAATATTAAAACTCTTCTCTATTGTCACTACCCTGAGCTCTTAATTTACAGAGCAATTAAGTCAGGACCCTCATTTATCAGGACATGTGCATTTGTTGAAAACATAGTCACTTTTTATTAATTGACGCTACAGAAATACTGAGGTGAAATTAATGCGTGTCTTCAGAGGTCGTGCTGGTGGTGGTGAGGACCTAGCAAGAAGTGAGACGTGAGATAAATAAGTCACTGCTATTTCCTGATTACTCTAGAGATTGCTGGAATATTAAGTGGCATGATGGTTACCGTTCTCAGCCAAAATGCTTGCAAGAAAATGCCCCCTGAGTTTTTCTCTGGCAAACATCTGTCATGGGTAGTAGCTGAGAAATAGGGAAACTTCAAAGCAGTACTTTCTGATTATTAGCAGAGTGTGGAGTGTAATGTTCTTACATTTTAATGCAAACCAAGTGTTGATGAGCTGAGAGGGTAGAATTAAAAAGTAGCCCAAATTTTCTTTGTTCTCCTGGATGGGGCTGACAAGAACATTTACAGCCAGTGTATTCCTTAGTCCTTATCAATTTGTGAGGCACAAAAAATTCTAGCTCCAGAGCCAGATGGTGGGAGTAGAGCCGAGACTGAGCAGTAATTGTGGCTGGTTGACCACCTAGAATCATGCACTTTTGCTCTGCCCTATTGTCTGGTGTCCACTGATCAGCGTCAATTGTTTATGGACAATCTCGTTCAAGCAAGCGGTCACGAAGGACCTCGACTAAGTTCAAACTGCACACACCCAAGTGCCAGTCTACAGAGGTAACAATTGCCTCAAAAAAGTTTGCGGTTAAGGTCGAAGTAGGAAGACACTTCCTGTTTTTGAAAGACACAAACACAGAGCAGGAAAAATATCTGAGCAATTTTTCAATACTTCCGCCAGCTGTCAGAATAGTTTGTACAGCAGAGAATGAATTTTTAGTTGAATTGATAATGGTAGACAAGATGTAATCTTAGTATTTCACTATTTTTTTTTTAAGATTGATTTGATAGTGCGATAGCTTCCAAGCATTCTTTAACACTGGAACTACACAATCCACTCTGAAAACAAAACTACCGAACAAAAAAGCTCAGAACAACAAAAAGACACTTCCTAATGTATATAAACATGGTATTCTTTGTGCACTTGTCATTCTACCAAATTCCAATTTTAAGCAAGCAAGCATACAAACAAGTTGTCTTCACCACTCCCTGAAGCTAAGGCTAAAGGGAGAGAGACAAGCATTTCACACCTAATTCCCCTGGTTTGGACCCATGGCCTGGATAGCACCAAAAAGTTTGACGGGAACATGCCACATGGTCCCCTGTAACCAGGGCTTGGTTCATATACTCCCATTTCTCATTCAGACAGGCAACAGAGGAATAAAAAAAAAAAAAAAAAAGCAAGCAGCAGGGCAACAAATGCTGTCTTCGGCAAATGCTCTGTAATAAATTGTTCTTTCAGCAGTGCAGAAGACAGATTTTTCTTTCCTTTGCTTCTTTCTTCCTTTGCTGAGAAGCCACCAATGGGAGCCTTGCTTTCCCACCTGGCCCTGGCTGCCTGTGCCCATAAATTTGCCTATGCGATGCCTGTTTACGGGTCGCTGATGGAACATGGAGACGGTGCATTTTGTAAGCACCGGGTAGATAATCATGGTAATTGATGTTTGGAGCTGTGAGCTCCTAGGAGCACAGGGTCCCTTTCTCCCAGTGAGGCCCTGCTCTCTGTTATCAGTCCAGCCCATAATTAAATATCACTCTTTTACAATATGTTTCAGGCTCCTTAATGAGTCTAAAGCAGAAATAGTCACCTCTTTCCCCTCTGAGCTTTATTTGCTTGTTATTAAACAATGTTATTGAGCTGCCTTCTTTCCCTGTGTTGCCAAACCTGCATCATTTCCGTTTTATAATTGCACAATTAGAGCCAGGGCTTGCTTTGATACACCAGCAGGCCCCGTGTGTGTGTGCACGCGCAAGCGTGTGTGGGGGGGGCGGGGTAGGGAGAGAGAGAGAGAAGGAAAAAATCAGGTGTTCGTACAGACTACTCAAATGCATCTTATTTTCATTAACTGCCAGATTTTGCAAAATGGGAAGCGATTTATCATGAGCCATTTTCTCCTATCAACCACCTCCACCAACCAACATTGTGACTTTCGCCATGACCTTGTGCTGTGTTGCAGAGGGTCCAATTTGCTCATTGTTACTGGCTTCATAATCCTATGCCCCTCCCCCATAAGCCTTTTTTCCCCCTCCCCCAAGCAAAATCCAGTCATTTATATTCCCAGGCTAAACAGTATTCTTTTTGACCCAAAGCTGGCAAGCTGTATAACACTAGTAATTCCTTCTAACGAATTTCCAGAAAGCTCCTCTTACACACGCTTACCCTTTCCCTCTCTCTCTCTCTCACACACACACACACACGCATGCTCCCCCCCACTCACATGCACCCCCTTAAGCTGCTCTAAGCAGTGTATTAAGTAGCTGAAGAAAATCCATTCACATTCTGCTGTGTTGCTTTCTTCTCAAGTCATGAACCCATCACAGACTTTTTCTAGCTGTAGGTTGCCACGGTGAAGATTTACAATGCCAGTTATTCATACATCTGCCTTCTCTTCCTCCCCCCTCCCCCCATTCTTAAATCCCTTGGGCGAGGGCAACCTTGATACTGAGACTCGTAAAATTCATGCAGGCTTATCATCCTTGGTGAAGGCTCCAGGCGTGCATTCCGCATGCCCCTGCCTGCTCACTGCCATGACGGGTGGGCCCCGGGCTTTTATTTCTAACTTGGAGGAGGGGGGCCGGGGGAGCGAGGTGTCATTGTATGAAACATAATGGAAAACTTACATTTTAAAAAATAAAAGCAGTATCGGGTTCACAAATCATGTATTAATTTTTAAAAATTACTTTGGATCTCTTGAGACCAGTGTTCATTTGCTGCTGAAATGTTGAATAAAAAGTGACCTTAGTTTGAGTATAATAATATTTGAAGTCCACTTATCTGTGTTTAAGAGCTAACGGAATAGGGACACAAACTTCCTTCTCACTCCACATCAAAGATCCTATAAGAGGGAATCTCAATGCTTTATAAAATGTGCATTTGATGGCCAGTGTTTACTTTGTGCTGTTTAAGTCCCTTAAATATTTCTCCTTCTCTTAATGATTATTAAATTCGTTATTCTTAAAGAATATGGAAAAGAGGGAAAACACAGTAAAAATTAATATTAATATTTTAATGCAGTCAAAGAAAATTTCTCCCAAGCTGAGAACATTAATCTTGTGATAACACGGCAAAGAACTATGTTCAAATCATTTTTTTAAGGAAAAAAAAAAACTTTTAACATTTTGCTGGGAAATAATAATTGTGACATTGGCAAGTGATAATCCGAAACACGTTTTTAAAAGTTAACAAGATTATTTTTACTTGGATCGAAATGCAATTTCATCTCAGAATTGTGGGATTTTTTTTTTCATTTTCTAATTTCAAAAATATAAAACATGGCCTCCCAAGTTTTTTTTGATCCTTCAGTTTGGGTTGTGGTGTGCGTGTCCTTGGAGGCAGGCGCCCCTTCTAGGTGTTTCTTCCTACCCAAAGGCCAGCAGTATCTGATGCCACCGTGGGCTGTGAGGGCCCCGGAGGCTGGGCAGGGGCCTGGGCAGCCCAAGGATTTGACTGCTGGGGAAAGAAGCTGGGTCCCTCCTGCTAGGCCTGCAGAGGGGCTAGTCTAGAGGCCACAGTACAATTTCAACTCAGGTATCGATGAGTGTGCCACAGGTCCCTTTCAAACGGTGTTGAGCTTTGAGAGAGGCTACAGATTTTTATCTTTCTTCAAGAAATACAGGAACGTGTTAGGAGAGAAAGCTGAGCCCAAGAAGGGTCCATGACTCCTACGTGTCTGTGCGTGTGCGTGCGTGCGTGTGTGTGTGTGTGTGTGAGAGAAAGAGAGAGAGAGAGAGAGAGAGAGAGAGAGAGAGAGACTGGGGAGGAAGCTGCTGCCATACAAGTTAAAACAAGTTGCTCTTGCTCATAGAAAACTTGCCACAGGCCCCAGCCTCAGTTTCTTCCTCTGAAAAGAAGCACTGCATGCTATATTATCTCTAGGGAACTTTTCTAGTCTTACAAGATTTAGTTGTGATTGAATTAAATACTGGCAGGAACTAGTTTAATCTAAAATTTCTCCTCTTTCATGTTAAGGCTTGGTTTCAGAGTTCAGTCTCCCCAGAGTGTGGCCTAGGAATGCTTTGGGGTTCCTGCATGTGGCGTCCTGCCTTAACTCTTCGGGTCACTAAGGAATCATTTAGGACATTGCCTCAAAACAGAATACCACGTATGGTTGACGTAGGACATCCTGAAGCTCTAGAGTTACTCCGTAGACCACAGAAAACTGGGAAAGTACCACATGTAGTAGCAGTTGCTATACTTTCTGAGACAATATTCCTGGAACTAGGATAAGCAACATAATGAAAGAGGTTCTGTTGTATTTTACCTTATTTTTATTTTATTTTATTTTATTTTATTTTAATATTTCAATTGTTAAAATTCCCCTCTAGCTCGATTTCTTTTCCTTTAGGGAGAAATTTCCTCTTCTAAATTACTCCTGGCCCCCTCCTATCCCATGGCTCCTGGGTACCTCCAGGCCCTTATTCAGGGGTATGAGCAGGTGGATGTGACCATCATTACTGGCTCTGGATACGCCTCTGAATTTTGTGCCCTACAGCATTTTACTGCCCTGTAGCCTCACCTCCTTTTAAAAAACCATCTCACCTAGGTCTTACCCAAGAAAAATTAAGTTTACATCCAGTTAAACTTTTAAAACAATCTACAACTACTCACAAATAAAACATTGAATTTTACTACGTACAATTCCATTTGTCTTTCTTATCTATCTGGGTCCTAGATCTGATAAAATAATATGTCATCAGACCATCTCAGACTCTGTACCCATCTCAGACTCTGTTTCCTTGTCTATCAAATAAGGGTAATAATCCTAATCATCTTCTCAAGATTCTGAAGATCAAGGACAATAATGTATGCACACTTTTAAATATTCTGGAATGTACCATGTTGATACATTATTACCATAATTTATTATCATTAATCTATTGTGATGATAGACAAGATGATTTTCAAATATTTTTGACCACAACCTAAAGAAAAACACATTTTATATAGTAAGCCACGACACACCTATATAGTTATAGCTGATATAAATGTTTTGCAAAATAATAGAGCTTTACTATTTGTGAAGCATTCTGATATTTTCTATTCTATACACAGAAAATTTTCCTACCTCTACATGGTTCTAGACTGCAGTTTGAAAAGCATGAGTGTAGAGGACCCTGGTAGTCCAGGTGGAAGCCACCATGGACCTATATTGAGTCTCTGTTTGAATTAGGAAGCGGCTGCCCTCCCTCTAGGGCCCGAGCCTTCAGCTTGGAGAGTGGAGTGGGGGCTGGATTTCAACTCCTACTTGGTCCCTCAGCTGGCCTTTGTTGAGTGCTCTGCACACACAGCCCCGCACTGACACCTGGTTGTGCTGGTGGTTGGGAAGAGCGAAATGGCCAAAGTGTCCAGTGTAACATGACTGGTGGAGGGTATTTCTAAATCGGCCCATGCACTGGTCAGATGCAGCCCACAATGGAAGGATGGTCTAAAAAGGAAAGGAAGCAAAGACTAATGTGTTTTTTGCTAATTCTAAAACATTACGAGAAACTAAATGGAAAACAAGGAAGAGAGCAAAGGAATAAGATTTATCAAAAACTTGCCCTCATGTCCTTAATACAAATTAGCATTTTTTTTAAAGGAATTTATTTCTGACTCTGCTGCAAATTCTGAAAACCATCTTGGTCCATCCCTAAGCACCCACCTTCATCACAAATTGCAGGATTGAATAAGCAGGAATGTAAGCTGGGAAATCTTCGGGAAGTCTTCCTAGAGGCATCCTTCTTCCATCGCCATCATTCTTGTATGATCAGCAAAAGGTGACATGAAAGCATTTCAGAGCTCTCCAGAAGATCTTCCTTACTGTGCAATTCATTGGGCCATCTATCTTATTATGGGCCTATTAAGGACACCATACTCTACTAGACTAACAAAATTAAAATTAAGTTTATTCTTTTTCTTCAAGTTCATATCAAAGTTAACCTAGTGGAACTGCTAAGAAATAAAAACAAAGAAAGATAACTAAAAAACGAGCAGCTTCTGTCCTCTTTCAACTTTTGGAATTTAACTGTCATTACTTTATTCGTACACCTTTGCTTTTAATGCAGTATTCACTATGACCTTGACTTATGCTATTTAGCGTACTGTATAGAATTATTTTCATAACATAAACTAATAGAGCAAAATAACAAAGAAGCAAATATTTTTCCAGTTTTTTCCAATATCTCTTCCTCCCCAACACACACACACACACACACACACACACACCAATGATGGGTATTTTTAGAGTAAAGAATTGAGCAGAAAGAAAAATATTTTATTCCAAAACATTTTTTAAATACATACTATACTACCATAATCCATTAGTCTCTTTTTCTCCATTTGTTTAGTTTTAATAGCTATTTTTCTTTTCTGGTTTTATTGTGATGTAATTGACATATAACATTGCATAAGTTTAAAATACACAACATAATGATTTCATATATGTATATTTTGTGAAATGATTACCACAAAAGTTTAATTAACATCCATCACCTCATATAGTTAGTTACAATTTTTTTTCCTTGTAATGAGAACTTTTAAGATTTACTATTTTAGCAAATTTCTCTTTTTAAATTATTTTTTATTTTTTCAATTACAATTGGCATACAATATTATATTAGTTTTAGATATACAACACATGTGATTGCATATTTTTATAACTTGTGAAGTGATCACCCCGATAAATCTAGCACCCATCTGACGCTTTATATACATATTACAATATTATTGCTATATTCCCTACACTATACTTTATATCCCTATGAGTATTTTGTAATTACCAATTTGTATCTCTTAATCCCTTTCCATTTTTATGTCCCATATATAAGTGAAATTATATGGTATTCGTCTTTCTCTGTCTGACTTATTTCACTGAACATAATACCCTCTAATTCATCCACATTGTTGCAAATAGCAAGAGTTCATTCTTTTTCA
>NW_011888941.1:2707870-2708276 GCF_000151845.1 Pteropus vampyrus
GGTATTCGTCTTTCTCTGTCTGACTTATTTCACTGAACATAATACCCTCTAATTCATCCACATTGTTGCAAATAGCAAGAGTTCATTCTTTTTCACGGCAGAGTAAATTTCCATTGTATGTATGTACCACTTCTTCTTTATCCATTCAACTGTTGATGGGCACTTAGGTTGCTTCCGTATCTTGGCTGCTGTACATGATGCCTCAATGAACATATGAATGTATATGTGTTTTCAATTTAGTGTTTTATGTTTCTTTGGGTAAGTATCCAGGAGCAGAATTGCTGGATTCTTCTTTGTCTCTTGTTATAGCTTTTGTTTTAAAGTATATTTTGTCTGGTGTAAGTATTGCTACCCCAGTTTTTCATTTTCCATTTTCATGAAATATCTTTCTTCTAATTTCTCCATA
>NW_011888941.1:2708326-2711016 GCF_000151845.1 Pteropus vampyrus
TTTGTTTTAAAGTATATTTTGTCTGGTGTAAGTATTGCTACCCCAGTTTTTCATTTTCCATTTTCATGAAATATCTTTCTTCTAATTTCTCCATACATTTACTTTCAGTCTGCATGAGTCTTTCAATCTGAAGTGAGTCTCTTGTAGGCAGCATAAGTGAGGGTTTTGTTTTCTTATCCATTCAGGCATCCTATGTCTGTTGATTGAAGCATTTATTCCATTTACATTTAAAGTAAATGTTGATAGATAAGGAGTTATTACCATTTTATTATTCATATTTTTAATCTTTTATTTTTCTTCTCCTTAAAGAAGCCCTTTTAACATTTCTTAAATACTGATTTGGTGGTAAACTCCTTTAGCTTTTTCTTGTTTGGGAAGCTCTTTATCTACCCTTTAAATTTAAACAATAAATTTTCTGGGTAGAGTAATCTTAATTGTAATTACTTGCTTTTTTTGCTTTGAATATTTATGTGCCAATTCCTTCTGACCTACAAAGTCTCTGTTGAGATATCAGCTGATAGTCTTTGGGGAGCTCCCTTGAAGATAACTAACTGTATTTCTCTTGCTGCTTTCAAGATTCTCTCTTTGTCTTTAACCTTTGGCATTTTAATTATGACGTGTCTTGGTGTGGGCCTCTTTGAGTTTATTTTGTTTAGGACTCTCTGCACTTCCTGGGCTTATGTCTATTTCCTTTGTCAGGTTAGGAAAGTTTTCTATCACTATTTCTTCAAATAGGTTTTCAATTTTTTGTTCTCTGATACAATTGTTGGTATACTTGATGTATTCCCAGAGGCCCCCTTAAAAGATTCTCATGTTTTTGTATTTTATTTTCTTTTTGCTGTCTTATTGGGTTTCTGCGACCTTATCTTTCAAATCTCTGATTTGATCTTCCATTTTATCTAATCTACTGTTGATTCCCTCTAATGTATTCTTCACTTCAGTTACTGTATTCTCCATTCCTGACCATTTCTTTTCTATGATTTCTATCTCCATTTTTATGTTTCCTATATTTTTGTCAAAGTTTTCGCTGAGATCATTGAGCATTCTTATAATCAGTGTTTTGAACTCTGCATCTGGTAGATTGCTTGCCTCCATTTTGTTTAGTTATTTTTTTAGAGCTTTGCTCTGTTCTTTCATTTTGGACATGTTTCTTTGTCTCTTCATTTTGGCTGCCTTTCTCTGTGTGTGTGTGTGTGTGTGTGTGTTTGTGTGTGGTTTTTTGTTTGTTTGTTTGTTTCTATGTATTAAGCAGAACTGCTATGTCTCCTGGTCTTGGTAGAGTGGAATTATATAGTAGGTGTCCTGTGGGGCCCAGTGGCACAGTGTTCTTGGTTACCTGAGCTAGGTGCTCCAGGTGTGTCCCTTGTGTGGGTTTTGTGTGCCTTTTTGTTTTTGTTGAGTCTTGATTGCTATTGGCACGTCAATGGGAGTGACTGACTCTCTGGCTGATTGGTTGTGAGGACCGGCCATAACTATAATAGAGATTTGTATATGAAACATGATTCACTTTAGTAGGGCTCTGTTGCCTGCTGAGTCTGCCTTTTGAGTGAGTTTTTTGTGGAGGTGATTGGGTGGTGTTCTAGTGTGGTCTAAAGCCAGCCACTGGGTGGGTTGGTTCTGGGGCCTCTTGAGAGGGGCTCTGATGCAAGCCATGGTCAGCTGCTGCCTATGCCCTGCCTGGGCCACTTGATATGAGCAACAAAGTGATCTGCAGATGATTGCCATGTGCTAGTCTTGGACATGCCAAAGAGAGGCTAGGCTGCAAACTGAGGCTGGCTGCCACTGGTGCCAGGGTTGGGGCTGCTTAGCAAGAGGTATAAGGCACATTGAAGCCAGGGGCTGCTTGTTTAGGGTTTGTGAACCTTTGAGAGATTTTAGGAAAGTCCATTGTATGAGCCAAGACAGTCCATTTGTACGGAAAAGCCACTGGAAGCAGCTTGGGTGAGCCAGCATTTAGTGGGGGATGGGCCTCAGAGAATCATGACCTGTGTTAGCCAGGTTCATGGAGACTGAGATTTGGCACCTGCCTGTACCCTTAAGAAAGAACAGTGGCCTCTGCTGGCACTTCTGTCTGTGAGAAAGCTGCCCCTCCAGCCCTCGCCCTGAAGCCAGACAACTCAGTTCCTCTTCATATGTCCCTGGCACTTTTTGAAGTGCTTCCCCAGCACTGGAGCTAAGAGTGAATGAGTGTGTCAGTGAGTAAGTTAATATGCAGGCCCTTATAGAGGATTCCTGGAACTCTAGCTTCTGTCCGTCTCACTCAGCCACAATCAGCACTGGTTTTCACAGGCAAAGTTGTAGGGACTTCTCTTCCCATCACTGGAACGCTGGGCTGGGGAGCTTGGTGTGTGGCTGGGACCCCTCGCTTCTAAGGGGGTCTTCTGCAGCCAAGATATCTCTCCTAATTTTTAACCATCACACACAGGTGTGGCATGAACCCATTCTACATCTCTGCCCCTCCTACCAGTCTCCATGTGGCTTCTTCTGTAAGTCCTTAGTTATAGGACCCCTGTTTAGCTAGACTTCAGGTGATTCTCAATGATGGTTGCTCTGTAGTTTAGTTATAATTTTGATTTGTAATTTTGTCTCCTCGAGAGAAGAGGCAAGCACAGTGTTTATCTCCTTCCATCTTAACTGGAAGCCCTCTCTTAACAGCTTTCGAATATACAAAAAATTATTGTTAGCTATAG
>NW_011888941.1:2711066-2714953 GCF_000151845.1 Pteropus vampyrus
CTGGTCTTGGTAGAGTGGAATTATATAGTAGGTGTCCTGTGGGGCCCAGTGGCACAGTGTTCTTGGTTACCTGAGCTAGGTGCTCCAGGTGTGTCCCTTGTGTGGGTTTTGTGTGCCTTTTTGTTTTTGTTGAGTCTTGATTGCTATTGGCACGTCAATGGGAGTGACTGACTCTCTGGCTGATTGGTTGTGAGGACCGGCCATAACTATAATAGAGATTTGTATATGAAACATGATTCACTTTAGTAGGGCTCTGTTGCCTGCTGAGTCTGCCTTTTGAGTGAGTTTTTTGTGGAGGTGATTGGGTGGTGTTCTAGTGTGGTCTAAAGCCAGCCACTGGGTGGGTTGGTTCTGGGGCCTCTTGAGAGGGGCTCTGATGCAAGCCATGGTCAGCTGCTGCCTATGCCCTGCCTGGGCCACTTGATATGAGCAACAAAGTGATCTGCAGATGATTGCCATGTGCTAGTCTTGGACATGCCAAAGAGAGGCTAGGCTGCAAACTGAGGCTGGCTGCCACTGGTGCCAGGGTTGGGGCTGCTTAGCAAGAGGTATAAGGCACATTGAAGCCAGGGGCTGCTTGTTTAGGGTTTGTGAACCTTTGAGAGATTTTAGGAAAGTCCATTGTATGAGCCAAGACAGTCCATTTGTACGGAAAAGCCACTGGAAGCAGCTTGGGTGAGCCAGCATTTAGTGGGGGATGGGCCTCAGAGAATCATGACCTGTGTTAGCCAGGTTCATGGAGACTGAGATTTGGCACCTGCCTGTACCCTTAAGAAAGAACAGTGGCCTCTGCTGGCACTTCTGTCTGTGAGAAAGCTGCCCCTCCAGCCCTCGCCCTGAAGCCAGACAACTCAGTTCCTCTTCATATGTCCCTGGCACTTTTTGAAGTGCTTCCCCAGCACTGGAGCTAAGAGTGAATGAGTGTGTCAGTGAGTAAGTTAATATGCAGGCCCTTATAGAGGATTCCTGGAACTCTAGCTTCTGTCCGTCTCACTCAGCCACAATCAGCACTGGTTTTCACAGGCAAAGTTGTAGGGACTTCTCTTCCCATCACTGGAACGCTGGGCTGGGGAGCTTGGTGTGTGGCTGGGACCCCTCGCTTCTAAGGGGGTCTTCTGCAGCCAAGATATCTCTCCTAATTTTTAACCATCACACACAGGTGTGGCATGAACCCATTCTACATCTCTGCCCCTCCTACCAGTCTCCATGTGGCTTCTTCTGTATGTCCTTAGTTATAGGACCCCTGTTTAGCTAGACTTCAGGTGATTCTCAATGATGGTTGCTCTGTAGTTTAGTTATAATTTTGATTTGTAATTTTGTCTCCTCGAGAGAAGAGGCAAGCACAGTGTTTATCTCCTTCCATCTTAACTGGAAGCCCTCTCTTAACAGCTTTCGAATATACAAAAAATTATTGTTAGCTATAGGCATCATGTTGTACATTGCATCTCAGAACTTACTTATCTTATAACTGGAAGTTTGTACCTTTTAATGGCTATTTTAAAAACTCACAGCAAGTTCTGTTCTTAAAAAATAATGAACATTTTGAAATGCCTTATAATTTCAAGGAATTAGCAAAATAACTAAACTCATTTTTTATATCCTTCAAAAGAATTCTGCCTTTCTCATGATGTGACTTGGTTACATTAACAGCTAAGGATAATTAGCAATAGCACAGAAATTTCTCTGCATTTGATACACGTGGACCTGGGGATAGTGCCCTCCCTCCTGAGTTGTATGGGAAAAACAATACCTCAACAACACTGAATTATCTAAAGCAGATAAAGGCATAGGTCCTTGGAGGAATCCCATCTTATTATCTGCTTTACCCCTTCTCTTTTGTGCTATTTTGTTACTTTAAAATCATTATGCCCTCGAAAATGCTTTTTCTGTCCTGTTCCCCTGTCTTGACACTCTCAAGGCAGCAGGTGGTATAGAAAGAAAGCAGGCATCTCCCTCATGCAGACAAAACCTGCCAGCAGTGCTTGCTTAATCTTGGGTCATAAAGAACCTTAACCAACATCCACACAGAGCAGTGTGCTCCACTTGGTCTTATCAGACTGTTACCTGTTTTTCAGATTTTTTACACAGAATAGCATCTTAGGGGCCAGAGTTTTTTCACAATTGTCACTGGATGGAAGCTATTGATGGCTGCTATCTCTCTCTGCCCACAGCTTCCGCCACAAGGATCCCCACATTCTTACACAGTATCCGAATCTCTTGATCTTCAGGAACTCCTTCTTTCCTTTTCCTTTATTAATTTTTAGATCCACCTATAGAGGTTCTGTGGGTGGCTATCTAAAATTTAATCAGAGAGGCTTAAAAAACTTAGATCTGACAGGGGATTAGAGAACCCACTCTGTGTACATGGCACAACCCAGAGTCTCTGGGCAATAACACTACTTGTAGTGGGGCAGCGGAGAGACAAGCAAATGTCCAGCCCCTGGGATTACATTTGTGTTAAAGTAAGACCCACTTCAACCAGCATCATAGTTCTGGGCCAGGTTCCATCCACTATTCTAGAAAAGGGGGTTGCCATAAGTAGACAAGCTTCACCAAATATGTCCAAACAGGGCTTCCATGAGGAAAAGTTCTAAGAATGTATAACAAGGCATGAGGTTCTTTGGTACATTTTCCAATTGAACTCTTCCTGTTAGTGCTTCCACATCCATGATCTAGTCTTCTTACTCAGATCTTAGCTTCTTGTTGCCTTGACACTCTTGTGTTAATTTCTCAATCTTTGATGCCCAGACCTTTCACTGGGTCCACAATTTTGGATGCCAGTTTCTTAACTAAGATCATGATTTGCAAACAGACGTCCTGGACTTTGGAGGTGGCTTTCTTAGATCTAAGATAACTGGCTATGTCTCCCTTTGATGACCAATCCTGCTGAACTTGCCTTTAGCCTGGCGTGCCCTTCTCCCCTTGCCTACTGGCAAACTGTGTTTTCTGACTTCAAAACCTTCCTTTCTGTCCTTATAGCACCATAGATGTACTTCTATTTTTATTCTTACTATATTATATTATAAAGACTTGTTGAAGTTACAGTCTATCACACAAACCTTAAGTAACATGAAAATAGGGAAAATCAGAAGTGCCACTTCTACTCCCAGGAATATACAAGAAGCTATTAATTGCAGATGTTTGTATATGTTTGTTGAATGAATGAGTGAAAATGGGCATGCTTGATTTATGGACCTTATATAAGCAGCTCCTCTGAAACTCATATTTCCATAGTTAATTGGTCAAACATACAGATAAAAAATTTGTTTAAATTGGGTAGGTCATTTTAGCTAATTTTGGATAATATTGTTTAAATCAGGTCTATGAGTATATTATAAATATCAATTCTATAATATCAGCATACTGTTGATGTTAGATAGACTCAGTCATCATGCTTATTTAAAATTAAACTTAATAGTTGTATGTCAAATGACTGTGCTATATCCCAATGAATAAATATATGTATAAATCCTATTATTTTTTTACATCATAAAGGATGGTTATCCAGAAGAGTTAATTTAGAACTTAATGGAAGACATAAGTTTGATAATAAAATGTACAGATTTATTTTTTTCAATCATTATAATATTTGATTAGTATAAGTTTTTTGTTATTACTTTTGGAAATTAAACAAATCGAATCCTTTTAATGCTTGGTGGTGTTATTAATTTTCTAGGAAGGACTTGAGGAAAACTGTTTTCATAGTTGAAGAACACTGAGGGAAAACTTTGCACCAATTACATTACCCTTTTTGGATTTTAAAACTGAAAAACTTTCTGTGTCTCATTCATCCACCTTCAGTAGCGCCATTAGCAAATGAAAGTAATGCTGTAACTCCTTTAAGAGAAGGAAAGTGCTTGGGATTCTTTGTGTTGGAGGGGCTCAAG
>NW_011888941.1:2715645-2740077 GCF_000151845.1 Pteropus vampyrus
CTTTTTTCTTTCTTTCTTCCTTCTTAATTCATGGAGAGCATAGATAGGCACTATAAAAAATTATATCAGCTCATTCAAATAATAAATAAAATCCAGTTCTTTCTTTCCTTCTACATTTTTTTTCAGATACTATGCTCTAAATTAGCAACCTTTACCGATACATACTGTCTTTTTTTTTTTTAAAGGCACGCTACTTTTTTGCAAGTGTGGGTTTTAAAAATATTTTGCTGAGAAAGATGGTTCAGACACAATTATTTGTAAATGAAGAAACTGAGATAGAGAGTGACTAAGAGATTTGCTCAAGGCCATTTATGACTAAGCACAAGCTTATTTGGACTTTGGAACTTAATTTATTCCAAAGAAGGGCCAAGTTCCAGACTATGAAACTTACACATGAAAAGGCAACCCAAACAAGACTACTTTCTTGAATTTTAAATAGAAGTCTTAAATTGCTTGCAAGGAAACACAAAATTCCAAGTTTTACTGTGCAAAATTCAAAAATATAGGCACACAGATGGACAAATAAGCAGAAAAATAATGAATATAATGAGAACAAAAAAATCTTTTTTTACGACATTAAAATTATATTGTAGGATGTGTCGTGCATGTTGGCAGACAAAATATCTTTACTTGTGTATAGGTTTTATGGTCTACATTACCAATATACAATCAAGATATAATTAAATGTGAATATTCCCCTTTTATATGTTTTGAGTTCAATTATTTACATTTTTTAAAATGCTCTGGGCTCACCTACGACTCTTAGAAAAATGCTCCTTAAGTGATGGCAGTCTGAACACATCAATCATAATGGGAGCTTCTGTTTACATCTTATAGTGCAGTACTCCACACATTTCACTGTGTGGTATATTTGATCATGGTATATACACTAGAGTACGTTTTATATTCCACACTTTTTTCTTTCCAGACCAAAATATGGGCAACATTACAGCAAGATATGACACCTGCATGAAATCCCAAGAAGTTAAAATGCCAATGATTGCTAGAAGGCCAATGTGGGCAAAAATGAAGAAGTCTGTGGTCAGAAATAACAAAGGTCTCCATAACTGCAGGCTCAGTCAAGGTGAGTGAAGGAGATACAAGATAAAAGATAAAGGCCTCCAGCGCAAACCCAAGTCTGACCTTTGGTCAAATGCTATTGCTCTGTGATCTTTTTCTCTATTCCTTAGTAGGAAAGGGTCACGTGACTATGATAGAATGTCCCGGCCTAGCAGTGTGAACACAGTTTGAAGACAGAAAATATTCTAACACAGCTGCAGGTGAACTCAAACCCAAAGGAGGGAGATTTTAGTAAAGCACTTGCATCCGATAAACAGAATCAGTGATAATTAGTTTTTCTTTCTAGTAGTCCATGGATAACGATCACGATTTCTTGGTTTTTATGTTAAACTCTACATGCATGTGAGTATGTGTCTGTAAATCTTACAAATGCAAAGAAAAACTTCGAAAACCAACTTGCACCTATGTTTAAGTACACATAAAAAGGTGAAAAGTTTCAATTATTTAAATTGCAAACTTAAAACAAGCAGATAAAATTACCCGCAAAGAGCCAGTGTTGTGATTTACATACAAAACAACCTTCAGGTTTTTGCTAACCTTGTCAGGCTTGACCTTACATGATCCTGAATTTTCAGTGTTGGTAATAAAACTCATATAATCAGAGAAAAAAAAAAAAGGTTTTTAAAAATAGGAAAAAAGCAACATTAAAAGACAAATATTCCACAAAGCGTTGTATAGAAAGAAATGCAATTTAAAACAGGGTGACTATTTAGAATGAATATGGATGAAAATTCTGATTTTGTGTTTAGTTTGGGTTCTATTTATGTAACCGCTCTCCCTCAAGTCAGAGAAGAAATGAAAAAATATTTTTAACAATGACCTCTCTATAAACTCAAAATAGAATTTAACAGAACTCCATGTGATATATGGCTTGGAATGAACTAAATAGATTTACAGGTAGATTTCTCAAAACAAATCATTTGAGGCTATATCATATCATAAATGGAAAGATTCTGTACCAAGAATTTTTTCCCCAGGAAGACATGGATGAATTAACACCATGAGCTTGAAATGGTAATTTTATGTTAATCATATTCTACATTTCAGAGTACATCAATACTTTTGTGCAATGCTCAAATGTACTCTCATGTGTGTGTGTGTGTGTGTGTGTGTGCATATGTGTGTATACATATATAGATGTTAATTCTGAGCCCGCTTTTCATATACAGGCTGGACTCATCTTAGTAAATTTCAAACGAAGAAATAAATGTCCTTGACATTCCATTTAATAGACAGTGGGTGGCACCATCTTAAGAAACAGATGATGTAAGTTTGCATTTGGCACTATTTTCTTTATTTGGGCTACAAACTCTATCCAAATTGTGAAGGACTTTCCACATTAGTAATTAATAAGAGCCCCATTATGCTAACTATCATCCAACTTAGGACATCTTAGAGGAAAGATAAGAGATGAATAATTTGAAGTAATTTTCTTGTAATCATGCCAATCACTTGAGCAAAGCAGTTATTAAAGGAAACAGTATTATGATGAATTATAGGACATCTAACACTGAATACCTTTTCTTATCAACTGCTTATAGTTTCTGATGCTTAAAAAAAAGGCAAACAAGTAGAAGTCTATTCCAAATAACACTCATCTTACTATAAATAATAGTTTGTTTAGCAAACCCTGAATTTTAATGAGGCTTAAAAGACAGATTTTACCTTAGTTTCTTCTCATCTCCTTGAAAAGAGCTGAAGTTTGCCTGCTTTACCTTCCTTTAAAAGGTAGGTATAACAAGCATGAGTCACCTTCAATGACAAGGTTCCTTCCAGTTCAGATTTGCTGAAGTGATTAGACATTATTTATCTAATTAAATGTTCAAAACACATCATTATTGAAAGGAATAAATTCAGTACATTTGTTGAGCAGTGTTAACTGAAACGTAACTGCACATCATTTGACTTTTTAACATTTTATTATATCTATTAAGTCTTTCTGTGCTTAATTAAATCAACTTATTTTTTACAGTTAATTTAACGTGATTTCATTTTCGTTACAGAGTCTGAATCAGATATTATGGAAAAAGCCAACTGTATACACAAATTAAGCTTTGACTCCTCAGGTGCATTTCATTCAAGTCTGGCAGCTTCTGGGGATTACCATGATTTTAAATGGATATTATTTTTTCGCATAGGGGAAAGCTTACTCTTTGTCTCTTTTTTTTTTTTTAATGCAAAAATCTTTAAGGCTACGGAATCATCAGATTTGTACTCCTTGCATCAGTGATCATGACCAATATTTGAAAGAAATCATTTTTTTAATGCTTGGGAAGAAGTAAATAAGAATAAAACGGGGAAAGTATAAGCATTAGTTGCTGCCCCCTGGGAGCTGTACTTTTTAATTGTCCCTATAAGAACAATGGTGTCTAAATAATAATGCTACAGTTCCTGAGAAGGAACACAGTATATGAGTAGCAATAGCTAGGGAGTGGGCATCATGGAGGGAGTTATTATTATTATTATTATTATCATTATCATTATTTTCAAATGAGTTCCTCTCTGCGACCAATATTCAGCAGCACTCTTTTTATCATAGGGATCCCAAACTAAAAGTAGGGGTGAGAGAAGGAATAGAATTAAAGCCACAAATGTTTGATGCCAATCAACCGAAATGCATTGTGAGACATGGGGATGAAGGGAGCGATTTGGTACATTCAAATCTACCCTGAAAAGTGTTAAAATGGAGAGCGTGGCTGGAAACAAATGGGAAGGGAAGATTCAGAGGTTGCAAGTGGTGGTGGAAAATTCTAATTAGACATTTACGTCAGCTTGCAAAGCTCCTTGTTTTCCCCAAATGTTGGAGTGTTTCATGTTCTGTCAGTCTTCAATTGAAAGTCCTAAAAAAGAAGGTTTCTGAAACCCTCATCAGAGTATCAGGATGGTGAATTAAAAAGGTGGCCGCAGATGTATTCGCTTGAGATTAACTATCCCCAACCAGAGAACAAAATGGAAAAAAGAAGAAAAGAAAAAGGGAGAAAGTGAATGCGTGCGGTGCCTACGCACTCTCCCCTCCAGGGGACTGTGAGCCTTATCAGAAGTGGCTGGCTCCCTCTGCTCCAGGTGCCCACTTCTGGCTACTCCGTGGCCACTTGGACAGCCTAAGATTCCCCCCGGGAAGTGTTCATGATCGCAAATTTGGCCACAAGATTTTTTTCATTACCCTCCAACATTTCCTTTCACCTCCAACCTTAGGCAGGGCCCTGGCTTTCCCTTTGGAGCTGGGATTATAAAGACATGGGGCCATCCGGGCTGACCCGGAGGGCCCTTCTGTCAATCACTGCCTCCCCATCTCTGCTCCCTTTCACACCAGGCAGCTGGACCCATCGCTGTCAACCAGGTAACAACCCCCAGACAATAGAGGCCTGAAAGCCTGGTCTAGACACTCTTTTAGCCACTTATTTGCTGCTCTTGGCAGCTGTTGAAGCATAAATAAGCAGTTTGTAATCAGAAAGCTGACATCATCGCAGCCCGGCTGAGAGGGGAGATTGTTCCTAAGCACTGAGCGGCTTTTTTTTGTGTGTGTGACAACAGATTCTGGGGTGGGGATGCAGATTTGTGCCATGCTAAGCTGGTCTTTCTTTGATTTACGGAAGACAATTAGATCAGGTCCTCAGCTCCAGGACACACCAGAATTATTTTTTTTTTATATTCGGCTCCCGATCGCCAGTAAAATCAGATAATAAATTGGGTGGAAGTGTGTCACGGGTAGGAAGATAGCAGGGTGCACTGGAAGTTTGGACTTGGAACCGCAGGACCAAGTTTTCTGGGCCACAGGACGTGCCTCTCGTCAGCCCCTTGAGAGTGCGTCTGCAACATGATTTGGGTGGGACATGCCGAGGGGAGGTTTGCTACTAGATACATGTCTGCAGGCTTTGAGAAATGAGTAGTTTCACAAAAGGCAACAGAGAAACGGGAGTATTTATTCCTGTTTCCCGTGTGTGTGTGTGTGTGTGTGTTTCCCAAGATCAAGTTTGCCATTCAAAGTGATTGGCACTTATCCTTGTGAAAAGGAACAGACATGAGCCATTCTCCAGAAATGTTGACTCTCCATCACCTCTACAGCTGAGAAAACCCCTCTGTAGGTTTTTCTTTCCCCCACCCCCAAAAATGGCTTTATTATTGGAAGGAGCAGAGATGCCAAGGTGGCAGATATTATTTATTTATCATAATTGATTTTTTATAATTGTTTTGAGGATGGTCCCAAAGGAAGGAGAGCCTCTGGTTTCTTTTCACTGCGTGGTTCTGATTGCCCCGATGTCTGCTTGGGACAACTGCCTCAAGGTTTGCTGGTAAATGGCGGGCCAAATGAATGCCAGGATGCCCCAGAGCTTGCTACCTGAAACCCATTCGTTTGGTTTTGCCCATCTCCAGTTTCACTTGCAAAAAAAAAAAAAAAAAAATCTGTTCAATAAAAATATTGACTTCCTGTTTCCCTGAGGGTTTCTGGTATTAGTTTGCTATAAGTAGCTCATGATTTAGACTACAAAAGCATTTCCAGAATGCATGTTTAACAAAATGACACAGCAGATAATTGAAATTTATTTGCAATTTTCAAACTACAATAAACACAATTCTCCTTTTCTTTCATTAATAATCGCACGGCTAATGCATAGCAATCCCTCTGCAGCTTTTACAAGCAAACTTGAGCTGCTGTGTTGTAATAGCTGGAAAAGTTAATGTAGCTTGAACAAGGTTCCTAATTGTCCCTGTCTCTGTCATATTTGTCTACTTGAATGGTCCTAAATACCACAGCGATTAATTACTACAGAGCAGGTATTACAAGATGTTATCATCCTTCCCCAACTGTCTGGGTGAATGGAGAGAAGCAGGAGACTGTTCCAGTGTTTCATCTTTGCTCTTCCTGTAAGGCACTTTAACCAGAAGATTTAACGTGTCAAAGTTAACTGCGTTCTCTAGCAGATATTCACATTCTAATTAAAGATTAAGAACGTAGTACATTACACTGTGATTTGTCATACATGGCTTGTTAAATAGGAAACCTACCGGGATTCCCTAACATTTTATAAACATTATTCAGGGCTTCTAATGTGGGCAAAGAGAAAGATGATTTGCCTGCATCACAGAATGGAAAGCAGATCCCGCTTTACCACCAACCCCCCACCCCCCAATAAATAACAAAATAAGACAACTTGGGCAGTTTGGAAAGTTTTTTGCTGTGGAGATTTTGTTTAAACCATGAATCACCTCTAATTTGTGTTTCGTGGTGAATGGGGAAGATCCTGAGTAATATCCCTTCGAATTTTTTTTTTTTTTGGCTTTTTTTTTTTTTTTTTTTTTTGCCCTTTGCTGCTTTTTTGCTTTCAGCTAAGTAGAGGAAGGTACGAGTCTTTGTTTGAATTAGAGTGCCAAAGGACAGAATAAAGATGAAACAGTATTTCAATATGCAACCTGAGCTTTCAGCTGATTCTCACAGTCCTGATCGGCACCATTTCTAGCACTAGTGGCACAGGACGGGTTCACATTCTATGATTGCCTGAGGAATAAATTAATGAGGTTACCGAGACACTGAACATTTGCATATTCACGGATGCTTATTAGGTAGCAAGTGAATGCCAGGTGCACTGAATTTGGGGGACATAAGATTTGTTAAGAATTAACATCTCTCCATTCCTCAGAAAAGGGGTGTCTTGTCACTAAAAATAACATACAGGCAAAACTCCTGCTTAATAACTCCGAATAATTACGATATAATAGAGAGCCAAGGCAAAAGAGGGTCTTGTCTGAAAGCAACAGAGAAGCCACCGCGCTGCCCTTGTTATAGGGAGACCTGGATGCAATGGTCTGGAGCTGGGGAAAAAAAAAAAAAAAATCCCTTTTCTGCTTGGATTTTAGGCTTTAATTCTGCTGGTGGTGTGCACGGCGGAACACCATGCCATCACTCCGAATGCAAAATTATCAATTTAAGGAGACCTTTACAACTGTAAATATTACTATTGACAGGTAGCCCATCCGAGCTGGAGCAGAGGAAGGCTTTTCTAAGAATATTATGTCCAGACGTGAATCACAGAATTAGTCTTGACTGTTTCTGGATGAGGTATCAGTCCAGGGTTCAGTAGCTGAGGGTTTCTGCTGGGGCTACGTGGAAGCACATTGTGTGAGCTATTTGTATCTCATTATTGAGAGAAGTTTTTATGCTGCACTGGGTTGTGGCTTGAAGGCTCCTCAGAGCTCTAATGGGCAGGTTTCATATTCCTCTTGTCCTGAACACTTCCCAAAAGAGAACGATGACTGCCCATGTGTCTCAAAGGCAGTGGGACAGCCAGCCTGCCTTTTCTGCTACCATTTTATACAGGTAGGATTTCTCTCTTTCCATTTCTTTTTTCTTTTCCTTTTTTTCTTCCTCAAAGAAAATGACGGGCAGCACTCAACCTCAAGGAACTGATCTATCAAAATCAAGCTGGGATAAGTATTTCTTTGAAAAATAATATATATTTACCCACAGGCTCTATTCTGCCCCCTTGTTTCACTGTGCCTTGCATAGCACTTCCCTTTCCTGGCCAAAAAGCCAGTGACAACCTTGTATTAATAACACAGTCAGTGTATCTGTGTCTGTGTGTGTGTGTGTGTGTGTGTGTGTGTATACTTTTTTCCCAAAGATTCCCTGATATACAATCTATATACATTTTACAGTCCCTTTTCTTGATTTTAAAAAATATTTCCAATGTCTAATGAGCATTTTGAAACATTTTCCTTCTATTTTTAAAAATGGCCTCTAAATATGAATGAGTCTTCATAGAAAAAAATGTCAAAGGAGCTCTAAGTCTTTCTTTCAATATTGCATCAGACTTAAGCTTTTCATTTATTTTCTTGAGGTTCAGAGGTATAGCTATTGTCAGAACAACCCGCCCACCCAAATAATCTGTACATGTTTTAAAATTCAATTTGTTTGCTCACACAAATTGCGAATGCATTCTTAAATATCCTGAAAAATCACAATATTTTGATGTGGCAGAGTTGTAACCACGACCCTGTGTATTTTCATAAACTAGAGTATTATAGATTTATTACTATTTGTGGTTAATTTTGTAGAAGACATTTTTTAAAAACGTATTTCACCCCGAAAGGGCCTGCCTGAGAACAGACACTGCAGTAAAATCACTGGAGTCCAGGGTTTTTGTCACACACACGCAGCACAGATTTTTTTGATTATGTAGATGTCTTTTCCTACTGCAGTTTCATATGCAAAGCATGCATCAGCCACATCCACGCTATCTCCTAAAGCAGTCACTCTGAAACCCAATCTGGGGACAGTGCAGACTAAATAAAATTTCATTTTGATTTGGCCTCCCGCTGCGAATGGGACTGCTTTGTCTCAGCCGACAGAACCAGCAAGCCAGAAAGGTATGTCCTGTTTTGCATGGCTGATGGTGTGTCTTGAGGCTTACAGTCAGGCCGTCCTGCTGGGGCTCCCGAATCTCTTCCATCGCTTCCCCTGACATTGCTCCGTGCTGCCTGTCGTCTACCTGCAGGGCAGACCCCTGGCACACCCCACACCGATTGTTTACTTTGGCATATGCTTAATAGCTTGCATGGCTGTTTTCCTTCTTTCTTTCTTTCTTTTTTTTTTCCCACTGTCTTTGTTGGTGGTGCTTTTTGTTTTGTTTTTCTATTTTGGTTTTTGTTTTCTTTTGCTTTCCTTGCCCACGTTTGCTTTCCCTGTTTCTCAAGGTGCTGAATACGAAAATACTAACTTAAAGAAAAATTGCGTAAGCGCTGCGATGAGGCTCCAGAGATTTTACTGGAAGGTTTGTCATGCTGAATTTTATCGTAAATTTGAAGATGCATTTAACGGCTTTGAAGGACTTTAGTTTTCATGGGCCTTTTGAGCCTCCTTGGCAGAAAAGCAATCGCCCATTTTAGATAAGGGAGAAAATATAAAATAAAGACTCTCCACCACCGGGACTGACCTGTTTTGCCATTCTGGTATATTTTATAAAATGCATTGTGGTGTTTGCCTGAAGAGCTGCTAAATATGACTCTATTTAAATGATGACCTTCGTCTGGAATCATCTCTCTAGAGACTGGCTTGTATCAGATGTTCTTCTTACACTTGTACCACCTTTGGGAGAATGTATTGGCAATCGGAGGACAACCTGCTGTGATGTTCTCAGAAGCTTTAGGTACAATGGCCAAGTGCCAAGGAGGTTGACAGTGGTGGAAACTCAGTCCTCAAGCCCAAAATTCTCCTTGAAATTGTCATTGCCCTTGACCAATTCATATGGTAAGGGAAATAAGTGTTTCCCTGTTTACATATTGGCATATCATTAATTTAAATTAATTATAGCAAACTAGTAAAGATGGATATAAAATACATGAAAATAAATTGCTTAAGAGAAAAGTAGAGAGTGACTACTCTTTGGCTCTGTATTTAGCATAAATAATTCCACCTAGGATACAGAGGGACAGAAAAAAAATACTAAATCGCTTAATAGGGATCCCATCCACCCCACCCACTCAGAAGTAGAAACAAAATAAGTCATGTGACTTTGTTAAAGGTCAGAAATTAACTATTATAACTCCATGATGTTGCAGCCATTCCAGTGTTTTGTGCTGAGTGGGCCTCCAGGGGTCGTTTTCGATGCCATCTCTGAAATGCAGTGGGTGAGAACTTTGCCATTACAAGGTAAATTTTCCTTTTACCGTAAAATCTTTAAGTGTACTGTGTTGCGCCTGTTAGCCAAGAGCTTTGGGAGAGAAGATTCATCAAAAGCTTTAGTAATTTCTTAAAAGCCCGCTTACTTACTGTGCACAACAGGTTGAAGAACTAAGTAAAAGCTAAAGAAGACACTGAAGAAACAGTAGCCAAGGCAAAATGTTGTTTGGCACAGTTGGCACTTTATGATGGAAGAGAGCAGGCAATGGTGGTGTTGGGCGGGACTGACAGGGCTTGGATTGACAGCTGTGTAATTTCTAGTGTTATCCATAGTAAGTCCTTTTGCTCTAGCCTCACCATCAGAACCATTTGCTTATTTTACAACTTTTAGTTGATGATATTAAAAGCCCACATTTGTTTTGTTTAATTTGTAAATGTCCTTAAAGGGGCCACTTACTGACATTATAACGAAACAAATGTTTTAAAAGTAAAAGCTGCCATGTTGCTACATAAGCTTTTTTTAAAACTACGATTTTAAAAATCAAGGTACTCATGAATGACTTATTTTTCTATAAAAATACATAGGCATATATGTTTACATTATGGATGTACAGCAGGTCCTTGAATAACGTTGTTTCATTCAACATCATTTCATTATAATATTGATGTGATGCCATAAGAATTTAACTCTCATTTATATCAATTAGCCTATGATAAAATTGGATACATTATACATCATTTTGCTTAAAGTCATAGAACCTATAGATGACATTAAATGAGGACTTACTCTGTGTGTGTGCATAGATATACATTTAAAAAGGCAAAAAGCTTATCAAAAAAAACAATAAATACATCTAGCGGACAAAATTCTACACTATGGTTTGATTTATTATGTACATGTAATATACACCAAAGGTCAGCATTAATACATGTGATATTTTTATTAATTCATGAGTTTCATCTGGGACTCCATCTACAGGAAGCAAGTTATTATAGTATGATTTAACCTTTCATGTGGTTTGGGAAGACGATCTCGATGAAGAATAAATGTTTGCCTTAGTATAAGTCTATACATCCCTGTCTTTTTGGTGCCTGCCATATCTGTTGTCCTCCGTGTTTCAGTTCACGTTTCATAAACATGATAGCTCAATGTGTCTGCAAGCACTTTACACAATGATTTAATATAAATGCTGGCTATCATGGCTACAATGGTGGTTCTTGGCATGTGAGTCTAGTTAATACATATTTTATTTGCTAATGTTTGCCATGAACATTATCTGACCTTCAGCATTTCATTATCTGGATCCTTATATAAGTAAGAGAAAGAAAGATCACTGACTGGAGTTAAATGTAAATTGTGGCCTAAGACAGAGATTTCTCATTTCTGTTGACCCCTCCTAACTCTTGGGAAACATGGATACTCAAGAAATCTTTCTTGGGAGAACAAATGAGTGAATAAATGGCCATAGCTGAGCACAGGAGGAGAGGAACAGGAGGCCTTTTTGCTAGCTGGAGCTCCACACCTCTTGCTTTTATCAAACATGAAGAATGGAAAGAGATTCAAAAGCTGCCTGGGGCCCCCAGTCTTCCTAGGTATGTGAATCCACAGAAAACGCCTGTGTATTTTTTCCAAAGAAATAACTTACATGACATGCTCAAACAGGTCTAAATAGAACCCCCATGTGTTAAGAATCTAGGAGTTCTAAGAAGATCTAGCGAAAGAAGAGTCACATGGGACAGGAGAAGGAAAACCATGACATTCTCTGAAAAGGTCAGTATGAAAATAAGAAAAGAGGCTCCATTTATTTATACTCTGTAACTACTTCCTGCTTACAGAGACAGCATACAACATTCAGAGACTAAAGAAGAGCAGTATTTAAAAAAAAAAAAAACAAAAAACACAGTTCTATGGAAAGTTTATTTTACATTTTTGTAGGTATGGTAATCAAAACAATAAAGAGAATGCAAGTCAGAATCCAGACATTGGGCCCTGGTGAGGTGCCACTGAAAAAAAGCATATCTGGAGTTATTTCTCAAAGCATCACACTGGACTTGGATAAAACAACTTACGTTGTTTTAATAAAAAATAGTTATATTTAATAAACAAGGCCACATACTATACCGATCTTAACCTGAAATACTCTGCTTTTTAGATGTATATGATAGTAATACAGGACATTCTAGATCAAGAAACTTCACTGAAAACTGTGAACATTTCAATTTTATATTAAGACTTAAGCAACCTTGGAAAACCCCTATAACGCTCCGATTAGGGAAGAGATTCAAGTAAGTTTAGTTAGTCCTTGAACAATTCAAAACCTAATTTTACTGATGGAGAGAAGACTTCTTCTCGAGCTATGAAATCAAAAGTCATTCAGTCAGAGGAACTCTGTAAATTGTGGCTTTCATGCACATGGAAATAATCTTAGACCTTAATATTTTTATCCCATGAAACTGTCTAGCAAATTGTAATGTCCAGAATAAACAGGATCTGAGTGTTAAAGCTACAGCATTACATATTCTACATACAATGTCTGTCCACATTAAAAAAGAAAAAATTGAAGAATTGACATAATGTTTTTATAAAGCCCACATCAAAACGGTCGTTGCCCTAGTCATATCATTAGAGAGAGGGCTACCCTCTGGTTTAGCTTCCCTGGCTAATCTTGGTTACTTAAGGGATGAATGCTGCTGTCACAGGGTTGGGTGGCCTCACTGGGAATGAACCACTGGCCGCTAAGTTGCGAACATGGTGGGGACTCAGGATTCTGCAGATGGAGAGAGCTGAGCAGAGATCGTATCCACGCAAGGAGTCGCTTGCTCTTCCTGTTATTCCGCCCAAGACAAAAATGAAGAACTATGAGTTCACCAGCTTCACACTGCTCCCAAGAATGCAAGCAGGCATCTAGAGACCAGACAGACAATGGACTCAGCAAGTAGAGAGCCAGAAGATAATATAAAGGTATCATGTGAATCTGAGAAGTTTTACTTTATTCTGGATTCCAGTAGACCTTGTAAATCACACTCACCTTTCTCCTTACATCAGAATGTCGTTTCAGAGGAAGAAGCAAGGAAAGGGGTAAATACATGAGACACTGGTCATTTTATCCAAATGGAAGAATGAACACCATCTGAGAAAGACGGCTTAAATTATCAGCCCTGACAGCTTCAAACTTGATCAGACATTTAATTAATTTCTCTTCCTTACCTTCATTCACTACTGATTGAAGGTTCAGAAGGAAGACAAGATGAGCTGCAACCAAAATGAAAAAAGTAAATTATATTTTCAGTTTATGTACAAGTTGTATTGGGACTGAAATTTTGAAACTAGCTATACTTGAGAGATCCTAGATTTTCACATGCCTTCAGTCAATGCCCCAAGGAAATGTAAGAAATTTCACATACCAATCTCAGAAAAAGGGGAGAAGTAACATTGAACAAGTATTGGTTATAATATGTCAAAGTAATCTTCTTCAATACCTGCTATGCCACATACCTTTAACTCCAGAGGATTAGACCTCTCTTAAGGATGGATTTCTCATAGCCTTTTCTTTGTGTCTGGGAGGGATCCTTGCTGCACAAGGATGGATCCCGAGCTTTACTGCAAATAATCTTGAGTTCAAGTTCCTGAGCCAGTTCACGAGCCAATCTCAACAGGGGCACAAATAAAGCCAGTTTCTCTCCCCAGAAATTTGGAATTTGGAACAGTGGAGCCCACTTACTAGGAACTATTGGAACTGAGTGATGTTAACATCAACACAGCAGAAGACATGCGAATATTATATGTCTTCCCAGAAGACCTAGAAGCTGGCTGCCTTTCTCCTCCTCTAACTTCGTCAACTCCTTAGGTTTAGTACCTCGAAATACCACAATTTCCCCCTTCTGCTTAAGTTTTCCAGAGTTTATTTCTGTTGTTTTCAATTTAAAAGAATCTTATGTGCTGCCAACAGATATGTGAAAAGGAAATTCTTAGAAATCAGTGCAACATCCTAGACATTCGATCACATGGTATAAGGAAGAAAGTATAGAGACCGTAAAGACCCAGTCTTGCACTTGTGTCCACGTCTGGAAACTGAAAGGCTGTTGAATTTGGTTCTGGTCACATATGATCATGATGTCAGCCAGAAGTTCTCTAGAACGGCACCTGGATGTTTTCAGGAATGCAAGAGTTTATAGCACAAGGATGCCATCTTGTAGAATTAATTGTTCCAGAGCATGTCCATAGAATGATTTCCAGAAGGTATGCAATACTCCATCTATTCCATTAGCTTGTTTATTTATGTAAAATATGTATCAAGTATCATGAATATAAACAGAAAACAAGCTTAAAATTCAAGATAAAATTCAAATGAATCAAGAAGCAGCACAGCATTCGAGGATAAAGGCAGAACCAAGCCACTAGTATAGGGATCTAGGTACAGTAGAGATCCAATTATTTCCTAAACAGAGACCAGTGAGAGGGTTTTGGAACACTGGAGGAAAATGAGTAGAAATCTCAATTTTTAAAACATAAATTATTTTGAAGATTTGTGCTAAAGCATGGCTATTTTGACTATTCCAATAAATAAAATTGGTGATGTAACCTCAGTATAAAAAAGGACAGTGTCATGAGTGAGGCATAAATAAAGACTTGATTTTCACCTGTTTAACTACTACCTTGTAATATTTTATGGAACTGCACAGAAACAGCAATTATTAATATTAACATCAATGGTTTTATTAAATTAATGATCATTGGAAGATGATATATTATCAATGAGTGTTTTCATAAACCAAGAAAAACACTTTCTTAGTCCATAGCATGTAAGGATAATATTATAAAAGAACTAGTATAGAAATAGACAACTTTGGGGAAAAGTTGTTTTAATGGTTTGTTCTGTGTCTGTGTAAAGGGCAAAAGAAGGTGAATTTAGCAATACCATTATCACCCACCTGCATTAAGCATGTATTTATTCCCCTCTAGTCCATTACAGACTGCTGTGCTTTTCACTTATAGACTCTTTTGATTATTAAAAACTATTTAAATCTTTTAATATTATAAAATGTTGATAAAGAGAATAGTATATGTGTGAATTGACATATTTTTCAAAGAAGTAACTGTCTATGGTCTAGGTAAATGATGACTAAGCGTGGCTTTTTAGTTTTATTGTATTTTTTTATCAGCTATCTATTAGTATTTGGAGAGTGTAAACACTGATGAGGGTGAAGAACTAGGTGGAACAAGGGGATAGAGCTTGAAGTAATGGGATGAAATTAAGAAAAGGGAAATTTAGGTTGATTACTAATTACCAATTGAAAATCTTCTTAACATTGAGGTCCATTAGACTGTAGGGTAATCTTCTAAGGAAGTAGTGGGAATCCCATTGCTTAGCTGTTTAAAATTAGAGTGGACAGAGCACTATCAAGAACACCCCGTGGTGAACGAACCACCCGTTGTGTGGAATGAGAGAGTTCACCTTGGTTGCCTTTATAGGCTCACACGCCTGCACGATCTTGGGAGAGGTGGGGATGAAACCACCCAGTCGGCCCTTGTGCTTTTCATCTGGAACAGTCTCCCCAACACTTCAATAGAAACCCCCAAGAGGAGCTGGTGTTGGCAGCAGAGACTTTTCTGAGACTTACGTTTGCAATCTAGGAAGATGACAGATTTCTGAGAATCAGAGAAACCAAGATCCTGTGTCATTAGTACTCTGACTTTCAGTAAAGTCAAAATTGGAGCGACCAGGCAAGTGACATTTAAATAATACTGCTATCATGATATTGGTGGAGGTATATGTTCTCTCATTCTCGAAAGACATAGAGATAGAGGAAATGAGAAATGAGAAAGAACTAGAAACTGCGCGAGAAATGATCTGAATAGCAATTGGTTAGCATTACAGCGGGTTCCAGGGTCTTATAAAAGTAGTGAGCAGCAATTACATGAGAAAAACGGGTATTTCCTTTTGTTCCCTGGGAGCCCCTCACTGTACCTGGAAGTGAATTTCAGAAATGAGTTTTTTACTTAACGAGAACATTTCTGGATATTAATATGTTAGGGAAGATACAGCTATTTCTTCTAATTTTAATAAAATATTATTTTATATGTTTTGTTAGGGATTCTGTCAATCATAACAAAATAAGAAATAATATTATATCCACGTGATATTAGATTAATCTCCTCTCAGATTCTCTGTCTATTCTGGCTAGAATAAACATAGCCGGCCTCACAAAGCCAGAAAGAAGTGAGGCATGAGATAATATACATCTCTACATAAGTTGCCAAACTGAGTGAACAGTAGGATAGAGACATGAATGATGAAAATCAGGCATCCAGCACGTAACATCCTGTCATTGCTAGAAGTGATGTAGAGGAGGCTAAATGTCATGAGAAGGCAAAGAGAGTGTGTGCCCTGAAAGTCTGTATTCTCCTCAACCAAGTAGAATGTCAACAGACCCCTGGCTTCTTTCAACTTTACTGTTTTCCTTTCCAGTAGCCAATGGTTATGGGTAATCCTTGGTCTTCAGAGAAGGTAATTTGGGGCAAGAGAAGATAAGTACAATGCAGGGTTTCAATTTCTCTTCTGAAAAATGTGTGTGCAAGAAGGGAGAGAGTTAGGAGAAAAGATTAAAATGGTATCTTATATATTACATGTGCTGTTCTAGTTTCCCATTTCTTCTTTATGGTAAATTCTTTCTGTTTTTATAAGTTTAATGTTTTACTTGATTACAAAATCACTGTAGTCTAAGTCAGTCAATAAAAATAAAAATATCTCACTCCTACCAACTGGTTTCACACATGAAATGAACATTTTCCAAGAAAAAAAAATTATGTTTTTCCCTTGTAGGGAAAAATTTCTTTAGAAACATGTAATTGGGCACAAGGAAATGTATGTTTCAGAGTTCAAACACTACCCATTGTTTCGACTTGCTGCTTGAAACATTCGTATGATGCTTATTTAGCAGGAATGGTATCTGGTAATAACCTGGGTTCTCAGTTGTGAGCTCAAGGTTATGACTAGTTGGCAAATCTGTGCTAACCGCCAGGCCTCAGTCAAGGCCAAGTGGCACTGCTGATGGTGGGCCCCCCTCAAGAGTGCCAGGGCCTGCAGCAGAGCTTTCCCAAAGAAAAATACCAAATTAGAGGGGAAATACAAAACATCACATCCATTTCTTTTCTCCATTCTTGGCCAACCTGATGAGAAATGTCGATAGTCAACAAACAAAATTTTCTAGATGAAAAACCAAGTGATTTGTTTTCATGAGAGTTATTGCTTCTGGTCAAGATTATAGCCTCCCAAAGAATGTGTGTGCTGATGATCTGTAAAGTTGCCAGTTAGGGTGTCTCAAAGTCACAACATGGAATTTGAGCAATGCTATTCATCTGAAATAAATACCCAAAAGTTTTCACTAGAGAAAAAGCAACACTTCTAAAATTACTTCAGAGTCATTCAAACTTACCTTGAAAGATGAGTATATATAGTATTAAAATATCCAAATTCTCACTTCTTAAGTTCAATTAAGGGGATAACGTTGCAGTTTACTTTTAAGATGATAATACTTCATATGTAAATATAATTTCAAAGCACTTTCATGCACATTATTTAATTTTATCTTTTAAGAAATATTCAATTTCTATTGCCAGAAAAACAATTTAATTTAATCATAACTTAGATTCATTTAACCAACTGGTAAACGAGGTGAAGCTGTACATCAATAAAACACACATACAATAATAATCTTGGTCATAATAATAGATTGTAACAGATCATGACTGCTTAATGTGTTTTGAATTATATTTACTGAAGCAGGCTTTCAAATGGGACTGGAATATTCATATCTCATAAAAATTATGAATCTTTCTTTGGAATAGAGATTAGAAATACCCTAATACTTGTTTTGTTGGACAGCACTGTTTAGATTCTATTTTTTAGGAAATAATTTATGTTCCAGTCAATCCTTTGGAGCTCTGGCTTCTCCCAGTTATTCGCTTCCACTCTAGACAAAGTCCTGGCTGAAGCAGAATTGGGTCTGGGGTTTGTGTGCTCTCCCTCCTCCCTTCTCCCTTCTCCCTTCTCCCTTCTCTCTTTATCCTTCTCTTTCTCTCTCTCTCTCTCTCTCTCTCTCTCTCTCTCTCTCTCTCCTCCTTTTTCTCTTTGATAATTTCCTCAACTTTAACAGCTGATGCTTAAAATGATTCAACCATGTACTCATGCTCAAGTCCCACTATCTAAAAAGGTTCCAGTAGTTTCACTCTTCCTTGAAAACTTTTTGCAGAATTTCTCCCATATGACTCTGAGAAGATGAGCAGCAGGCAAAAGAAAGAAAAAAACAATAATAATTCCTATGTAAATATAGACCTGCGCTCAGTGTGAGCATATCTGTCTGATGGAGGTTCAGAGACGTCACTCTATGGTTTCTGAAACACAATGGAATGGGAGAGGCAGAGCTGTAGGCTGGCTCCTAAGAAGCCCTGCATCCACGTTCAGCAAAGCCAGTCTTCTGAGCATTCCAGCACTCAGTCCAGCTTTGCTCCAGTCCTGGGAGGAAGGCAGGCCAGGTGAGGAAAAGACAAGGGTCAATCTCAAAGTCATAGAATCAGTAAGAAACATTAATCAGGATCCAAAACAAGTGTTCTGATGTTAGCCTACTTGTTAGCTTAGACCTTGCTTAACTTGGCCAAAACAGGGACTTCTACTTTGATTGACAAGGGAGGGTTTGAGTTAACATTTCAAAAGCAAAGGAGAGAATAGCATATTAATTGTAAAGTTCAGAAACTCTCCTTAGTCAAGTTTGCATTCCTATCCCATTGAATTAAGTGGTGTAATGGTAAATGTGAGGGAGGAAGAACACAGAAACAGAAAAAGTCCACAAGTTAAACTGGTTTACAAATAAGGCTAAATATATTATGTAATTCTACTGATAAGATATACATATGACATATGTATAAAATACCATCAGTAGCCCCAAAAGATCATGCTTCGTAAGAGTTCTTATCAGTTCCTCATCTTAAATCACCATTGGCATCAGGGTCAACTGCATAATTTGGGAGACCCAACGCAAAAATGAAAACTGTGGGGCCTTTGTTGTTAAATGATCAAGAATTTCAAGACGATGACAGCAAGCATGGGGCCTTGTATGACTGCACAAGTCTCATACCCATCAAGGAAGCCTTGATTGGCGTTGACTTTTCTGCATGTTATCTGGTTCTGCTTCAAAAGGCCCAGATTTCAGCACGATGTAAAGGAAAACTATCTAACAATTGGGGCTGTTTACAAATAGGGCAGACTGCTTTGTTAAGCAGGGTTTGTCCTTCAGGGGAATGTTCACACAGGACCTGGGAAACCATCCGTCATAAATATTGAAAGAGGAAGTGATTCCTATATTAAGACAGAGCCAGGCTGACTTAGAGGCCCTTTTTCATTGAGTCAGATGATTTTCATTTCCTTCAGATTTTTGGGACAAGCCCCTTTATATGATGATTAAAACCACCAGCAAGCACACCAAACTTTTTGACACTTTCACTTTAAAGCGATACGATCAAATCTTAGTGCCACAAAATCTTGGCATTATGGTCATTTGACATAAGAAAAAGTGGCTGGAGATACCTGGGCGTTAAGAGCATCTGTGTGACTCCTCTCAGCATAAAAAAAAAAGAAAAAAGCTTATTAATAAACAGGAAAAACAGGCAAGGCTGCTTGGATATTTCATCACTTCAAAATCCATGTGTCCATCAGTGCTATGAAAAGCTTATAGTCCATCCCCTTACCCACCAAGTTTCACAGCCAACTTTTTCTGGTCACTGTAAGATTTTGGGAAATGTGGTGTCATAAAAAAGAGAAGCTAAAGTAAGAAGTTACTAAGGAAGTATTTGAAAGTATCGGAGCCATAATGCAAAGTAAAATGATACTGTACAGCTAAAAAACAGCTAACATGGAATTCCATGCCTTCTTGAGTTGATCAACAGAGAAACCAGCCCACAAATATAGTACAGCGGAAAAACTATTCAGATTCTCAACTCTCATTGCATTCAAGGACCAAAGAAACAAGGGGAAAATGAAACTTCCAAAGTCCTGTTCTTTTGCCTAAGTAACAGAATCAGTGACAATATTAAGGTCGTGCATTTTTATTGAATCCCTCTAGGCTGTTCAGCTACTTTAAATCTACTTAACGTTAGTTAAATGTATTTTAGCTAGTAGTTAGGTCAATGTGTTCTTGTTTCTTTCCCAGCTCTCATCCGTGGCATTTACCATTGCCATGTTGTTCATAAACTAAGGATGGCATTGGTTTCTAGCATCCTGGATTTTTGTTGAGCAAAGCAGCATGGTGTATCAAAGGCATGTCAAGAGATGTGACGTAAATGGAAATCGCAGGGTATCATAATGCAGCACAACAGGTGCACAAAATAGATGTTTAAAATGGTTTCTATTATTTGGCTTTTTTGGAATCAAATCAGAATCAAGAACAATAGTGGCCATTTCAGATAAATTACTTCTGCACATTCTTGCAGATTGAGCAGCTGTAAAGGAGGGGAGGGGGAAGTTGGGGGTGCTTGCTATTTGGAAGGTGGATGCGAATACATTTGTAATGTGTATACAGTATATTCAGTATATTAAATTTTTGTCTTTCTTGTGCAATGATAAAAGTAGTTTCCTTCCCAATAGTGCACGTTTCATTAATACCGTATTTTAATAATTAAATACCACAACTCTGGAGGCAATAGCTAAGATAAAAGTTTGCAAACAATCCATTATTTTTCTCAGACAGCCCTTCTGAAGAGCCCATGGAGATGCAGTTTAATGATTTAATTTCTAAAATGTGTTGTTTAATAAAACCTTGGTTGTTTGTGCACTTTTATTCTAGCGAGCGGTATCCTTTTTTTTGTCAGGTGTGGTGTTATTAATGGTAGGAGGTGGGGTGAGGGGCCGATGCTCCCCGCTGCACATCATCATCCACCTCTGCCCACTCTCTGCTTATTTTTCTTGTGTTACAGTTACTATTTGTAATTTTTAATGTTGAGAAGGGAGAGGTTTGTTGTCTTTTTAATCCTCTCTGTTAGCATATTCTATTTTATTAGGCATAATTCAGAGGGAGAGAGAGAAAGCGAGGCAGATACTGGTTAAGAGGGATATATAATTGGGTGTAGTGGGATTAAACTATTATTAGTGTACACTCTTAATGGACGCCCCATAAAGAACCCATGGCAAAGGCATTAATGAGTTATGAAGAAAGAGTAGGCAAGCCGAACAGTGTTTCCATTATTACAATTCTACTTATACACAAATTGTTTAGCAACCACTTTAAAGGAACACCAGACTCCTCGTGTATTTAAGCAAAGAAATGTTTCTTCGGAATCGTCTGTTCTTTTTAAATCTTTAACTTCCAATTTTCAGGATCGTTCTACATGCCAATCCTGATATTTAGTTTGGCCCCAACATCAAGCCTTGAATATTTTTTAAAAATTCTTTGAAAAATTTAAGTCTAATGGAGCAATATATAAATGTATATAAAAACATGTCCTCTTCTTTGATTAAAAAAAAAAAAGAAAGAAAGAAAGATATGTGAACACTAATGCCCCCAGGTGATGAGAGTGTGAAATAAGATAAAGAACATTATTTTTTTTTGATATGAATATTCAAAAGTTAAAGAAAAGGTTAAATGTGAAAATTATAATGTGCTTTTATGTCACACTTAAAAAAACAGAGTCACATCCTTTTGCTGTTGTTCTTGTTGATTTCACAGGTGAAAATCAAAGAGAAAGTGAAAGTGTATAGGGCTCACAGATGTATTAGATAACGTACTTACGTTTATTTGACAGTGTACTCTTTGGTTTAAGCATGTATCTGATGGATTACTCACCACTTAAATTTGTGTAAATATGTACAGTAACTCTTTTACTCCTATCATTTTTCCCACTCTTTTTCCCTCTTAAAATAAAGTAGGATTTTCCCCTTCTAAAGAAACATAGTATAGATTTGGTGACCACAGCAGAGAAGCTAAGGCGTTCAGAGTTATTTCTATATCGTGTTTTTCAAACCTCACAGGTTTTTGATAAAACTTTTATTTTAGAGAGAATTACTATGACACTGTTCTCTATATAATTCACAGGAGTGAGTGTTTGTAAAATGCTTTCTCCCTAATATAATCATCATTCCACATAATGATGATTATTTTGAGGCTTCTTTATTTTAAACTTGTAAAGGAATTAGTACTTGAAGCCCTGTTCGACTGTAAAGTTTGGAATAATATGATTTTCCAAGTGAATATATTTTTAAAAACCATTTAAATTCTGTGGTTAGCTGTATTTTTTATAAAGCCTGTCTACCTTTCTTCTGTGGAAATCTGTCCAGCGTTTGTAACTTGGAATGTTTTTGCAAAATACGAAGGGACCAAGGATAGTGTCCCGATGGAAACAGCTACCTCCCTAAATGGGATGTTTATGCAAGCAGTTTCACACGATAAGGTTTGCAGTGAAGGGAGAACACATCCAAGACCTAGGATTTAACCTTCCAAAGATGCAGTTTCATTTTTTGATGTATCTTTTCACTTTTATAAAATGGGTTTCAGTTCTCATACATCAACTACTAGGCAGAGAAATGAAAAGTTCTTTGCATTAGAAATAGTATCCTAAGGTATATGAAAACTTGGGGTTGGAAGTAATTTTCATTTTTTTCCATTCGTTTTTATTGCTTTCCAAAGTGAAAACTCCATAGACTCTGAAGCCAAAAGGCCTTTTGAAAAATGCCACTTTCCGATTTCAGCCAACAGCCACAGCTGAACAGACAAGGGAGGGTTCTAACAAGACAGTTGCTTGCTGCCGGCTACAGTCCCCACTTTTGTTTCCTATGGAAACTAACACGGGGCAATTTGAAAGAGTGATTATTTTAAGGCTCCACTGTCTTTCCTGATCCAGTGTCTACAGTATTTTCACAGAAAATGGGAGCAGGAAAAGCAGGGGGAGATGTCAGACCTTGTCAGTTTCAGCTGTGGTTGTTGGCAGAGAGCTGAATGTTCTAGCTTTTCAAATAAGCTACAGAAATCTCTGCTCTTTTTAACTTTTAAAACAAAAATGTTAGTTTAATATCGACTTCACCTTTACCTGTCTCTTCTCTATCTTCTTTTTGCATTCTGATTTTTAGGGAGAAAACCCTGGCAAAATAGTTTATTTGAGCAGTTATGAGAGGAAATCATGCTGCCAAACTTTGTTCCAATAAATAACCCATGAATAATGGATTCTCTCTAACCACAGGACACTGTATTTGTGAATGTAGGGGAGTGGTTTATCCAATGGGCGGTTTATTCAGACCCTGGGTTTTCTCTATTGTTTCCTTCCCAATGGACATTTCATTTCTAAATCTCACCTTTTAGAAAAAGAAAGCAGAGGTACAATACATATTAGTTGCTCAAAAAACACGAATTATTATAGACCATAATGCTAAAACTGACGAGTTAATAATTAGATTGTCCTCGTATGAATAAAACCTATCCTGTCCTCCAGTACTAGCTATTTCTTTAGTATCCTCTAATGATTTAACAAAAGACTCTGTTTAAATGTTACAAATTCAATATATTATCAATTTTTCATTCCCCATGATGACCGATATCTTTAAATCACTTTTTAAATGAGTAGTTTAAGTGAGTTTAATGGAACTCTATTTTGAGATGTCAGAATATATAATTAAATAAAGGAATGGTGTTTTTCGGTGCTTTATCTTATGGAAAAAGGAATTTTTATGATTATGCCATCAATAGCATCTATTATAATTATATATTTTCTATGCACCACGCACTTGACATGCGTTGTCCCAATTAATTCTCCCAACGACGCTTTGAGGTACTTACTATTATCCTTATTTCACAGACAGGAAGGCTAGGGCTGGGTTAAATAACTTTACAGTGTCACACAGTAAGAGATGGAATGGTATGCAAACCCACGTCTTTTGGACTCAGAACATATATTCTTAACAATTGTGCTATATCACATTTTTTTAGCTCCACTTGCTCACACAGGGGAGGAGGGAGGGTGGCAAATGACATAAAATGATTGTCGGTGTAGACAAATACAGCACCCAAAATTGTAAAGCTGACACATTGGAGGGCTCAGTAGATATACTCGTTATGGTGCTGCAAGGTAATTAGGAAGAATGAAAGCTGTTCACAGAACGAGCTATAAATAGAGATTTTGTTTGTCTTCTCACTTTGAAGCTCCCAGCATCTCCAGCCAGCCTTAGTGTCAGCAGCTTTCCACCCTGCTCCTCCGTGAGCATGTAGAAGGAAGCCATTCCAGTTCACCACTGCTCTTTTCCAAAGCTGCCCCAGCCCAAGAGTCTCAACTTGAAGCTGAGAGGCTGGAGAAATTTAGAAGACATGTGACCTCAGAGACATGTTCATCAAATCCCTGGCATCCAGGAGAGAGATTACATTTGTGTCAGGGAAAGGGGTGGGCCCAGATATTTTCTCTATTTTCCAAGGACATGGTTCCACCTCCATATACACATACACACCCTGAACAGACCGTTTCTGTATTGTTTCAGAGTTGAGTATACCACATTCTTAGGGTCCCTCAGCTCAAATTGCTACTATGTCATTGATAAGAAACAAAGGGCATACCTCCTACAAATCAGAGTTAGTGCAATGAAAATTCAGATATCTGTGAGCTTTAACAATTGATATAAATGTTTATTTACAGTCTAAACGAAGACCCCAAATTATTTCCCAGGTCGAAATAGGTGGAAAGGGAGAGGAACTCAGGTGTTATC
>NW_011888941.1:2741087-2761526 GCF_000151845.1 Pteropus vampyrus
TGCTAATTCTTTAATAATTACATGGCTTCTATTTTAAATTTGTTTTTGGAGCTTACATTTAATGCTGTCTTTTTTTTTTTTCTTTGAGACCCATCAATCTTGAAGTACATTCTTTTTTGTTGTCATTTAAGAAATACTCAAACTCTGTGTCAAAAGTATATTTTTTTCATATTCTTAAAATTTTAGTTTCTTTTTCTTTTCTTTCTTTTTTTTTTTTTTACAATTAAAGTACTTATCTATCTGGGATATTTTTTGAAAATAGTGTGAGGTAGGAATCTAATTTTATCTTCTCCTCCCAGTTTTTTCTGTACAACTTATTGTGTGTGTGTGTGTGTGTGTGTGTGTGTGTGTGTTACATGCCACTGAGTTGGCTCTGACTCCTGGCAACCCTATGAATACGCCTCCAGTATCCTGTCCTCAACGGGCCTGCTCAGCCCCTGTAGACTCGGGACTATGGCTTCTTTGATGGAAGGAATCCATCTCAAATTTGGTTTCCTATTGTCTGCTGCCTCTTTTTCTCCCAGCATTATCATCTTTTTCTAAAGAACCCCGTGCCTGTGTTCTCATGATGTGCCTGAAATAGGACAGCTTCCATTTTGACATTTTTGCCTCCAGTAATGTCTCATCCCAGGCTTTCTTTGCTCTAGGACCCCCTTGTTCATCCTTATAGACTCTCAACATTGTATTTTGAATAAATCAGTTTTTTTTTCCTATTGGCCTCTTCGCTGTCCCATTTCTGCATCTATACACGGTAATTGGGATGATGAGGGTGTGGGTGGTCTAGTCTTGGTCTCTAATGACACATCTTTGCTCTTCATAGTCACTCCTGATTCTCTCAATGCTGCCTTTCCGAGTCTCGGGCTTCTTTTGATTTCTTGGCTGCAGTCTCCATTATGATGGATGACTGAGCTAAGGTAAGCAAAGTCTTTAACAATTTCAGTATCTCCATTGTCTTTGTTAAAGTTATGTATTTCTTTTGTAGCAACCATTTATTGACAAGTCCATTATTTCTTCTCATTTGTCATTCCAGCTCAATATAGGAACACTATTATGAGCTCCTGTGTGTATAAACACATACAAACACACATATACTCAGGAACAGATATTAAAATAGATATTGAATAGCTATAGATAATATAGATTCTATAGATGGTATAGATATAGATATAAATAGATAAAGATGTAGATAGACATAAACTCGTATGTGTTATGATAAAGATGTAGATAGACATAAACTCGTATGTGTATATATCCGAGTCCCTGATTCTTTTCTAGAAGTCAATTTATTTATTTTTCCTAGATCATCACCATAATTTCATCCCTATGGCTTTATAATAATCCTCAATACTTGTTTTTTTTCTTTCCATTATTATCCTTGTATGACTATTCCTTTTGTCTGCATGATTTTAAATTTCTTCTTATACTTCTCTGCTTACTTTATGGTTTAATTTTTTTATTCCTGATGAAGCCCTTCTTCAGTGATGGCTATGAATGGTAGACACTGAATCTTTGTCTGAAACCATCTAAATTTCAAGTCGTCTCAATGATATTATCTGCATTTGGCATTCTATACTGACAATTTAGTTATGATCCTCCAGTCTACGTAAGGTTCTATTCTTTACTTTTGGCACCTAAGGAATTTGTACTTTAGAGCTCAGCTATTTGTCCCAGGTGGGCGTTCACATTATCTAACCTATCATCATACTGAACTAGAAATCTAAGAATCCCCTTATCAAGTCTTAGCCAGGTGCCATGTTGCAAGTGGAATCATGACTTTAATTTCCATGTGTATTATATTCCACTTATAAAACAATGACTGGATTTTTGGTCCATGGCATTCACTGACTGTTGACAGAATTCAAGGGTTAAGAAGCAGTACACTTCAGGACATGACCTTAAACCCCCTGTGGACATCTTAATCATAGGTCTCTGGGCATTGATGCTATCCTTGTCTTTTGATCCAAGTGGTGCATTAGGTCTCTGGAAATAGGAGCATGGCCTACTCCACTTGATATCTTTACAACTCAGAACAATGCTTGACACACAAGGAGAATTTTTTGAACTCTTGCTGAATAAAGGAATAATGTAGAGGCAGGGAGAAGCAACAGGAGTAAATCAATACAAATCAAGCAAGATTCATAAAGCACTGTGTTTATACTTATATTCAGAAAGTTACTTCAGATGGGGAAACTCTGTTTGAGTTTAAAACTGAATTTTTTTGAAGAAGGATATTGAAACTAAGATACTTCTTTTGTTGAGAAAGAAAATGTTAAATCGTCCATGGACAGAGAACTATATTTAGAGAGTGATTTGCAACAGAAAGGGGAGACTAGTTCAGAGAAATGGATTAGTATTAGGAGGAAAAAGGGGGCATTTTCAAATTGTAGAGGCTTGCAAAATGGATTCTACTTAGGAATTCTGATACAATTTACATAGGAATTTGAATCTGAGAAGTATTATAGACATAGTAAGTCAGAGGAATTATTTAAGTATTATACATAGAATATGAATACACCTTAATCGAGAATCATCAATATTGTTGTATATATCAAGAGCTCTTTTTTTTTTTTAATTGCTGAGTGCTATTCCACTGTTTGAATATACAATGTTTTGTTTGTCTATGAAATACTTTATGGATATTTGGATTATTTTCAGCTTTGAGGTATTGCAAATAAACCTGGAAAAGAAACATTCATTTACAGGGTTTTGTATGAACTAAAGTTTCCATTGTTGTTTTATTTCATAAATACTAGCAGTGAGATGGCTGGATCATATGACAGAAGTTTGTTTACCTTCTATGTCAAACTACTTTCCAAACAGTGGTACCATTTTACATTTCCACCAACAGGCTATGAGTGTGCTAGTTTCTCCACGTCTCCATCAACATGTCTAATTATCAGTGTTTTTAATTTTAGCCATTCTAATATGAATGTAATGGTATCTTGTGGTTTTAATTTGTATTCTCTAATCATTAATGATATTTGGCATCATTTTATGTGCTTATTCATAATCTATATATCGTCTATGGTGAAGATACATGTGTTTATTTTTATGTGCTTATTTGTCATCTATCTTCTGTGATAAAATGTTTATTTAAATATTTTGCTAATTTAATTAATTATTTTTGTTTTCTTATTATTGAGGTTTGAGAGTTCTTTATATTCTGGATACAAGTCTTTCTTTCAGGTATATGTTTTGAAAATATTTTCTCCAATATGTGGTTTGTCCTTGCTTTCTATTAATAGTGTCTTTTGGAGAAAGGAAGTTTTTAATTTTGAGGTCCAATTTAAATTTATCAGTTTTTTCTTTATATATAGATAGTGATTTTGTTGCTGTATCTAAGAAATTTTAGCTGGGTAGTCTCAAAGGTTTTTCTCTCATGTTTTCTTCTAGAGTTTGTATAGTTTTAAGTTTTAGATTTAGTTCTAAGATACATTTTGAGTTAATATTTTCACATGATGAGATTACATGCGTCAAAGTTCACTTTTGGTTATGAATATCTAACTGTTTCTGCACCATGTGTTGAAATGTGTACATTGTTTAGATACATAGAATTTTCCTTTTAGCTTTTTAATTCAGTTAAACATATCAATCATTTTTGTTTTGTTTTGTCTTTTGCTTTTATGCTTAGAAAACCCTTCTCCAAACAGAGATCAAACAAATTACGTTTTCTCCAGAGTTTTTAAATTTCTTCTTCATCTCTTTTTTTCTATTCCATGTTTTAATCCAATTGGAATATACTGTGACAAAGACTGAGATTATATATATATATATATATATATATATATATATATATATATATATATAATCTTAATTAATTAGAATGCTAGATGTTTTCTTACACCAAAATGGTTCCAACTGGTTTTAAAGTTTGCATAAAAAAAGTAAAACTGAAAGAACAAGAAGAACACGTAAGTTTTGGTTGAGATGCAGTGGAACTGAGACATGAGCTATTATTACATAAACAAGATATAAAAATTGTAATATAATATCAAATATAAATGTGATGCTAATATATTTGGAAATATTGAAGAATTTAAGAAAATATAAAATGACAAAATTGGCTGAAAATTTGACAAACCGAATATAATAATAAACATAGAAGAAATTGGAGTCATTTTCAAAGAATTATCTCCATGGAATGCTGTAGGTTCAAATAGTGTTATGGGTGAATTATTTTGAAAAATTCAAAGAGGTTCCATGGTATATAAATTGAACCAGAGCATAGAAAAAGATGAAAGGTTTCCTGGTTACATTTGCAAAGCTCATACAAAAAACAAAACTATAGTCTAGTATCAGTCGTGCTTATGGATATAAAAAATCCTAAACCATATTAGAAAGTGAAATCAATAAAATCTAGGAGTACAAAGAAAAATTAATATGCCATACTCAATTTGGCTTTTATTCCGGGATGTTATGGATGGCCCATTATGGGAAATCTATTAATATTAAATCAATGGAGAAAAACTATATGATTACCACAAAACATTTCCAAAGATCTATTTTCAAAGTATTTTTCATTTTGATATAATTGTAGATTCACACCTAGTTGGCAGAAATAATACAGAATAATGATAGGGAAATAATAGACTTGGTTTTTCCAGTGTAATATTACATAAATATAGTACAATATCATAACCAAGAAATTTATATTGATGGAATCTATTAATGTTATTCAGATTTCATCAATTTGCATACATTTGTTTTTGTATGTTTAGTTCTATGCAATTTTATTACAAGTAAAGACTCACAAGACAAGTATAGATCACCACAGTCAAGGATCCACCTTGAGGGCTCCTTATGCTACCTTTTATAGGCACAGACACCTCCCGTGTAACCACTAATCAGTGCTCTATTTCTTTGATTTTATCTTTTTATTTTCAAGAGTTATGTAAGTAGAATCAAATATGTAACCTTTCTGAGAGTAACTTTTATTCACTCAATATAATGCCCCTGAGATTCATCCAAGTTGTCATTCGTATCAATGGTTTGCTTCATTTTATTGCTAGGTATCATTCCATGGTATGGATGTACCGAGTTTGTTTATTTTTTTCTTTAACCATTTACCTGTTGAAAGACTTATGGATTGTTTCTAGTTTGGGGTTATTAAGAATACAGCTGCTATAAAAATTCATGTACGGATTTTTCTGTGAACATAAGTTTTTTATTTCTCTTGGATAAATAGCTCATTTTATCACAATATGTTTTTAAAAACGGAGTACAATTGCTAGGTCATATGGTATGCATGTTTAGTTTTACAATCAAATTCTGAACTCATTTTCATTTCACATTCTAACTGGCAATATATGAGTTCTCCAGTTTCTCTGCATCCTTGCTGACATTAGGTGATATCACTACTTTTTATTTTAACCATTCTTTCAGGTGTGTGGTAATATTTCTTTGTGCCTTTAATTTGCATTCCTCTAATCACTAATGATATTGAACATCTTTTCATGTGCTTATTTGCCATCTGTACAACCTCTTCAGTGAAACGTCTATTCATATCTTTTGCCCATTTTCTAATCGGATTCTTTGTTTGCAAATATTTTCTACCAGTCTGTAGCTTGTCTTTTCATCATCTTAACAGCATATTTGCAGAGCAAAAGTTTTATTTTTGATGAAGTTCTTTTTTCAATTCCTCCTCTTATGATTTATGCTATAGGTTTCACATCTAAGAACTCTTTGGCAAGCCCTAGATCTTGAAGGTTTTCTCCTGTGTTTTTTTCTAAAAGTTTTACACTTTTACTACATTTAAATTTATGATCCATTTTGAATAATTTTGATAAGGGGGAAGACTTAGATGGATGCTCTGGTTTTTTTGTTTGTTTGTTTTGATTTTGCTTATGGATGTCCAATTGCTCCAGCACCATTAAAAAAAAACAAAACAAAACAAAACTATCCGTCTATTGAGTTGCTAGTATACCTTTGTCAAGAATCAGTTGGGCATATCCATGTAGGACTAATTCTGGATTCTGGATTCTAATCCACTCTTATGTGTCCATTCTGCCAATATCACAGTCTTGAATTACTATAGAGTTAGACATCTTACTTCATTCTTTTTCAGAATTCTTTTTAGCTGTTTTAGAGCCTGTGCTTTTCTATATAAATTAAACTTATCTATATCTCAAAAAAAAATGTTGCTGAGAATTTGATAGGAATTGCATTAAATCCATAAATCAATTTGGAGAGAACTCGTATCTTTACTATGTTGAGTCTTCTAGTCCATGAATACGGCATGTTTCTCCATTTAGTTAGATCTCTTTTGATTTCCTTCATTAGTAGTGTACAATTTCCAGCATAGAGAATCTATATAAATTATGTTATATCTACAATTAAGTATTTTATTTTCTTTGACACAATGATAAATTATATTTTATTTTCTTTGGCACAATTATAAATTATATTTTTGTTTCTACTGGTCTTTTGGTAGTTTATAGAAATAAAATGGATTTTTCTGTGTTGATCTTGTGACTTTGCTGAAATCACCTATTAGTTTTAGGAGATATTTTGTGATATCTTGGAATTTTATGTGTAGACAATAAAGTTATAATGTTACCTGCAAATAAGGACGGTTTTTTTTTTCTTTTAGATATGCATGTTTTTTATTTCTAATTGCTCTGGTAGAACTTCTAGCACTATGTTGAATATGAGTGCTAAAGACAGATATTCTTCCTTGTTCCTGATCTTAGGGGGAAGAAGCGAATCTTTCACCATTAAGTATTATAGGACATCTATAACATTTGCAAATGATTTTTATCAAATTGAAGAAGTTTTCTTTGTTTTCTATTCTTATGAGAGTTTTCATTATTAATAAGTATTGAAATATGACAAATAATTTTGCTACATTGATTGTTATAATCATATAATTTGTCTTTTTACCTTGTTGATATGGTGGATTACATTATTTGATTTTCAAATATTTAACTAACCTTACATACCTTGAAGAACTCCCAATTGTACATGGTGTATAATTTCTGGATCCTCTGCTATTTCCTGAAAAAGACTGTGTAAAATTAGTGTTACTTCTTTATTAAATATTTGGTAGAATTCTCCAGTGAAAGCATCTGGGATTGGAGATTTCCCTTTTGGAAACTTTTTATCTACAAATTTAAATTCTTTAATGGTTTATGACTATTTGGATTGTCTATTTCATCATAGTTGAGTTTTGTTAGTTTACAGTTTTGAGAAATTAGTTCAATCCTCTAAGATGTTGAAATTATGAGTATAAGGTTCTATACAGTTGTCCCTATTTTCCTTTTAATGGCTGAAGAATCTGTAATAATATCCTCTGTTTCATTCCTGATGTAGGTGATGTTTGTCTTCTCTCTTCTTTGTCAGTCTTGCTAGAGGTTTATCATTTTATTGATTTTTTCCCTAAGAATCCACTTTTTCTATCATTGTTTTTATGTTATTTTTAATTTCATTTTCTGCTCTTATCTTTATTATTTTCTTATTTTTGCTTGTTCTGTGTTAGTTTTGCTCTTCATTTTCTAGTTTCCTGACACAAGAACTTAAATTATTAATTTGAGACCTTTCCTCTTTTCTAATGTAAGTCTTTATTACTATGAATTTTTCTCTCAGTGATGCCTTAACTGTATCCTACATATCTTGATATGTTGTGTTTTTATTTCATTGAGTTCTGTATATTTTTTTTTAATTTTTATTAACACTTTCTCTTTTAACAATAGTTGATTTAGAAGCACGCTGTTTAATTTTCAAGTATTTGGAGATTTTCCTCTTGTCTTTCCTAGTTTGATTATATAATAGTCAGAAAACATACTCTATGTGATTTTATTTTTAAAAATCTTTTGTTAGATTTGTTTTGTGGCCCAAGATATAGTCTATCTTGTTAAATAGTCTGTGGGTTCTTGATGTATTTTCCTTTTGGTTGATTGTTTTTTCAGTTCTTCTATATTCTTGCCCGTTTTCTGTCTAATAATTCTAGCAGTTACTATGAGTAGGGTATTGAAGTCTGCAACAACAATTGTTGATTTCTCTATTTCTCTTTTTCTATCAGTTTTGCTTCCTATATTTTGAGGCTTCATGTAATTGATGCATACTCACATTTAAGACCAGTATGACTTCTTTGTGGAGTAATCCTTTTATTATTATGTAATGTTCTTTTTTGTCTCTAAATTTTATTATATTAATGTAGTCATACCTACATTTTTTAAAAATTAATGTTTGCATGGTATATCTTTTAAGGTAATTATTGATATGATGGGCCTTATGCCTGAAATTTGGTTTGTTTTCTCAGTTTTTCATTCCTCTGTTTCTCTTTTCTTGCCTTCCCAAGAGATACCTGCACATTTTTCGGGATTCCATATTAATTTATTTACAGTAATTTGGGGCATATCCCTTTGTGTAGTTTTCTTAGTGGTTATTCTATCAAATTTCAATTTTCTTAAATGTAAAATGAAATTAAAATATAGTTTAACATAATAAAAATACTGAAAATAATTAAAATCACATCACAGCAAAATATGAAAAGCATCCCTTTAAAGTAATAACAGTACAGAAAATGCATGCTATTATTAATATGGAACTTCATTTGAAACTTCTAGCTAATAAAATAGGACAAGAAAATAAATGAAAGAGGTCATACCTGGAATGGAAGAGGCAAATTTATTTTTTTCTTTTTATATTCTGATCAATTGACTGACTTCTAGAAAACTGATAAAGTGAAATTCAAATTTGTGAATCAATAAAATATTTTAGTTATGGAAATAAAGAGCTTTCTACAGTGCAAAATCTAGTAGAAAACGTAAAATTCACAGTAGAAAAAATACTGAATACATTTATAAATACATTTGTGTTTTTAAATCCTCAAAACTCAACTAACTTAAAATGAAACCCAAAGCTCAGTGAGACACAATATGATTTTGGTTAAAAGACTAAATATTTGCAAATAATTTAATACTTCCAAAATCAAATAACATACTTACTATGATTTCAATAACAAATGTAACCAAACAAAATTATTCGATAGTAAGAAATGACTGAGAATGGCTAAGACAATTTAGAAACAGCAAAATAATGAAAGAGAACTTCACCTACCTATGACTTAAATGTCTTTAAAAAGTTGCAGTAATTAAAACAGTGTGATGTTGTTCCTAGAATATCCAGGCAGATTAAAGATATGGAACAAAACTCTAGAAGTGAAACAAAGTATACAAATATTATGTATATCACAAGAGTTGTATTTCAAAACAGTGGGAGAACTGACCGGTTAATTAAAATTTCCAAGACAGTTGGTAAAAATGGTACATTGTATTTTCACAAATTGGCTTTTCTTTGAACCTGGGAATATATGGGTTTTCTCAACTTTTTTTTTCTTAAATAGACTAGGTAAAGGTTGTAAATAACATTTTTCTTTTTAAAAAGAATCAGACTCATTTATCAAATATGCTTATATAGTTGTAGATTCCTGGTTTGTTTTTGTTTTGTTCTTATTTCTCTAACTTAATACAAAGGATTAACTTATATTGCTCTATTCTTTCTCATTTCATATCAAAAGCATTTTAAACTAAAAATTTGTCTAATTAGACTGTGGCAACATCTCATACGTTTTGATATATGTGAGTTTTCACTGTAATTATTTATTAAATGTACCATAACCAACATTCATCCTGCTGCTTTGTTAAGCATTATTTATGTGCTTTTTTATTTTCTAAAAAAGATAAGATTTTATGAATATTTGTATTTTTATTATTAACTTCTTGTTTTATTGCACTGATGTCAGAGAATGTTTAAGTGTTTCTATTTTGTGAACTATATTGAGATTGGCTTTGTAAATAATATAATCACATATAAATTGTCCATAGACATTTAAAATTAGTAGTATAATTATGTAGTTATTACATTACATCAAATTGATTTCATGATTTAGATATTAAATATCCATTAATTTTTTTGCCGATTAGCTGTTAAGCACTCATAAAAGCCTATCAAAATCTCTCACTTCTGTTGCTTTTCTGTCAATTGCCCTTTGTGCTTCTAATAACATTTATTTATATAGTTTGATGCTATGTAATTCTGTGCATAATCTTTCACGAGCATTATCTTCTTTGGTGATTATATTTTTAAAAGAAAGAAAATGGCCCTCTTTCAAGGGTGGTCATCTAATGATCACCGCTTGGCTGGCCAGCCATATGAGACTCTGGGCTAATGTCAAGCCAGTTCAGTCTCCCTCTCTGAGAACATAGAAAACGGAGAGAATTGGGCCATGGCATAGGCACTGAAGGAGCAGAGTCATGGTGTAGGCAGAATGAGACCAGGAGTGCCACGGGCGGTTTGTGCACTCATGGCATGTGGGGGCAAAAACCACATGTAAGCAGAAGGTGCCTGTCAGAGGAAAAAGGAAGGGCAACAGGGCACAAGAAAGGGATGGCAGAGGCACCAGCACGGAACATGTCGTCATGGCTTCCTTGCCTTCAAATATGCTTTGTCTGATATTAACAGGGACCATTAACTCATTTCCACCTATTATCATTAAGTGATATGCTTGGTCTCTATTTGTTGTTATGATTTTTTTTTAATTTACTTTTTTAATTTTTTGTTTTCTTTTTCTCTTTTTGGCAATGTGAGCTATGATCTATTTGATCAGTTTTCCTCTAGTAATTCTGAAGTTACGATCCTGTGTTAATTGTACTACCAGATGCCTTTAAGACTCATTTTTGACCTTGGCATCCTGCTGTTGATGCCATCAAGCATCAAGGAATGCTGTCAAAACTTGGCTGCTTGATGTAGCCATGCCTGATCTCCATGTGAAATGCCATTATTCAAAGTTGGAGAAACGGATTCTGAGTAGGGTAATCCCACTTTGTTTATGACATGCTCTTACCCCTCCAACCTGGCACAACTAGTTTTCTTATGGAATCTCTATTTATATCTTATTGAAGCACATTTCTTTCTATGGAAGAAAAAGTGAGTTTTCTTTTGGTGTCTTTGAATCCAGCCCAGCTGCACATTATCGATTTGAATTTCTAAAAGTTTCTGTAATACCCTTTAATTTCCAGAACTCTCCTGTCTTTATATTCCTTTGGTCATCGTATTGGAATCTGTGGAGTAAGAGTTGATGTTTCAGCTAACACTGATTCTTGAGGCTGCGTGTGGGATATATTGAAGAGGAAGGCAAACTATAAAAGAGTTTATAAAACAATAAATAGCTTTTTAAGCTTTTAAAAAATGTTCAGTCTCTCATATTCTGAAACATGTTATTTAAACACACACACACATATTATAAGAACAACCTAAGATTTTTGGATTTAGTATTTTAAATGTTGGTGTGAAAGGTTCATGTTCATGTTTTTAAGCCTAACATATAAGTCCATGAAAGGATTTTTTTAAGGTAAAATGAACTACCATAAAAAATATTGTTTCATAGTAAGGTCGAGAAGAATATTCTTAAATCATCATAATTATAATTTAACATATGTAATTTTACATGTCTTCTGGAATTTCCCTAGAATACTTTAAATGATCAAATCTAGTTACTCTGTTTGTTATTTATCTTTAGGTTTCTTTAAAGAGAATGAGAGCTTCCTTAACTTAGAATCTGTATTTTACAAAAACATATATCTTGTATTTCAAGAAAAACTGCTGGAGTTGTATCTTCAATATCATACTTCTCTTATAAAGAGCTTTATCATTCGGTCAGTTTACTTCATACAGGTCAAAATGTTCTTATAATACATGTGTGTGAATTGTAACAGTTAGGAGTTGGTTCGAAAACTTTAGCCTGATTGAAAGTTTATTTTTCCATCATTAATTCACTCTAAAATGCAGGCACAAAATAATAGAATCACACTGAACTTTAGAAAGAAACTTAGAGGTCATTTTCTCAAACTATCTTACTTACAGATGAGAAAGTTTGGCCCAGAGAAATTCTATGATTTGTGTAATGAATGAATCATAATGTCAGTAGTGTTTGTGTTTTGCAAGCAAAACAGAACTAAGGCAGAAAGTTGAATTGGTTCCCTGAATAATTCAGATCAAAAGAAACTGAAGTATCCGAATTAAAAAAGCGAAACTATGTTTGCCCTCAAGTATCAGGACAAACTTGATTTGATATTTCTCTTACCCATCCACATTATTTGCAAGCTTTCTGGTTAAACACTTATTCAATGGTGACTATTGATGGATAAGAAATCCAATTCTCATTTTAGTTCACATCTATTGACCACTATTGTGTAGACACTGAGCGGAGCATTATACATACTTAAGTTTACAACTACCCTATAAGAGGAAGCAACCATATGATTCTCATTTACAAAAGTAAAATAAGCCCTTATGTGTGAGAAAATTTAAGTGCCTTGTTCAAGTTTCTACATCTATAAGTGTGACATTCATGGAGGAAAAAAAAAAACACGCAGAAAACGACTCTAAATTGTACCCACTAGACTATATAAACGCCTTTGTTGGTGAGCAGTTTGTGAGGATACTTTTCTTGCTCCAGCAAGATTCCCTTGTCTCCCTTTATGGGGTGATGTTGGTCTAGTCCCTATCTCTTCTCTCATGCACGTTGCTCTCACAGTTACTCTCGGGGACCTCTCTTCAGAGGATGCCTCGCCAACACCTGACTGTGGAAGTGTGAACACCTCAAGTCAGCACATCTCAGGCTGAGACTGAGGCTGCACTGAGTAACACGACTTCCTCGCCTGGCTCCCTCCCCTGCCCTGCCTCCCCCCTCCCCGCACCCACCCCCCCCATTCCCTCACCAGCTTCTCCGGAGAGCCTCTCTTTTGCACAGCATCTGCACATGACTCCACTCTTCCCTCCTGCTTCCAGAAAGCCCGGCCTAAAAAGCTCTGCATTTCATCTCAGACGATCTGACCATGTCAGCTCCATGGTCAAAGCCCTTCATTGTCATTTTTGCATCCTGAGCTTCTGCTGTATTTGGGAGAAGTTTCCATATCATAAAGGAATAGCTGTGAGAAACTTAGACTCTTCTTGGAACTCCAAACAAGAAAGTCTGTTGAGGCAACTATCTTACAGAAATGACGACATATTTTCCTGTTGTAGCTTTGCATAACACGACATTCCATCTTTTGACTTCCCATAGTCTCAGCATGGATGACAATTATGTCCAGCCTCACCAGAGATCTGTAGAATTGTTACACGTTATTCTTTCACGTTTTCACATGCTGACCCTGCCCAGTGGGCTCAGCCCTTCCCAGGGAGTGTGTTGTGAGGCCTGCCTGTTGACCAGGCACCCAGCAATGTGTATCTATGCCTATTTGTACTGTGGGCTGCCAAGGGCTCAGTCGACCTGGCTGTGACCACACTTCGACAGCTCCCCAACGTCTGGGGGAAGAACACGTTTTGTTAGCTTCATTAATTATTCTCCCTTTAGCCCTGTCTGTGTGTCTGCCTTCATCTATACTCTCTGCCTTGTATTCAGTCTGACTTCCTACAAAATTGTTCATATTTTCCCAACTCAACAAGATACCACCTTTGCTCCCAGGTAAATCTAGAAACGTCCATCAGCACAAAGGTTAATTTAGTCTTCTTCCAGAATTCTTCAATAAATCCATCTTCTCACCTGACAGAATTGAGGCAGGAGCGATCTCTTCACATTTGACTCAGCCAAATGGCTAAGCATCATTTAAAATTGGTCAGTCTGTTTGGTGACAATTGATGAAATCTGGATGGATGTTGCCTTTTAAAAGAAACATCTTTAGTCAGAGACTCTGGACTCATTGCCTTGAAGCTATACTCTTCTCTCCTATGGAAAAAAATGTGCCACTCCAAAAGGAGAATGCTAGTCACCCAGTTAGACTCCATGTGTGTTTGTACCCCCATGGGTGTACATAGTAGACGCAGATAGACTACCAGCATCAGAAGGGGAGTTACACCATCACCATCTGGACCAGCTCTTTGCATTCTGGAGGAGGAAACAGCCTCAGAGAAGTGAAGAGACCCCTGAGGTTACCTTTTTCTTATGACATATATTGAATTGAGGCACTGAAAAAGGAAACGTATCAAACGGTGGAGAAGAGACAGCCATAGCTTTTCTTTGAACTCGCTATGGTATAGTCTACACAAGGGGATCAGCACAGCAGCATCAAAAGGCTAGCAGGTCCCATTCTGAGTCAGAAGTCAGAATATTATTCCCTGTGTGGTCGTGTTGGTACCTCTGTGAGTTTCAACAGAAATTATTGAATCACCTATCATATAGAGGCTCAATTTTAATTCTATTTCTCTTTATTTCGTAAATGGAATAAAACTCTGAGTAATCAGAGGATTTACACCTCAGACTGCTTTGTCATTGACATTCAGTCAGGTCCCATGAAGAAGGTAGATAGGGAGTTCAAAGCAACCACTCAGATGATTTAAGTCAAAATCCATAAATGTATTTCTTTTCTGGGAAAAGAAGACAGCCAACTGTAGACAGTGACCTCAGAATGTAACAGTTGAGTGGAATGTGACCAGTGGAGCCATGGAGCTCAGAAGAGAGACGACATCACTGGGTCAGTCAGTATGATCAGACACGTTCTCCTAGAGGTCAAGTTTTCAGTGGATGGGCCAAGTAAGAGATGCTATGCAGATTCTAAATCAAGATTAGTTAGCACTGTTCTTTCATAATAAAGAGTTACAGCTGCCAAACAACAATGTTTCTTATCTCGCTATAATGACAATCTGTTGATAACTAGGAAATGTCTAAAATTCTGAGTCTGAGCAAAGTTTTGTATATCCTAAAATGGTATAAGCCATTCAGCATCTAATTGTTGAGAATATTCTAGGTAGATACCATCCTGACGCTGAGACAAATAGGTCAGATATGACACATAAGATGGTTTTCTCTGCCCAAGCCTCTAGCTTCATGGGGAGACCAATTCATAAACAGCCCCTGTACGACCTGTGATTAACAAGATCAAGCGGTGAGAGTCAAGGCAGAGGTCTCTGCTGTAGAGGAGAGAAAGAGATAGAAGAGAAAACCACCTCCTCTGCCTGAGGGAATCAGCAAAGCTTTAGAAAGCAGCTGCTTTAACTACCTCTTAAATAGCAGCGGAGAAAGGGCTAATTCAGAAGGAAAGTGAGCACAAAGATCTAGACACAAATATGGGAAATAGTGAGTACTGGTGTCCTGGCTGCTTGGCAATAAAGCTTGATTCCTTAGGCTAAATGTGCACCAGTGCACAGTAACAAAATAATTTCATGCCATGGGAGCGTGGATTTCTAGTAATTCTTTGTCTTAATAAATTTAGAGATGTTACTATGCATTCTGTTCAATTCGATTTTACTACCGAATAATGCACATTGATGTATTAAAGTAAAAATTGTGGCTTTTAGATTTGTTACCTTGTGTACTTCAGCACCATCATTATTAATGTTAATACTGAGACTTTTGCCCTTTCAGCTTGGGCTTGGTAGGAGAATCTAAAATGTGTATTCATATTTTCAATGATGAAATAAAGGGAGTGTCATACTGGTAGGCACCACTTCAACCTGTCCCAGTCAAACAGAAAGCCATACATAACTTCCCTCCCGAGGCTTTGGAACTCACGTGTCCTCAGTGAATACAAATGAAAGACAAAAACCCTTTTGTATCAAGCCTCCACAAGTGTGGAATCAGTTACCAGTCGATTTAAGAACAATTGGAAGCTTTTCCTGTTTTAAGATGGAACTGAAACAATATCTCGTGATGACTAGAAGTTGTCATAATTGTTTTAATTGATGTTATTCTTGTGTTATCTTGGTTTATTGTGTATTTATATGCATTTGCTTATCGCAGGTCATGCTTGAAAATGGGCTTTCAGCTCCATTTACATACCCAGTTAACAAATCAATCATGTCACGGATGTATATTTCTCAGCCCCACTTGTTTACATCAGATGGGCCTGCCATATGTACTTCCCATACATTTCATGCCCACATGTTTATATCACACAGATAATCCATCTGAGATTGATTTCAACTTCACTTTTAAGTCCTTCGGACCAACACAGCAAATATGCCTCTTGAAATACAAGCTGAAGTTGTTATTTTGCCATAGAAGAACAAAAAGACTTAATTTTTTTTAACTCTTTGTTATGGTTCCATTTAAAATAATGTTCCTGTGGCTTGTTACAAGAATTTGCTGGAGAAGAAAGTTGCCATCAGAATGCTGCTGTTCTCCAATTTCACACTAGGTATTTCTCCTCTCACCCCCCACCACTCTCCCTACCAGCACTAAAAGCAGAACGATGGTATGAACAAAGCCACAAAGACAATCACTTGTGGAGAAATGCGTTCTGACATCAAGCATTTGTATCACAGCTGATGGAGAAATGGCATGTTCAATTTACACTCTATTTATAAATGATAAGCATATCTACACACATTTCTACCTGCCTTTCATATCCCTATATCCAAAACATGGCAAATAAACTAACAAATATGCAAGGAGAAATGAAGGAGAGAGTGTGTCATTGTTTCATCTATCCCATTTACAAACTTACAAGCCACAAATACATATCCGGGAAATGTGTTTTTCTCTGAGCTTCACAATGCTGATGTGTTAACTCGTTTGTAATCACAGCCATGTGGCCACCGGGTTGCAAGGCAGCACCTTTGTAGCTCTCTCAACAGCGCGTGTCTGCTAGTGACCAACACTGGGCAGACTAAGACTTCAGAGACGTATGATGTCTTTACACCATAAATTATTTCATCATCTAAATTGGAAAGTACTCTCACATACACGTAGCATTTGGAGTTGCCGTGGAATAAATGTGTGAAGAACAAAGTATCTCCCTTAAGGGCTAGGCCCTTAGAAGTTGCCTGGCTCTTATATTTCACTTAATATATAGCTAAATCTGAATGTTGTCCAGAGTGGGGCTTGTAAGCAAATCTTCTGGGGGAAGAAGAAGGATTGCAGTGTGCAAAGAGTATGAAAAAACCTGAAAAAGCTATTAGGGTCCATTGTGTCATTCCAGCTGCTACACAGTCATACTTAGTCCATGTGTCAAAAACGCTTACTAAGTTTTTCTCTTAGAGGAAAATAAGCTGTAAGTACACAACAGCCTTTGTGTCTCTCAAAGACTATCTAATTTAAGGGTTCTGCATGTCTGTAAGGAAGGTGCACTTGGTCCTGCATCTATAATTCTTCCTCGTGCCCATGTGGCTTGACTCTGATACCTCTGGGCATCACACAATTAGCTGATGGGGCCTTGGAAAGATCTGTGCTGGGAACCCGGAGGGACACAGAGTGGGCAAGGCCTCTTCATCAAGGGCCTTGAGAATGTTCCTTGTCCCTTCCCACAAACGTGAGCTTAATACACTCTCTGGAGTCATATCATACATCTGTTAATAGACTAACTGGACCCAATTGACCCAAAAGGCTCCAAGGTTGCCCAAATGTTTAAATCGCAGTTGTAGGCACCATTGAGGATGACCATTTTCAAACACTTGGGACAGAAATCGAATGTATCGAAAGATGCAAAATGATTTTAAGATGAATAGCCATAGCTAGAAGACTATAAAAAACACCTGGGAATAGACTCATTCAATTGTTCAAATGGAAGAGACCCCAAGGACAATATGCCATAAACAGGCAAAGGGAAGGAGAGAGTAGTTGAATTATTTGCAGAAAATTGCATAGGTCATGACCCAAGGATAAGGAAAGGGCCCAGGTCCCCTGACTCATACAGCACAGTGCTCTCTAGGCCACACTGCCCTGCTCTCCACCACACACATATGCATAATCTTTCTATGGAAATAAAAATGTGAGGTCCCGGAAAAGAAACATCATATTAATTAAATTGTATGTTAACATGATGATCATACATATTAAAACTCTTAAAACAGACCTATCAATAAAAGATGCATATACGAGTCCACGTTACCTGAGACTTTTTTTTTATTCTAGGCTTAGCCTAAGGTACTATTTCAATACAAAGCGGCAACAACCAATCTACTGCAAAAAGTGGTTTTTCAACATCCTGAGTAATTCCCTTTTCCTTTTTTTGAACCTACTCTGGTTCAAATCACATCATGATAGCATTTCTCATGATAAGTGTTCTGTTCGAATATCAAATTATTCTACTGCAGACCTATGGTTATCACCTAAAATTATGTATTCTAATCAGGCTTTGAATTCGGGGAATCAATCTTGCAAAACAACACAAGTGTAGCATCAGAAATGAGAGACACTAGCTTCACACTCTTTAGTATGAGCATTTATTACTGGCACAAAAGTGGGTACTGGCCATGTCTGGCTCTATAGGGAGTAGAACAGATAACCTAAAACTTAGTGAAAGATAGAATCAGTGGCTTAGTAAAAAATTCAAGCAGGCAGAATGGTTTCATTAAATGCAAGTATTTTTAATTCACATCAGTGGCAGAGTGTTAATAAATAGTAATGAGTTTCTTTTAAAGAGATAACGCAACAGCTAGATAAGTATTATAGACTCAGACTCTCTGTCAAAGGAACCTAGCTTAAATAGCAAGACCAAAGGGTGAGCTAGCTCGAGGGCAGGGCTCTGGCTTCAGTGTGCTGCTCTATTTCACCCAGACCTGTGCAGTAGACAGTTTTCTCTGCTCACCATAAGGATGCGCGGGGCAGGGGTGGCTGTGAGTTGATGAAACTACAGTGCCTGGGAGAAAATGATTAATTGACTCACTTATTAAAAATGTACTGAATCCACTTGATGCGGACATGGTACTAAGGGCCAAGGATATAAAAATACATAAGACTGTCCTTGCCTGGAAGCAGCTCTTCATCTTTGGGGAGGAGTCACAAGTATTTAGAACAAATGACTACAACATGATGAGATTTTACATCCAGGGATCCAGGACCATAGAAAGCATTACCAAGAAGCTACCTAAATTTTAAAGGCTAAATGTCATTCTCAAGGTGGCTGAATGGAAGGAAGGCACTTTAGGCAGAAACCACTACAGGTAAAGCATTGGGGCACAGAAAATAGACATATTTGGTGGATTTAATGTTGCTTAAGTATGAGATTATGATTGTTTTTTACTTTAATAGTTATACTTTTGATATTTCCAGATGGTACGTGGTAAAATTTTATGTTTGTATAGTCAAAGGAAAAGAGAAATCATGCTCAAAAAATCAAAGAAAGATGACAAGAGCAAGATCCTGCAAGAGTTTAAACTTTTCTCCATAGACAATGCAGAGCCAGTAGTGGGTTTTTAAACAGGGAATGTGGATGGTCATAATCTAGAAGGTCAACTTGGCATCAGTGAGAATAAGAGATTGACAGTGGTTCTAATTCCAAAAAGGTATAAAGGATTTGGAATTGGCTAAATTGAGGAATCAGAAATTTAGAAGCATTGTATTTGATTTGTTATGTCCAAAGTAATTTCGGTAAGACTGCCTAAAATGTTCTTTCTAAAATTTCAAATATATGCTCATTTTGGTCTCAGAATTTCAAATGCAGTTAGAATGTTGAACTATGAATCTTTGGTGTGGGGTAAAGATTATCTAGTAAAATTGGATCCCAATTTATTCTTAAGGATTTTTTCTTTGAAGAATATAAAACCAATTATTCATTAATGTTTATTGAAAACCTAGACAAAGTCGGAAATACAGTATTGAATAGTTTAAAGTTTAACTCCTGGGTTGTGTTCATACAAAAATGCTTCTCTACATGAAAAACTTCTGTTCAGTGGCGGTGAGACGATCCTGGCCATTTTCAGGGCCCGGGTGGTAATTTAGCTCTATTTACCAGGAAATGCAAGCAAGACGCATAGTATCAATAGTGACGAAGGAATGAAAGCTTGTCTTTAAACAATCGATTTAGAAATTCAGAATTGCTTTAAAGTATGCTATTTTCACAAAGATATCCTGGTAAGATCAACATAGTATAGTATTAAAGTATTTTTATTTCTTATGAATGACTCCAATTTACTTGATTTTAATGAACAATTGGCAATCAAAAGAGTTTGGGATAAATACAAATGCACAAAAACCATAGGAATCTCTTAAACCATTTCACTGCTTTCACAATAAACAAGAAATTGCATATTTTAAAAATCAAGATTATGGGAAGTTAACAGAACATTTGTAGCACCAGTGATTTCAAGAGAAGTTAAGTTCGTAATGGCAACTAACCAGGGCTGCTGATTTCTTGAATGGAGTAGGTGAAGTGTTGCAGAAGTAATATGATCGCTTCCAGTGGAAGGAACTAAATGAGTCATTATGAAGACACTCATTACTGGCTGTTTCACTTAATGGCTCCATGAAAAGATGTATCAAGGGCTACAAACTTTGTGACCAATAAGAGAGTGGAGAAATAATGAGGTAAACTTGCCCAATCTTTAGGCAGATAAAATTCCAATAAGCCACAGTAGGGGGTGAGTGTTTGGGGTTGAACGTTCTTTGGTTCAGGTGCCAAGGGTTTTCTAAAGCCTGATTGAAACCAGGAAATGGCAGAGAGAGAGAGAGAAAGATAGAGAGAGAGAGAGAGAGAGAGAGAGAGAGAGAGAGAGAGAGAGAGA
>NW_011888941.1:2761576-2779077 GCF_000151845.1 Pteropus vampyrus
GAGAGAGAGAGATGTACCAGTAATGCAGTTTTATTTCTTATAGAAAGCATGTTTCAATGTTCTTGTCACACACTTGTTTAGACATTACTGAGTGTTATGTTTCTGTAAAACATTTCAAAGGTTGATGGAAGTTGTACATTTCACGAATTATGAAATAATACACTGTGCACTCTCTAATAACAGATGTAGTAAATGTATTTTGACTCTTATTTAAGAATAGTATTCCTCTCTTGACACTATAATGTAAAGATGTAGAATGGGAAACCCTTAGACATATATATCTGTTCCCATTCACATAGACCAAAATTCTACTATCCGAGTGGAGAAAGCGGATTAAATGACACATTAAGCTATGTACATCGGAGAAGACTTGATTTAAAGATTTCAAAACCCATCTTGATTAAATTCAACCTCAGCCATCTCTGAGAAATAGGAGCCAATACAAAGCCTCCCTCATCTTCTCAAACTTCTGATAGCGTTAAAGCTCACCCTGATATTTAACCTAAATCCGCCCTGCTGCCGTGTAAGCCTATTACTTCTTGTTTTGTCACCATTGACTAATGAGAATAATTGGTCCCCATCCTCCTTATAATATCCCTTTATGTAGGAGTAAAATAGTTATTATGTCTCCCTCAGGTCTTCTTTTCTGTAGATTGAATGTGTCCAGTTCTCTTAACCTTTTCTCATGGGTCACATTTTCTAAACCTTTTATCATTTCTGATGCTCCCTTCAGAAGTCCCTCTAATTTGTTCTGTCTGTGAAAGGCGGGGCATCCCACACTAGGACTTCGAATGGATCCTAGCCAGATCAAGTCAAACTAAAGAATTGCCTAGCTTGCTTTAAACATGAGCACCTCTTAAGATAAACTGCCATAGTCCGACTTTGCTTGGCAGACGTTCCTATCTGCTGGCACTTTATTATGTTCTCCACTCAACAAGCCCACTTGGAGAGGGGCCTTGATTGCTTTTCCCCTGATGAATCTTGATTCTTCTAACAAAGGGATATACTTGCTGGAATCTTTTCACTAACTGGACCATTATTTTGATAGTATGTTTATCCAAATAAAGCTTTTGTGTTGAGCACCAAACTTTTGTTTTCCAAATCACATATTAAAGCAAACTTACCTGATGTGCCTTTTTAAAAAAATAAAATAAACATTATTTTTTAGAGTAGTTTTGGGTTCACAGTAAAATTATACTAAAAACTCCAACTTACTCCATCTCCACACATGCACAGCCTCCTCCACTATCAACATTCCCCACCAGGGTGGTGCATTTGCTAGAATCCATGAATCTACACTGACACATCACCCGAAGTCCATAGTTTACATTAGGGGTGACTCTTCTATGGCTTTGGACAAATGTATAATGACATATTCACCACATGGCATCATACAGAATAGTTTTACTATCTTAAAAATCTTTGGTGTTGTACCCATTCATCCTCCCTCCCCTCTAACCCCTGGCAACCACTGATCTAAAAGGCGTTTGGCCTTTTTCAGAACGTTATGTAGTTGGGTTCATACAGTAGGTGGCCTACTCAGATGATGCGTTTTTTGAATTCTCAAAAATAAAATAAATAAAATAAAATAATAAAATAAAAGCATCCTCAATGGCGTCAGTAGCTAGAGAGAGCAGATATGGGTTCAAATATAAAGAACTGCAGGTTTCTTCCCAGTTCCCCATTGGCCATGCTAGCTCCACTTTTTCAGGTGGGAATTCTGCCTCGATCTCTCCACATGTGAATTCCAATGTAATGTTAGTATATTTTAACCATTCCATTCTAAAGTCTCAGAAAAAAATAGAAAAATCTTCCATCAATCTTAAAACTTTAAAATCCTTCAATTTTATAATTTTTCAATAATCTTACTTTTAACATTCATTTCATTTCTAAAGAAAAGGGCCAAAATATATATTTATCTTCCTTTTACAGAAAATAACATCTGAAATGTCCTCTAAAATTACAGGTAATCATAACCAAAACAATATTTCAAGTCCACTCAGTTGAGGCCAAGGCAAGATGTATTTTCAAGTAGTTCTTGTATACATTCTGAATTCCTGACCCACAAAATCTATGAGCATAATGACATGGGTATTTTTAAGAACTGAGTTTTGTAATAATACGCTATATAGCCATAGATCACCGGAAAATGTTCCTTACAGTTTGAAGGGTGTCAGTCTAGCCAAGATGAAGAGATGTTAGAATTAGATCTTGGGACTGCTAGCTGGTACACCTTTCTCTAGCAATACATAATACTCACTAGAAGGGCAAAAGCACAGCTAAATGCAAATATGACTGTTTGCCTCCCCTGGATATCTGCAAAACTATTCCAAAGATCTAAAATCAAAGAACAACCCATAGGCAAATTGTAGCACCCCAAAATATATTTTCTTTATATAGACTATAAAGAAAAATATAAAATATAGAATATATTTTCTTTGTAAAGAATATAAAGGAATTCACTATTCAACAATCGACACTTCAAGATAATTTAAGCACACATCTCATTTTCTGAAAGCTTTCTTCTGTGATTTTAAATGTTAGCATTTTGTTACAGCATTTCTCACTCTTCAAAGACACGTAGACTCAGACTATCATCGATAAATCATCATTATATTTTTTTCTAGCAGAAATTGCTTCTGTTGACACAATGTAATTAGCGTGCAAACAAAGAACAAAGTTCACATCTAAGTGACAACAACACTGACTCTGCAGTTGCCAAATGCTGTCTCTGAAAGCTGTCCTTGTTTCATTTCTTCTTAATATCTTGTAAGGCAGGATGAAAAATTGGCAAGTTGTATGCTGAGATGTTATTCATCAGAGAGTTACCTTTCTGTGTGCCTTCCTCTCTCCCCCCTAGAGAATGCTGCCAACTCAGGTAATCTCTGCTCCTCCACAGCGATTCAGAGACACGGCTCCCGTTTCACTTTCTTGTCACATCAGATGATTCATCAGACAATTTTCTCTTCTCTTTTCTTTCTTTAGAGATGAAAACGTGATACAAAGCAAGGCAAGCTGTAAAAAAGACTTGTCCTTCTTTCCGTCGGGTTAGTGTGTAGCGAGCAATGGAAACCCTTTTCCCCTTTCTTTTTCTTTCTTTCCCTTTTTAGACGTTTATGTTCAGTGCATCTGGTAACTGAGCTAAATGTCAAGAGAGCTCCCTGCTGTGCAGTGGTGGTCCGCTTGCCACCCATCCTCTGGCCATGGAGATTCGAGCTATTTAATTTTGGAAATGGCACTTCTTTACAGTCCTTCCAAGATAGCGATTTATGTCAATCATCCAGGAACTCCCTCTGCCACTAACGTCAATGGACTTGAATTTTCTATTGAATTTGGGGTGAGAGGGCTATCTCTTTGACTCCTCTGAGTGGTACTTTTCACTACTGCATTGAAAAGTTTACTTCCCCAGGAATTTTCCTTGTGATCTCAGACCTAATCTAACCTTGCTTTTATAGTCTCAGAGAAAAGGGGGAAATTCTGCACAGCATTTTTTGCCAGGAAGCATGGGTCTAGTTGACTTGCTCCATCTTGGACTCCTATGACCATATCCTAGAAAAACTCAGTTATAACTCAGGAGAGAGATAAAAGCAACTGGAGCACTCAGATTTAGCAATGTCAAGACACTATCACCTCCTGGGAGTAGATGTGGACATAAACCAGTAAAATAGTCTTCCTTGTATGAGTTTTTAAAACACTATGTTTGTATAAAGAAAGCAATGTCTCTACTGATTTTATCGTAAAATTTTGATAAAATGACGATTCATCATAAAGAAGATTAGATTTCAATTCACATTTACCCACCCAAATGCATAATTGGGGTTCTTCTGTGCATCACTCAAATCAAACATTTCTACCTGAAGGACACAGGAAAGATTAAAAATAGGTATATGATTTTTAAAAATCCTTACAGTATTTACTTTCCTCCGCTTAATTTAAATATGTTGATGCCTTGAATTTTTTTTTTTTTTTATAATTCTAGTTTACAAATTCTACTTCAAAGTGGTAAGGAAAATTATTGTCATCCAGAAGAAGATGATGTTCTAGGAAAGATGTAAGTGAGATAGATACAGGTTAGAAGGTGAACAAAAGCCACATTTTGTTTCCCAAGAAGAATGACATATGTTTTAGAAGTAATGACAGTTATTTTGTTTTGTGGTGTACGTGGTGTGTGTGTGTGTGTGTGTGTGTGTGTGTGTTGTATGTACTCAAAATACTCTTAGGCAAAGCTATGGCAATGGCTACATTACTCAAATCTATCTTTTCTCTCACTTCGAAAGAAGAATATTCTGACTAAATCTTTATAAATCCCATTTCCTTGAAGCTGCTCCAAACTAGCCATCTCCTTCTTGAAGAAACACTATATGTCCCCCTTATAGACTCCTTGAATGTGTTGCCAGTACAAAGAGGGTTATCCAGTGTTTGATCTTCCCATTAAAATTTTGATTTGGGAGTTTGGGGTAACAAATAAAAATTATGCCTTCAACTCCTGGTTTAGAATCCATTAAGAATTAAGACACAGGAGACAGAAATGAAAATGAAAATATCAGCTATATTACTACTGAAGCTGATTTTTGAATGCAGATTAGATATGCACCCCCCTCCCCCAGCTTCAGTTTGGTCATTTACCCTCTGACCAGGGCCCACATGAGCAAAGCCTACTCATGTGAGTTTACCAAAAGCCACCAATGGGCCAAAATGCACTTTCGTGGTGGACAGGTGCATCCAAAGAGAGCAGGTTGCACAGACTCCACCACGCTAGCTCATTGCCTCAAAATCGTCTTTCATGTAAAGTCATCCTAGCCAACCAGGAAAGAGTGAAGATGAGGCAGAGATTAGCTGGCCATGTTTCTGCTGTCTTGTTTTGTTTTTTTTTTCTATCCTAGAAAGTGAAACAAAAACTTTCTTCTCTCTTTGGAAAAACTGCTACTGGTTAGTTTCCTCTTAACACCTAAAATCTTCCCAAACATCACTGGAGAATAAAATGTATATTAAATGGTAAGTGTCACATGCTTATCCCAACGTTGGTCACAATATAAGCTCTAGATTAGTGTTCCTTTTAGTGTTGTTATAACTATTATTATCTATAAAAGTTGATCTCTCCTTTCTATTCCAAAGACAAAATGTCCTTTTCTAAGTAAAATAAAATAATAAAATAACAAAATAGTCTACTTAGCATTTTGAAAACAATGATAAATTTGTTAGAAATAGCTAATATTCCTTTAATACAACCGTTAAAGAAAGAAGGATGAGAAGCACTCAGACCCACTGTACGTCCTGAGCGCGTTTGAACTTCCACAGCTCCTACCCTGCCTAGTCTGCTTCTCCCTGATTCATTATCTCCATGGAACATAAGCACATTTCTGTTACATTTAACAACTAACTTCACCCAGAGACAGACCACAAAGATGCCTCTTCTGGGCAATGTACCTGCATGTATCCATTCGAAGGACATGAGGTACCCACACTGGCTCCCTCTCAAACTTCACCTCTGTGTGTGCCTGCAGTAGAGGATGACAGTAGAGGAAGTCTGGAGTCCAGTTATGACGACTCAGCCTTCGTTATGAGGTTGTGTGGAGAGAAAGGAATTTTCTTTGCCCCGTCTGTGTTCCCGATGAACATTTAGCCAGTATATGTGTGGACAGGATGAATAATTTTACTATCAGCAGCAATGTTCCAAATACTGTGCTGACTCCATCATATGATAGTAAACCTTTGGTCAACACAGATGCCTTATAGGAAAAGTAACATTATGCTTATCTACAGATACCAACTGGGTCTCCTAGAACATAATTAATTGATTTCCTAAAAACACAAGAGTAGTAGATAACAGAGCCAGTTCGAGCCTGTGCCTTTGTAATACAAAATGAAGGTTCAGTTTTTCTTTTATACCAAGATTCTCTTCATTCAAAGGCACATATGCTCAGAGGTTTTGGGTGTCTTTTTTTGTGCATCTCCTTTATTCATTTGATACGCATCATGCCTTTATAATAAACTAGGTACTGGTAATGTCCTAGAGAAAAATTATATACCTGACATTTGCAATATGGCAGAGCATAATAAGTAGTGAGAAGGGGAAAGGGCAGGGCAAGCATAGAAAGACACCTCCAGTGAGGTGTTGGCTTTGGGGGCTACCAATATTTAGGAAAGGCATCCTGGCTAAGGGAAGAGGAAACAGGATTCAGCTAAGAAGCAGGGTCTAGGAGAGGGGGATGGGGAGTGAGGGGCTGGCGCCTGAACAGAGGTTATTGAGGCAGAGTGAGCAGAATGATGGAGGGCAAAAGAGCTCAGAGCTGCGTGGCGAGCCGGAAACAGCTCAGTAGAGCAAATGCCCACAGCAGCAAGAAAAAATGCAACAGTGAGGCCTGAGGCTGGAGAGGTGAGCAAGTGTCTAATCCCATCTGACAACCTTGCCAAGGATTTCCCACTTTAGCCTGAAGGCAATGGAGAACCACGCAGTGGGTGAGCACATGCAGACTGCAATGGTCGTGACCTGAAAACCAGTAGCAGAGAGAACAGGTCAGGCTGTTATATCCCCCTGGACTCATCCATCTTTTAATCTGGGTCAAATTGCTGTCCATGACAAATGAGCATTAACAAAAGAGGTCATAAACAATTACAGTCGAATAAAGTTTAAATTCATATCAATCAGATGGAAGATGCTATGAAGCTGAGTGGCACCTGACAGCACACACACAAAAGGAATTCCTTGGATAGAGAATAATAATGCTTTTAGAGTAAATCGAGGCAATAAATTGGAGAAGCTCTTCTTTGGAAAATGGTCATTTCATCACTCTCGAATAACTTTTATTTATTTAGGAACTCTTGATTCCAGCTTTCTGAATCTGATCTGGGGTATGGGCATTGTTTGGACATCGAAGTTCTTTTGTAAAGGTGATTTGGCCGAGTGAAATCCCAGGCAAATTCTGTTTCAATTTCCCTTGGCTTTCACAGAAGCTATCAATTTAAGCTACCTTCTGTCTGGATGTCCCCTGCCAACAATTTGCTGCTTGATCATTGTTTCCAATTGCTAAAGTGACCCTTAACTATGGCTGCCAGAGAATTCCCTGGTTCCCTCGAAGCAATGGAGAAATTCTAGACCAGTGGGACTTTTTTACTAGCCTTGTGTCCCTTGCAAATACACAGGTAGCTGCATTTTCTCTTGCCCTAAATGGACACTCTTTAAAATGCCGATGATGTAACATCAAAAGAAGGGGTGTATCTATGAAGACAAGATGCTGTCCAGAAAGGTCTGTGTGTCTCGCTAAAGGCTGTTCTTTCCAGCATCAGGGAACAGCAGTTGTCAACCTTTAGTTCATCATCCAAAATGTTTTGGGGACCTAGAGTTGCCGGAAAGGAATATAACCTATTTTCTCATATTCGTCTGGATATGGTACGTTGCTTTGTGGAATTAGCGCCTCCAAGGTGAAACTCCACAAGAAAACTTTGACACTCACAACAAGAATGAAAAAGGATGATTCTGAGAAGGGACTACTAGGTTGGTCATTTTTGCACCTGGGCTCTAGTGACTCTGCCTTGTTCTCTCTCTTCAGTTTCCCAGGCTCCTTAGCAGGCCAGGGAGGAATACTTTCTGTGCTCTGAAGTCTGGGATTCTGCTTCAGGGGAGAAGTTGCTTTTTTGTTGTCACTGTTTTAACTTCCCAAGGAGAGAGTTCAGATATACATTTCTGTTTAAAGCATTTACTCATCCCTGGATGTCTTCATTCATTCAAAATCTATTGAACACCTTCCATATACCAGGAACCATGAGGCTCTGGGGGCTATGAAGTAGACAGATTGTGGCCCTCTGCTCTCAATAGCTCCAGGGGGACAGATGTGCAAACATATAATGGAAATACAATGTATTTCAATTTTAGAAAAGGAAAGAAGAGAAATACATACAATGCTTATGATCAACATAAACCAACTGCTATGACAGGACAGCTCAGGGAGCAACCCACTTCCTGGTAAATCAGGTCATGCTTCAATGAGTGTGATATCTGAGCTGTAGGTCAAGCATGTTATTCGTCCACAGAATCACTTTGGTTGAATAAAGATATTGGAAATGCTTTTATTTCCATTCATAAGTGCATGGATACATGACCTGGGTCAAAATATAACATACTACAGAACTGTAAGTCATAGGTAGAAAACTCAACACATAAGCTCTTTTCTGCTATGTAAATTTTATATTTAATAGAAAGCCTTATGGCTAAATATTTGAAAAATTTATTTAAGTTTCTCAAGCCAAAGGTGTTTGCTTCTTAAGAGTGTTAATCATTCACAAACGTGGGTTACTAATACACGGCAGATGCCTGTTTATTGAGAATCCGAATTGAGAAGTTTCAGAAAAGAGCCTTAAGAAACATATTCTACAATTTCTCTACTGGAGACACTTCCTAGCTAATGTCAAAGATTTCTTATTAAAATTTAAATCCCTATCATTTACTATAGGATCAGGACAACATCACATAAAAACCATGGAATTTTGAAAGATCTAGAAAACATTAAAATTAGATTGTTTAGGAGATGATTATTACTAAATACATTTGACTAAATGGAAATTCCCTAAAACTTATTTCAGTATTTTAAAAAGTAGGAACTGAACAAACAAAAATATTAAATATGCCCTCCATCTGTTTCACCTACATTCTGCCCATCTTGGGTGAAGAAAACTCAATTCTTTCAGTTATTCAGGTAAAAAATGTGCATTCTTCTTGGATTTCTCTTTCTTGCATGCCTTATTTTACTTACGTTCCAATTACCTTCTAGTACTGTGTAATTTACATATTTATCACTTATCACTTATAGTCTGTCTCCCCTCTTAAAATGTCATTTATACAAAGGCTTGATTTGGGTCTCTCTTGTTCACTGACCCATCTCTAAAACAACTGCTGGAATACAGGAAGTACTCGTTAAATATTTGTTGAGCCTAAATAACTGACTGTTATCTTATTCACTATCTCTATTCTTTCTTCCTTCAATTTCTTCTTGAACTCACTTCAATTATGTCACCACCCTTTTTGGGTTCTATTGGCTTACTTATCACATATTCTTGGACTCCTTTGCCAATTATTTCTCTTCTTTCCACTTAGAATCGGACCACTGGAATGCCATAGGAATCATTCCTTTTCCCATCACTTTCTGTCCTTTTCACTCTGTTGGTGACCTCATCTAGTCCCGAGGCTGAAAACATCAACTCTATGCTGTAAACCCACAAATATCTACCTCCAAGTCAGCCTTTTCCCCCCATAGCCAGAACTGTATCAAACTACCCACTTATTTTCACATGGATGTCCAATAAGCATCTCGATCCTAATATGCCCCAAGATGAATTTTATAAGATAAGCATATTATGCAGTCTACCTCATCCTAGTTAACGACAACTCATGCTTCTCACTGCCCAGGTGAAAACCCCTTGAATAATACTAACTTTCCTCTTTCTCTCACATCTCCTGTCTATTGGCTAGAGCTTCCTAAATGCTTAGCCTCTGACCATCTCCTGTACTATCATCTTGAACCAAGTCTCCATTTTTCTCTAGCCCGAACTATTCCTTTCAAATGGTTTCAGATTATTTTCCAATCCGCACCCAGATCACCCTTCTACAACATTAATCAGATACCTCTGTTCAAAACCCTCTGCCATCTCCCGGTCTCGATCAGTGTCGCATTTGAAGCCTCTCCCATAATCCACGAAACCTCAAGTGTTCTGGCTCTCCAGTACCTCTGAGTTCTCCAAACTTCTCACTCCTCTCCTCCTTCTAATTTCACTGTCTTCTTTGCTGCAACTCAGACACACCTGACACACTCCCACCTCAGAGCCTTTTGCACTTCTGTTCCCTCTTTCTGAAATGCTATTCTGCCAGATACATCCAGGGCTTATACTCTCACTTTTTTCATATCTCTGCTCAAAGATAACCTCACCTGAGAAGCCCTTTCTGATAACTTAATATAAAAATAGCACCCTCAGCACTGTTCACCCCCTTTGATCATCCTGTAGTTTTTATAGTTTGTATACATTTTAACTTTGCTATATTTATTCATTTACATCTGTCAATGTACAATGTAACCAACTCTGTGAGAGCTAGGGATTTTTCTATGTTGTTCACAGAAAAATGTCTGGAATAAATATAAATAGTTTTTAATAAATTAGCACAATTTTTCTGAAACCACATTTATCAAAAGAAAGTTTAGTCCTTCTTGGGGAATAATAGCCCTTTCAAAAGTAGCACATTATCCCTACCTCACACAGTATGTATAGATTTACTCAAAATGCACTAAAGACTTAAATGGAAGAACTAAAATTATAAAACTCTTAGAAGAAAATGTAGGGGTAATTCTCTGTGACTTTGGATTTGGCAATGGTTTCTAGTATATGATACCAAAAGCACAAGCGACCAAAGGAAAAAAATACATAAATTGGACTTCGTAAAAATTATAAACTTTCGTGTTTCAAAGGACACCATCAAGATAATAAAAAGACAACACACAGAATCGGTGAAAATATTTGCAAGTTATATATCTGATAAAAGATATATCTAAAAGATATAAAAATAAAGAATTCTTACAACTAGACAGCAAAAAGAAAAATAACAATTTAAGAATAGGCAAATGTTCTGAGTAGACATGTCTCCAAAGAAGATATATTAAATGACCAACTAGCATGTGAGAAAATGTTTAATATCATTAGTCATCAGGGAAATCTAAATCAAAACTACAACAAGATACAATTTCACACCCATGAGCTATAATGAAAAAGACAGATAATATGTGTTGGAGAGGATGTGGAGAAATTGAAACCTTCGTACACTACAAGTGAGAATGTAAAATGATGCAGCAACTTTGGAAAACAGTCCAGCAGTTCCTCAAAAGATTAAGCAAAGAGTTACTATATAACCCAGCAACTCCACTCCAAAATGAAAGCCTATGTGCATGAGTATTCATACATAGCAGCAGTATTCATAATAGTAAAAAAGTAGAAACAACACAAGTGTCTATCAACTGAATAAATCAGATCCATTTAACAGAATGTCATTCAGCTCCAAATAGTATCAATACATGCTACCACATGAATAAACCTTAAACACGTTATGCTAAGTGAAAGAAGCCAGTCACAAAAGACGACATATTGTATGATTTTGTTTTTATGAAATGTCCATGATAGGTAGAGCTATAGAGACAGCAAGTAGATTACTGGTTGTCTAGGGCTGGGTGCGGGGGAGAGGATGGGGGTGACAGCTAAAGAATATAATTTCTTTTGGGGATGATGAAAATGTTCTACGATTGATTGTGCTGATGGTTGCACAACTCTGAATATCTAAATATCTGTGTTACTTATTAGTTTTCTTATTTATTATCTTTCTTCCTCTGAATGTGAGTTTTATGAGAATAGGTATTTTGTCATATTCACCGCTGTTTGTCATATTCACCTCTAGGACCTAGAGTACTGTCAGGCATATATTAAGTACTCAATAAACGTACGTTGAATACACTCCTCTAGTTAAAAAGACTAGACAGCAGTGATGGTAAGCAGATCATATAACAGGCACCCAGCATATGTACACATGGCAGGAGCAGTAGTGGATTTTTCTTGAATAGCATAAATATTTTAAATTGAATAATTATATTCATCGGAAAAGATAGTTTTTAAGAGATTCTTTGATAACCAAGAGTTTATTTCATTATTAAATGTTTTAATGAAGTGTCCTCTCATAGAAATTGTTTCATCCAAACACACTGGAGTCTCATCTTAATTTTAACTTTGCTAATTAAGTTATACAAAAAGAATGAGGAAGGAGTTTCAATGAAGACCAACAGCAGCAGTTCCTGCTTAGTACGCAATAAACATTTGATTCTTCTGACACTTGTAATGACTTTGTAGATAACCAGCCAAACCATACTGATTATATAATCCAGCATTAAGAATTATCTTCCTGAATTTATAGTCAATTTTCTTAGGAATCCAACTATCAGAGAAACATCTGTTTGTCCCTCTTCTGTGATTTGTTTCATGCTTCTAATTTCACCACTGAAACCAAAATGCCATTTAAACTACTTTGTAATTCAAAATTCAAAATTCCACATTGCTCATGCAATGGAATATTGGCCTCTCTTATCTAATGTAAAGGTATAATGCTATTTATAGATACTGCAATGTTGGAAAAATATAAACCGAATCATTCCCAGATGCCTGCCTCAAAAAAATACTAAAGTAGCTGGTAAAGTTTGGGAATTGATCAAAAGTTCAAAATACAAATATCTATTTACTCCCTAAAGTATCCCACACAAGCTTTAATTGAGTTCAGAATTTAAATATAGATAAATTTTTCAGTAGTCCTAAAACTCAAGTCACTTGAATCACATCTACTTATTTTACAGCAAATATTTGTACTGCTTCATTTTGTTCCAGGAAAGAGTAAATTTCTTCCTGTTCCTCCAAAAATTAAAAAAAGTACTTAAAAAATATATATGTATAATTACCACACAAAAGAGAAGGTATATTAAACTAGATCTACTTGCTTTTAACCAAATAGGTCATTAATTGTTGGAATTAATAAGACTTGTATTAAAATATATTTTGCAGATGTGACAAGGCTTGTTTTAAGGCACACTTTTTTTTTTATTAAATGTACTATAATTGAGAATGACACAATTAAAAACACTTTCATGGCTTAGTAGTAATATAAAACTGACTGTTTCAAATAAAATGGCTGTATGAAAAGCAAGTTGTATGTTGGTTTTCTCCTCTCTCTTTAAGGTAGTCTTGGTAAAGGAAATATTTTTTCCTGGGCTTCAGGAAATGGTGGTCTGGCCAATGGTCCCTCGGGTGACTGCAGTCGCATGAATAGTGTTTACACGTTGGTATTGGTGCCTCTGTTACCTCCAGTGGCCAAGCTCTACTCCAACCCACACTCATCAAGGATGGCTGTGGTTCTTCTGGAAAGAGCTAGACAGAAACTTGAGGAAGGAAGAGGAAGTATAAAACAGAACTGACTATTAATCCACATCAAAATATTTTTTTAAGTATTAAATATTTAAAATATTAATGTAAAAACCAGGGTGAGAATTAAATGTCTTTCAGGACCTTCTCCTAGCCAGCCATTATCTTTTTATTTAAACAAGATTCAAATTTGTAATAGAGAAACTCCAATTAAAAGCACTGGGTCTTTGTAAATTCCAAAAAAAATGGAAGAGATAGGATATATAGAACTCATAGTCTTCCTCCCCAATTTCAAGGAAAAAAAACAAAACAAAACATTATCTTGTGACCAAAATAAAACTATATTCTAATTTTAAGCCATTGTGAGGAAATACCTATTTAAAATATTAATAATTATTCCCTATCTACTGCACATTTTCTGTGATGCTTAGAATTAAATTTGATGCTTACATAAATTTTAATGTATTTATTAAGATGCCCAAGCATCTTTCCCTCAGGTTTAATAATATTTTACAAGTAAAACCTGTCCCATTTGCTTGAAACTTAGAATCCTTTGAAGTCTCCCGAAGGTTGTCAGTTCATATCTTTCTTGAGACATCTTAAAGATTTCTCTAATCCTTTTCAAGTAAGATGTTCGCCCACATTCCAAAATTTAAGACAAAGGCATTTTCAACCCTATGTTTGGTTTCCTTTTCAATCCTGGGCACCTTGAAATCATCAAATCTTTCCTTCATCTCAGTGGTCCTGCAAGGAATGATGAGAGCAATAGTTGGCTGACTTTAACCACATGTGGGTTCTCAGCTATGGAATGAATGTTCCTCACTGACCAAGGGACTTTATCCTTGCTGATTTGACACTGGCATTGCAGTCTGCCAGGCACCTTGTCCCTTAGCTGCCTTATCTTCTAACATGAATAGTCCTCTCTTCCACCTCAGAAACTACTTTTATGTGTTTCACTCGTTTCATTTCCTTTGTACAGTCTTTTCATCCCTTTCTTTCCTGTGCCTACAAAAGCAAGAAGAGTTAAACTATCACAACAATAAAAAATAAAATTGGAAAGAGAATTAGTTTCTTCTTCAACTCATAGAAATTAAACATCAAAATAGCAGAGATTTCAGAAGGAAAAAAATTAATTTCACCAAATGCCTTGGTGTCAGAGGTGTCCACTGGGGAGGAGGAAGTGTGACAGCTTCTCTTATCTTTTTTATCGTCAAGGTCATAGTTATTCCAAATTCTAAAAATACTTGTATGCTCATCTGGACAGTTTGCTTCTTTAATCGTCAAAATTATATAATTTAATACTGACTTTTTCCATAAACTATTTGTCTGGCATTAATGTGGCTATGACAACATTTGAAAGTTATTCAATCCATTTCTATTCTTTTATTTTCAATATTTCTGTGTATTTCATATTAGCATGAAAAAGCTATACTTTTTTAAAAAAATCATTGCGCTAGTGTCAATCTTTTAATAAAAGTGTATCATCTGCTCACATATTGCACTTACTGATCTATGTGGACCTAGTTTTATTGCAACTCTTTTTTGTTGCTTCTAATCCAGATTTCTATTTGCCTGATACAGTTTTCTATATTACATTTCTTCATCTAGCTCAGAAAATTAACTATAAATGTTTGTAACAAGATATATGGTTATTTTGTGTCTCTGTTCTCCTTCTGAAAAAGACAGAGGCCTCAGCTTACATTACGCACTGAATGGCACCCGCTTACTCTTCAGTCTCCTTCTCTTCTCTCTCTCCCTCCCTGTCTGTCTTTCATCACACCTTTTGCCCTGTTATTGTTGTTTAATTCAGTTCTAGTTTCATCTTTAAAAACAAAAAAACATGTATTTCTTTACAATTGCATTATCAGTTTCACTATTAATTTTCTACTCTACTCTATTTTTCTTCTTGCTGAAGTACATACATTATCAGGAATTTTTCTCAATGAGGTCGGTAAACAATAAACCCTGTCTTCATATTTCTGAATTTAAAAAATTCCTTAGTGAATAATAAGTTAGCTAGGTATAAAATTCAAGGTGGGTGGCAGAAAAGATATTCATCCATTGTCTTTTGGTATTATTTATTGCCAGTGAGAAGCCTGCTGTCTAAAACTTAAGTCTTTTCTTTCTGATGGGCTCTTTTATGTTATGCTGTTATACTACGATATATCTAAATGTGTATTCCTTTTGTTTTTCTTTTCTGTTTTTGGATTTTTATTTGAAAGGCAGAACTTATATCTTTAATCAGTGTCAGAAAACTTTCAGTCATCATTTCATTTAATATTACTTCTCCACCATTGTTTCTATTTCTTTTTCTTGAAGTCCTCAGCTTTTTGACCTATCCTCCATAAGTTTATATGTTTATATTTATATGTATACCTTTCTTCACAGTATATTTTTATCAAGATATAGTTGACATATAACATTGTATTAGTTTTAGGTGTACAACATAATGATTTGATATATGTATATATCATGAAATGATTATCACAAGAAGCTTAGTTAATATTCATCACCACACATAGTTACAATTTTTTTCTTTGGTAAGAACTGTTAAGTTCTACTCTTTTAGCAATTTTCAAATATGCAATACACTATTATTAAGTATAGTCATCATGGCATATATTTCCAGGCCTTATATATCTTATAATTGGAAGTTTGTACCTTTTGATATATAGATTTGTACCTTTGGGAATAGATATGTAATATATAGAAAAGATAGATGGATGGACGGACGGATGGATGGATGGGTGGATGGATGGATGGATGGATGGATGGATGGATGGATGGATGGATGGATGGATGGATAGATAGATAGATAGATAGATAGATAGATAGATAGATAGATAGATAGATAGATAGATAGATAGATAGATAGATAGATAGATAGATAGATAGATAGATAGAAAGATAGATGCTAGATAGATGATATAGATAGACAGAGATTCTGGATGAAATCCTCAATACTCTCTCCCAATTTTCTAATTCTGTTGTGAATGGGTTCAGCCTAGAATTCACCTCATCAATTTTGTATTTTATATGAATTTATATGTTTTTTATTTCCAACTTGTTATTTTACATAAATACTTTTTAACTCCTGTCTTATGGGATGTTATTCTTGTTACAGGTGTTGTTCCTTTATTTATCTCACTGATGACTCATAAGCACACTTAGTCATTTTCAGAATGTTCTAGTGTTTTGATTTTTTTTCTATAGTGCATTTATATTTGCATTTTTGACATTTTGGCTCTTTCTCAGCACTAGAATTCTTCAATATGCTTTGAAATTTTGATTTGTAGATTCATCTGTGAAATGTTTAATTTTATTATGTGCACTTCTCTCTTTTTCCATGCTCATGTCTTGTGTGGAGCCCTTTTTCATGACTCTATATCCCTGGGACTTGACTGCACAACCAGGTATCACAGTGGTCACAGGGTCATTGAGAACAAGTACTCAGGGAATGATGACAGAGTGGTGTCTGTGTCTTCCTCCCTTCTGCACACTCAGGTCACACAGGTCTTCATTCCTGCGAGCAGCAGGTGGCAGTTTGTTCCAGTCTTCTCTCATCAACCTGGGAACTCTGCCCTAGACTTGTTTTCAAACAATAATCCTGAATTCCTGCATCTAACTTGTTTGAATCATTTTAGGACCATTACCCACAGTAGTAAAATTTTGTCTGTGGCCACAAACCTCCAGACCTGACATCCTACAGGTTTCCCTATTGGCCTCAGCACTTTGCATTTACTTCTCTTTGCTAGTCTCACTGAAAGGACTGTGTTTGAGTGGCATTGGTTGTAGCGGGGTGAAAAGCTGCAGCTCTGGAGTCAATCTTCTTGGGATCAAATCTCAGCTTAACTACATGTCACCTGCATACACTTGGACGAATGACTCAATCTGTCTTACTTTCCTCATCTATAAAATGCAAATATTTATAGCTGGCAAGAATAAATGAGATGGCACACACATGGCACTAAAATGCAGTGAGTAGGCATTGCAGGCTAGTTGTGATATTAAGAATAAAATTAGTCCTAGTTTTGACAAGGAAGTAGTCTTGACAATTTATAGATTTTTAAAAAACATTTGTTAAAGAAAACACAAAAGAAAACAATCAGTAGAGAAAACATTATTAATTCTCTGATATTTATTTTTCATTATTTTCTAATGCATATATACATATATAATTTTTATAGAATAAAATCATTTTAGATACTTTTTATATGATCTAATTTTGTTGCTTAGCAATATATTACAAGCTTATTCCCATGTCAATAATATTCTATAAGACTAAAATAGCTATATTCACTATTATCCAAAACACTGTATTGGATATTTTGGTCATAAAGATCAGAATATTTCAGGCAATATTCTTTTGAAAAATGACATAACAGAGTCTGTTCCAAAACTTATGAAACACACTGATAAAAATTTTATCTTACAAAAAAATTTCACTTTATATCTGTTTCACTTTCTATTTATTTCTATTCAAAACATGGGATGATCATATATCTTTTTAATGTAGACAGATCTAAGTGTCACCAGCTGCTTATAACACATTATAGTAATATTAA
>NW_011888941.1:2779127-2783756 GCF_000151845.1 Pteropus vampyrus
ATCTGTCTTACTTTCCTCATCTATAAAATGCAAATATTTATAGCTGGCAAGAATAAATGAGATGGCACACACATGGCACTAAAATGCAGTGAGTAGGCATTGCAGGCTAGTTGTGATATTAAGAATAAAATTAGTCCTAGTTTTGACAAGGAAGTAGTCTTGACAATTTATAGATTTTTAAAAAAACATTTGTTAAAGAAAACACAAAAGAAAACAATCAGTAGAGAAAACATTATTAATTCTCTGATATTTATTTTTCATTATTTTCTAATGCATATATACATATATAATTTTTATAGAATAAAATCATTTTAGATACTTTTTATATGATCTAATTTTGTTGCTTAGCAATATATTACAAGCTTATTCCCGTGTCAATAATATTCTATAAGACTAAAATAGCTATATTCACTATTATCCAAAACACTGTATTGGATATTTTGGTCATAAAGATCAGAATATTTCAGGCAATATTCTTTTGAAAAATGACATAACAGAGTCTGTTCCAAAACTTATGAAACACACTGATAAAAATTTTATCTTACAAAAAAATTTCACTTTATATCTGTTTCACTTTCTATTTATTTCTATTCAAAACATGGGATGATCATATATCTTTTTAATGTAGACAGATCTAAGTGTCACCAGCTGCTTATAACACATTATAGTAATATTAAACCTACTTTCTTGTCCAGTGGACCTATGTCAAGTTATCTTGTTCTGACAACTTACATTTCAGGGTCAGCACTGTTCTAATGTGTTCCTCTGCTTCTAAGCTATCTACGTTGAAGTGCCAACTTCAAACCCTCATAATTTTATTTACAGAAATATTAAAAATGTTTAGTGAATTTTGTCTGAATATTATAATCCTCATTCTGTAAAAATGTAAAACCTGATTTTCAGAAGTTGAATCATGTATTTTAATTCCATTTTTTTTTCAGATAACTGTTTCCGTAAGATGTCACACTTTTGAAATCTGAGATTTGTTTTATAATCCAGCATATGACCAAACTTGATGAACATTCTACTTGCACTTGAAAAGACCATATTCTGCAGTTCTTGATAGTGTCATACACATCTTCTATATCTTTATTTATTTTTCTAGTTCTAGAAACAAAAGATTGTTAAGTTGTTCTAACATTTACTGAAAAAGGAGTTTAAAATTTTTCATTTTGATTACCTATTTCTTCCTTTAGTTCTAAGGGGTTTATTTTGAAACTCTATTATTGGGTAAACCATAATTATTATGTATAAATTATGAATATGTACATTAACCATATACCTGATAATAATCATGTACATAATATAATTATGTCATCCCGATTTATTGAGCCTCTTATCGTGAAGAAACATTCCTTTACCTATGGTAATACTCCTTTTCTTGAAGTCTGCTTTGATATTAATATAGACATAACAGCTTTTTCATGATTAGTGTTTGCACAGCATCTTTTTCTATCGTTTTAACTTCAAATCTATCTGTTCAAACTTTGTAGGTCCACTGAAACATAGATTTTTAAAATAAATACTATAAATGTATTTTCTCTTCCTTATGATTTACTTAATAACATTTTCTTTTCTCTAGCTTATGTTATTGTAAGAATACAGTCTATAATACACAAACATACAAAATATGTGTTAATCAACTGTTTATGTTATCAGTAAGGCTTCTGGTCAACTGTGGGTTATTAGTAGGTAAGTTCTGGAGGAGGTAAAAGTTATATGCAGATTTTGGACTGCACAGATTTATGATATTGCTATGTATTTTATATTTAATTTTGTTTTTGTTTTCTCTCTGTCTCCTTTGTTGCTTTCTTTTGAAAATAACTGAATACTTTTTGTATTACATTTTGATCCTTGCTTTGATTTTTAATCTGTTTCTTTGCATTTTTCGGTGAATGCATTAGTAATTATAAAGTGTCTCTTTAGCTTAGAACAATTCATCCTGAGTTAATATTGTACTACTTTACATAAAATATAAGAACTTTGCAAAATTATGGTTTCATTTGCCTCCGTTTGCTATTGTTATATCTATTATATCAACAACCACTATAAAGCCCTCAACAGAGTTATGATTTTTTTACTTAAATAGTTCTATGCCTTTTAAATAAATTAGGAGAAGAAAGTAAATATAAATATATAGTCTTCTGTTAATTTTTAAAATATTTCATTTAGAGTTGGTGTACAATATTATGTTGGTTTCATTAATTTCATTATGTTATTATACAACATAGTGATTTATGTAATTTAAAAAGTAATCCCCCGATTAGTCTAGTACCCACCTGGTACTATACATGGTTATTACAATATTATTGACTATATTCCCTATATTGTACTTTACATCCCATGACTGTTTTTATAACTGGAAATTTGTACTTCTTAATCCCTTCCTCCTTTTTACCCATCCCTCCAACACCCTTCCCATCCACAACCATCAAAATAGTCTCTGTATCTATAAATTTGTTCCTGTTTTATTTGTTCATTTATTTTTTTTTAGATTCCACATGTAAGTGAAATCATATAGTATTTGTCTTTCTCAGACTTATTTAATTTTCCATAATATCTTCTAGGTCCATCCACATTGTTGCAGATGGCAAGATTTCATTTTTTTTTTAAATTTCCAAGTAATATTCCATTGTGTGTGTGTGTGTGTGTGTGTGTATGTGTGTGTGTGTGTGTGTGTGTACTACCTCTTCTTTATACAATTTTCTATTGACAGACAATTAGGTTGCTTCCATAACCATATTTCGGCTATTGTAAATAATGCTGCAATAAACATAGGAGTGCACGTGTCTTTTCAAATTAGTGTTTCGAATTTCTTTGGATAAATAACCAAAAGTAAGATTCCTGTGTCACATGGTAGTTCTATTTTTAATTTTTTTGAAGAACCTCCATACTGTTTTCTATTATAAATTGGCTTCACCAATTTACAATTACACCAAAAGTGCACAAGGATTCCCTTTTCTTCATACCCTCAACAACACTCGTTGTCTGTTGATTTATGATAGCCATTCTCACATGTGTGAGCCTATATGTTCCACACACTTGCCTTTTCTAGTGAACTCCATTCCTTCTGTTGTCATTTCCATTTAGCCTGAAGAATGTTCTTTAGCATTCCTTGCAATGCAGTTCTGCAGGCTATGAAATCTCACAGCTTTTTTAACTTCAAATGTTTTATTTCATCTTTAGTTTTAAAGGATAACTTTCACTGGATATAGATTTCTGAGTGACATTTTTCTTCTTTCTTCATTTTAAAGATATGATTTATTTGTGTTGGCTTTGCTTTGTTTGGGTTTTTTGGCCTTCATTTTTCTGATGAGAAATCAACCAGTCATCATTTGTATCATTTTTTTCCTTTATCTTATATTTTGTTCTTCTCTGCCTGATTCTATGATTTGCTCTTTATCTTCCAATTTTGGCATTTTGCTTACGATGTGTCTAGGTTGGTCCTTCTTATTATTTACTTTGTGGGTTCATTGAGATTTTGGATGTTGCACCATATTTGGAAAGATTTTGGCCATTATTTCTTAAAAATTATTTTCTGCCCCATTCTGTTTTCTCCCGAGACTCCAATTACACATATGTTAGAGTACTTGATATTGGCTTATGAGCCTTGAAGGCTCTGATCACTTTCTTTTAGTTATTTTCTTTCTCTGTTTTGATTGGATAATTTCTGTTACTGTATCATCAACTTCACTAACTTTCCTTTTAGCCATATATACTCTCCTTTTAAACACATCCAGTGTTTTCCCCTCTCTGTTATCACACTTTACAATTTTGGAGTTTCCATCGAGTTATTCTATACAGTTTCTATTTCCCTATTAAGATTGCCTATATGTTAATTTTTTACATATATTTACCTTTATATTACCTTAAAGCTCTCGTCTGCTAATTACAATATTGAGGGACTTCAGGGTGAGTTTCATTGACCAATTTTGTTTTTCTTGATGTGCGTCATATTTTCCTGTTTCATTTAGTAACTTTTTGGTTAGGTACTGGACATTAAGAATAATATGTTATAGAGGCCCTAAAGTCTGTTATGTTCCTCTGAAGAGTGACTTTTGCAATAGCAGACAGTTAATTTGGCTGTACTCAAACTGCCAACTCTTTCCCATGTGGTGGGAGCAGCTAAAATCTGTGTTCAATTATTTCAGCTTCCAACTGTTGTTTTTTGTTAGGCTTTGAAAGGTATCATACTGTATGCTGTTTGATAGAAGTCTAAGGATCTTGGAAAAGTTTTTGTACAAATTTGAGGTGCACTCTCTTTACAACTCTCACCTTTGCGGGATTTATTCCCTAACTTTCTGGCTACTCAGCCAGCACCGGAAATAGTCTCCTGACACTCAAGCAAACCACAGCTTTCTGCCACCAGAAACATTCAGATTAGTCCTCAGGCAAAAGGCTATAAACTCTCAAATGGCATCTGTTGTAATCCACCTTTCAAAGTCAAATCTCTGTCCCCTAAGTTTCTGCATCTCTTAAAAGTAACTACAAGTTGTTTGGGGTTTTGTGTGTGGTGTGTGTGTGTGTGTGTGTGTGTGTGTGTGTGCGTGTTTGGTTTTTGTTCTAATTTTACATCTTTATTCACAGAAAGGTTGATCTTATCAAATTACTTCAGTATTCCAAAAAGCC